>NC_088777.1:39467365-40067365 GCF_954871325.1 Gordionus sp. m RMFG-2023 | reverse complement strand
CAATATAAATGCTAAAAGGATTTTAAAATATATATATAAAAAAATTTTAAATATTTTATACTTTAATGTATAAAATGATATGAACATAATGTAAATTCAAAATTTTTAATAAAATAAATGATACTAAGGTACTAAAAAAACTATATTTCTAAAAAAATTATACACAATGATGATATCCTATAAGCTTTGGTAATTTATAAAAAAATTTAAACCCTTATTCTAATTTTACCTATATACTATAAATTATAGGCGTTAATGGAAGAAGGAACATCATCCTCAAAACCATCTTACAATACCTATTCTTGCCTTCCGCAGTCGATCAGCAATAACATAGCAGACCATCATCAAGTGACCCTTAATTACAAACAGGGTATAGATAAGATTCCAGTGCTTTCTATCAAGAGGTTCTCTTCTTCAAGAGATTATTACAATCAAAATAACATAGATACTCAAATTAAAAATAATATGGATATGCATAGTAACGAAAATATTTCAGTATCGTCTCTTTCCACAACTTTACCCTCATTTTTCAAATACACCAATCCCGACCCTTCCAACAAAACTATCACTTTAAACTCACAAAACCGAGATTTTTCATTTCTGGCCCCTTTATCAAAATTTACTTCTCCTTTGGGGGTGAACTCCAACAAATCCCAGGGCGCGAGTTCAACTATTCCCCATGCCACTATCAATGTCAATCAACTCAACAATATTAACAATCGAATCAATTTTGTGTCTAATTCTATCAACGAGATAATGAATCCCAATATAAATGTCAGCAAGCGAACTAGCCCCGCTTCTACACTTTCTATGATGACCAATTTTTTGGAAGAAGCCGTAATGTCAATTACCGACGAAAACTCCGAAAATGTTATTCAAAAAAATAACGCAAATTGTCTGGATTTCAACAATATGACCAATATAAAAACGTTGCTACTCGATTCGTCCTGTACTATGAACATAGATAATAAAGATAAAAATGCCACTAATATATCTACCAAGGATTATCTGCGAAACGACATAACTCCCCCTCTTGATATGCTTCTCTCATCCTCCTCCATTTTCCCTCTCAGCATGATCGATCACAATCTTAACAATTACAATAATCATATTTTATTATCCTCCCTGGAAAGTGGCATGATAGGGATGAACCATTCTTCTTCATTCGACAATGAATCCAATAACAACCATTTAGCAACTTATGCTACCCTTACCCCCCTTCAACCTTTACCATCTATACTTTCAACGGTAACGGAAAAGTTTTTCAATCAAAACGAATCCAACGATCTGTCGTCCTCTATGATCTCTCACGAACATTTGCAACACCAACATCATCAACAATTGCATGATCAGCAACAACAGAATCACCACATGGTGTTACTAGAAAATAATAACCAAAGATCGAATTACTCCCCGCTTACGCACCAATCGTTTTACAATTATCCTTATTCCGGAAGTTCAAACGTTGAAAACGAAAAGAAACAGCTTCATTCAATAAAACTGGAGGCTTTGCTCATGCAAGCTGATATGAATAACGAGAAAGTTAACATCCGTAATTTGACGAACCCAGTACTATCAAATCAGATTCAACACCTCCAAAATGTGTTAAGATCCGATATTTTCACTATTAACGACAACGAAAGTAAAAAAGAAATGGAGAATTTTATAGCGAATAGCATCAAAAATGAAATTTATGATCCAACCAATATACCCAATTATTTAGGATCAAATATTCAGGATACATCGGATAATGACGCATTAACATCAAATCTTATAGATAGTTTTCAAAATCAAATGGTTACTTCCACATACCAGTTACTGAACAATAATAACTTATCAGCTTTGAACATAATGGATTCTTACCAATACGAAAAGCTGGCTGCACTCGGTTTGAATCTAAATTACAATATAAACCCAACGAATAATTTATCCAATACAAATTCTAAAAATTCTACGTTATCTTTTCTGTCGAATGATTCCTGCATAAATTTTATAAATAACAACTTAAACAATATTTCTTCGCAGTCCAATGCAAGCACGGAACTGCAAACAGCTTTAGAAATTGATCATTTCAATTATATACAACATCATTTACAACTTCGAAATTTAGAAAATAATTTGACAACGGGTATGAGCCATATTAAGACCGAACAAAAGAATCTTTTACGCCAGGATCATGACACGCAAAAGTTGTTATTGATGGCTCAGGAAATCGAACAGATTCCAAATCAAAATTTATCACAGAATATTCTTACACTTGATGATATTCTATCGAATCATAACACCAACTCTTTCCTTATGGACAATCGTGGTGACATATTATCCAAAAATATTGAAAACAATGCTTTAGACAACTACAATATATTGGGAGCTGGAAATAGTAACATCGTAATTCATCATCATGGAACCTCCACTTATCCTAACCAATCAAAATTATCTTACGAAAAACCAAAGGTTAATAGGACATCTCAATCTAAAGAAAACCTAAACAACAAAAATGCAATAAATGTCGGAAATTACCAACCAAACACTTTCGCACAATCAAATATAATCCAAACAAATTCAATGATACCACAACAATTTTATGCACGATTAAACAACGTTAGTCAATCATTAAATATACCTGACCATTTGATGGACATATATAGATCAGAGGAAAACACTATCACATCTTTTCACAATAATTTTGACATCAACGGTAAGTTACCCAACATAGTCGTCATCAAGAACGATCTTATGGAATCTAATAAACACTCTAAAAAAAATCACCTACTGGGAAATAATTTTTCCATTCTAACCACCGATTCTACCCACTTTACCCATATTTTAAATGATAACATAGAATCGTCAAAAATGCATACAGATGACAATATATTCGGTCAGCACATGATAAACAGCGATAATAAGGATGCAGAACACTTTTCTCAACCCTTGATACTAGAAAATTCTTCGCTTAACTCTTCCGGTGGGTGCTCACCTTGTTCAACTCCCACCTTACCACCTCCAATCACAACTGTTAATAATTTCGTGAACAACAACACTCCGTCTAAAGAGGATAAAAACAGTTCAAGTGCTAATTCGAATACTAATAAATACAAATCGAAAAATACAACGAACGTTAAATCACACAACCAAGGAGTGACTAAAACCTCTAAATCAAAGCATAAAGCTAACAATAGCTCCACTATAGGAATCGTCGAAGAAGATGGGATCATAAGTATGTCCCCCATGACTCTAAGCTCTGCTCCCATATTGTTGCCTGACTCAAAATGTGCATCAATCATTAATCTCTCAGATCAGAAAACCATTTCGGACCTCAATAATAATAATATGGGTTCCACGTCAGGAAGTGGTGGCGAGGAAATGGAAGAGATTAATACAAAGGATTTGGCTCAAAAGATATCTAGCGAACTTAAAAGGTATAGCATTCCCCAGGCTGTTTTCGCCCAGAGAGTATTGTGCAGAAGTCAGGGAACTCTAAGTGACCTTTTGAGGAACCCTAAACCTTGGAGCAAACTTAAATCTGGGAGAGAAACCTTTAGACGTATGTCGAAATGGTTGGATGAACCTGAATTTCAGAGAATGTCGGCACTTAGACTTGCAGGTTATTCTAATATGTGATCATTAATTTATTTGCAATTCGGGAACTTATTTTTAACATTTTTCAAAATCCGAATTTAGAAAAACGATATTTTCATAATAATGAACATTATTGCGCTTAATTAAATTAAAAGCAATCTCTATCTTCGCAGATTGTTTCTTTTGATATGATCAGCGGGATATACACCTATATAAAAAGTAGTTAATATTGTAATATTTAAAAATCGGTAAAAAAAAATTCGAAGTCTGAATTTATTGATTGCTTGAGAAATCAATAAATCTTTATATAATGCTTAAAAAAATTGGTCGATATTTATTCCATATTATATCAAAGTGGTATTTTCCTATAATATATGTTTTAATCGATGGATGATATCTTGCTGATATTTTGTTATTTTTTCATAATTTTTTTTTTGCTTAGACAATTCTCCCACTATATCTAAAAAAATTCTAATAAGTAAAACATAACTCAACTCCCTATCTTTTCCATGTTATCCATTTTTATATGATTCAACCGCAACAAAGATTTCTTATTTATTGAAACTAAAGGTAAAGAATCATTTATATTTATAAAATTATTATTTTGCATTAAATATAAAGTATAGTCCTCTTATAGCTAATGGCACCGCTAGCTATTATCATTTAGCTATGTATGCACTTCTTGATTTAGGCATATACTCATAGGAAGGTTCGAATTTAATAATAGGCTCTAAATGTTAAAAGCAAACGTAGGCATATCGAGGATTTTGCCAAAGGGTGGGGGGGGGGGGGTCTATTAGATGAATTTTATTGTAAATCTTTAGGCCAAATTGTATTCGATTTTTATAAAAATAATTTTGGGTTTTCTTTTTTTTTAAAATATAAATCCTTTTTTAAAAAAAATTTGAATTTAAAAAGTTTATTCCTTTCACTTTCTTCCTTATAATGACATATTCTCTACATTTTTGGGGGAGAGGGAGGTAGGGGATGTGTATGGTGGAAATTTTTATTGCTTAAAATGATAGTTACGAGAACAAGAAAATTTGCGATGCCCCCCCCCCGCAATTGGTTATGCGTCTGAGCCCGTTATGCCATAAACGGTTATACTATGTTACTGAATGAATAATTTATTATCGTTAATGATTTGGTAGAAAATGTTAAAGACGAATATAAATTCAATTTTTTCGAAAATTTAATAGATGAATTATTTATCAAATTTACATTTATAAAAATCTAAAAATAATTATCTAAAAAAAATCTTGTCAGATAAATTTTAAATATTATATCTAGGAAATTTAAAGAAAAAGAAGTCTGAATTTTATCCCTATCCACCCCTATTTTATAGTTCCACTCGATATTTTAATTTAATCGATTATTCAAGAATTCAGATTTGCAAGCCACCGCCCTAATTATTTACATCATAACCCACCATTTTATAACATTCTCGTTTGTCGTTTATAATGTTTTTCCTCTTTTTGATTGTAAACCCCAGAAATCTTATAATTTTCTTCTTTTTTATTAGTTATTCGTGTTTTTTTTCTGATTCCCTAAGAAACCTTATGGCATGTTTTAAAAAAAATATTAGATATACTTTGTTCATCTGCTTTTGTTGGTATATTAGAGATCAGCTCGGCTCAAACCGGCCCGGGAAGATTTTTTATTTTCTGGCTGACCCGTAATAATTTTGGCCTGACCCGAAGTTTTTGAAAGAAAAATCATCATTTTCCGTTATACAAGGATTAGAATATTTTTAAAATATTCCGTGCCATCCCAACCCGAAAAATATTTTATACAGGCCGGGCCGTGCATAATCTCAGCGGTATATTATATATACACTAATAATTTGATTTATTTAATCTTCAATATAATAAAAGGGGGTAAAATGATCTCTTCGCCGATCACTTTTGCTTTTATTTATTTTTTTCCTCAAGCATTATATCAAGAAGATTTTTACTTTTAGGATTTATAAATATTTTTAAATACATAATAATTACATATGGTTTTTTTTAATGAACATATATTTGATGGAATTAATTGCATATTAGCTTATTTAACAAAATAAAATAGTTTTAAAAAATAGAATAGGATATATTATTAGCCCTTTTAAATATAAAATACATTGTTACAACTAAAATTACTAGAAGTAATATATATTTTAACCGGTGGCGTGACAACGTTGGGTGCCTAATTTAAATGAATATTTAAAAAAAATTAAAAAACTAATTTTAAAAATTCTGCCCAGATTTTTTTATGAAAATTTTATGAAATCTATAAAGCCAATACTTAAGGATTGGATTTTTAGTTAGAACTATCAGTGCATTTTTATAAAAATAACGTTGAAAATCTCGAATATATATTATATATATTAGATTAAGCATTTGTTTACAATAAAGGAGCCTATAAATTATTATTTTTTCATTATATGATATACACAGAGAGTCTAAATAAATATAATATATTATCGATTTTTTTTATAACTCGTAGTCACAGAATATAAAATTATATATAAATTAAATGGTGATTGTACATTTAAAAATTGGAAAATTATGCTTGATTACATGCAATAAATTGAGAATTTTATTATAATAATTATATATGTCGTTGTTGTGTATCTTAGATATTTTAATTTTAAGTTCTTTAATTTTTTGAATCTGTATATTTTTTTAGTTTAGACTTATAAATACATCTATTTTTATTAGGCCAAGTTTTTTTAAATATTTAGTCCCCAGGATTTTGGGAAAAATTGAGTTTAAAGTTAGATCAAATTTTAGATAAACTAATCATGCAATTATAAAATTTCTTATATAGTAGAAGGCCGGGGCATGTTCAATACAGGGTTATTTCAGTACACTCCAATATAAGATATTTTTGTATAACAGTGAAAAATCAACCCTAATATAGCGAATTATGCACTAAATTATTGGTTACAGGGGAAAATGTGTTTTAGCATTCCAAAAATAACAAAATTAATTACAAACATTTCCTTTTAAATTAATAAATAAACTTTAAAAATCCTTAATAAATAATTTTAGGCAAATTTTAACCTACTTTATAATCTGGCACCTTAAAAAATAAACCTTAACATGATGCTGAATTATATTTATAAAGTTGGAAGACGCGGTTGTAGTTGGTCTTAGGTACTTTAGTCCATTGTCATTTTAGCTTCTTTTTTAAATATATATATTTAGTTTTATTCGAAATTATAATTGAAGGAAAAAGATCGTAAAATCTTTTGCGCTGAGGATTATGAGAAAGAAAGAGCTCATATGTATCCTTAAAATGATGTGTTTTTTAAATTAATATTTATACTTGTTTATTTAATATTCTCGAATCTTATTGCAATTTTTACTTTTAAAGATTATATATTAGACCTTTATTTTATGGATAAATCAACAATGAACAATGTGCTCAGACCAGATTTTGTCTAATAAATAAAAAACAAAAATAATGTCTATAAAAAATATATTAACTATATTAAATATTCTACACTTTTTTTAGGATCCGTAATGTTATATTTATCTAGATTAGTTTTATGGAATTGAATGTATTGAGGTTTGAACCAAAGTTTACCAACTTACCCCGGGGTACCCTACTGTATGATAAATGCAAATATTATTGTCTATAATAATATACAATTTATTTCTTATTTTAACATATTTTTTTTTGATCATCAAATAAAAAATGATAGTCTAAGGAATTTATTTTTACTGCATTAAGTGTGAAAACTATCTGCTTTATTTAAATATTTTTCCACTTTATTTATTAGATATAAATGATAGTATTTTCTTTTATTAGGGGAGACTGGGTACCGCTAATCACGGGACACATGAGTCTAATCCTATTTATTATAAAACTTAATCCTATAATAGATATTTATCATATAATAGAAAAAATTTCAAATACGTCAACTTTTAAAATTTTATACTCAAAATATATGTTTATGATTAGTGTTGCAAAACTCTATTTGAGCCGATTTTTAAAAACGGTTAACTCAATATTTTAGCCAGAAAAATATTGCCTAAGCCTCGAGATTTCGCTAATAGATGTCGAAACCTTTGTTCCATGATGAATTTAATTTAGAGTTTTTATAATAATATATCAATTGAAATCTTAAACCCCCTATCATGTATTTGAGTTTTATATTATATGAATAACTATTAGTATTGTGAGCTTGTCGGGTGGGTAAGTAAGACCATTTTTGACAAAAATTGACATGACTAATTTCATATTTAATTAGATTAACATTTTCTATTAAAAAAAATATCTATTTCTTTCTATTAAATAATGAAAGATATATTTAAATTTCATTCTAAAAGTATTACAATAATTTTGGGTACTATTAATTAGAACAATATGCACAATGACAAAGTTTCTTAAACAATAATATAGATATTACCAATTGATGGATTATTGTAAATATAAAAATGTTTTCGAAGATAATGAAAAAAATATTACGGTAATTTAACATATTTATAAGATAAGAATTGTTTTCATAGTATAAAATATTCACTTTAATCATACTAATTTATGAACTATGATGTATCAATATAGCTTCTGATATAAATCATTTAAACTATTTTAGTAGACTTATTTACATTATACATAAATATATGGTATATATTTATAGATTCATCATGTTTATATTGAATGTGACGTATATACAATATCATATTATACAACTCGATTTTACATCAGTTTTTTTAATGCAAAACAATTTTAGCTTATAAAATTAATATATTATATAAAATTTATAGGTGCAAAAAAAGATAAATAATTTAAGTTTTAAATTAGATTTGAAAAAATATAATCTAATTAGTTTATAAAATATTATATATATAGTAGTCATGGGCGCCCGCATTTTACTAGGGTAGTGCAAAAAATATTTAAAAATATAGTTTATAATTATATAGTGAAGTATTATAGGCTAATTGATAAACATTCAATTTGATTAATTTAATATTTTGGAAAAAATGTTATTCCTATATATTTTATAAATAAGCAATACAATAGTAATATTTGAAAATATATCTGAACCAGAAGAACATTTTTAGAAATTATGAAAATAGGGATTTTAAGTTTAAAATAATCCGATATTCTTTGCAAAAACATTTTTTTGCGATGATCATCACTACCCCATGATGGTTTTACAGACCACTGTAAGTAGCGAATGAAATATTCCCTGGTTTTTTTTGCTAGAAAATAAAAATAATTATATATTAAGGTGTCTGGCAATATTTTTTGTTAATATTTACAGATTTTATAGCCATTTTTACAAAATCCGGTTCGCTATACCATGGTCTCACATAGATACCTGAATGCTAAACTTCTTCTAACATTTAAATGCATTCGTTAATCAAATAAACTATGGAAATTATTAATCTGTAAAAAAACCAAGTACATTTTTTCCCTATTTTTCAGCCGGGCCCTATAGGTTTTTAGAAAATTATTTTTGCTCAAGCTAGTCAAGAATTTAGTTATTTTATGGTCAAGAATCATACAAGTCAAAAATAAGAGTAGCGCATGGTGTTTAAAAGATCTATCATATGTCTTTCAACTCGTATAGTTCTTGATACAATTTAAATCTATTATATAAAATCCTAGGCGGAAATTATTTTTAGCCATGACTGACTCGTGTTTGTAATTTTTCGGCTCTATATCTGGTCATATTATTTTAAAGCCCATCCCTAACTCCACTGAACTAATCTGAACTCCATAGGTCAAGTCGAGATTTGATACAGAGCAGGTCTATTTTAGGTTTCTAAGAGGCTAGAATAATAGATAATTATAAAACTTATTCGAAATTACGAGGTCAAAATAATATTTCGTCATTAATTTAAAATATCTTCATAAAATTTTGTCCTTTATTCGATTCGAACTTTTTTTCGGCCTCAGTTATAATTGATACCAGGGTCACCCTTATTTTTTTATTGATAGAAAGATGTAAGCATGGTATTTTTCAAATCCTAGTTTTGCCTCTTTTATTTAAAAAATGTCAGATAGCTCAACCCAACACAGATGAGCGACTATGTATTTATGAATTATCTATATGTTAATTTGCAGTTTTGAAATGTTAAAGCTATGCTTTATATTATAATTAACAGACGCCTAATTTTTTTAATATGCTCGTAATTAATTATACATACATCTACATTCAATTACATTTTTATTTTTGATAGGATTATTAGTATTCTGCAAGGATGGGAATTTTAGGGCGACCTTTTTAATTTTTATAAAAACATATCTTGTTGGCTTCGATATAAAATCCAAAAATTGGCCTATCTATTTAAAAAAAATATGTATGGCATTATTGATTGGTGTCGAATCGATTTAGTCAATTATATTCAAAGTTTTTATAATTCATAAAAATACTGTTTTATTATTTAATTTATACACATTTAGATCGCGGGACAAACAAAGTGTGGCGTATCGACGAACGCCAACGTATGAATTATAGCCATAAATAATTTTTTAAAAATATTAACATTTACAAAGACTAAATTTTAAATTAAATTTTAGGAAAGATACGTTAATTTTTGACATATATTTGATCGAGTTGAACTGAGATGGATCTATTTATTTTCAATTATTGTAAAGAGTATAGTTCGCGGTTTTTAAATTAAAATTTTAGGACCAATAATATTACCTAAGCTTAGAGATTTTGCTAAGTGATGTCCAAACTATTCTGCCGTCTATGAGTACTCCAGGCTTGTGAAATATTATTTGCTAAATCATGGGTTACTCATTTTAAAAATCAAGCACACATTTTGGCCCGCCCTTCAAACTATAAATGAGTTTCATATCGGTTTAAATTAAGAATTTTTATTGCATATAAAAAAATAAAATCCTTTCTTTGTATTTTTGTGGATTTAGAATAAATTAATAATAATAAAAATTTTAAATATTATTATTTCTTCTAAATTAAAATTTGAATGTCTTTGACGAAGGTGTTTTTGTCATATATCAGTTCTTATTTTGTGCTAAACAAGGTATCATGCATGAATATTTTTTATGTGATGATTCTACCTATATCGCCTAAGAGAAATAATAACATAAAAGGTCATGTTAAATTTATTCGAACAACTATTTATTAATATTAAAATTATTTTATTTTAAAAAAATATTAAAACTTTGAAAATTTTAATTTAAAAAATCTAAATAACTACTCCCCTCACCTATACTCCCCTCATTGACACAACTGCGTCAAAAATTCAGGCAATTAAATACTCTCTACCCCCTAAGATTTTACTAATGTGATAGGATCTGGCCACAACTATTGTGCTGCCAAATCAATTGTGATCACCGAATTTATCTAAGTAGCTTCACAATCGAGTTTCTTATTAACGCTGTTGCACGTCATTACGAAATTGAAGAGGCATTTTACAAAAATGAAGAAAATAAAGAAGACTGCGATGACTTGATTAATAAATGGAATTCATAATGACTGTATATTTATTTTGGGGAAACATTATTTATCCCTTATTTTAACATGGTAACAATTATTAACAAACAAAAATTAAATTATTCTCCTGGGTTTTTTTAAAAATAAACGATGCGTAATGATGAAAGACATAAAATATTAGCATTATAAAAAAATATAATAATGATATGATTGTAATATTCTCATTAATTAAAACTAAGCAATTTTTTTTGCTCATCCTATAAAGAAACATGAAATTGAAAATATCAAATTGAGAAAATTATTTGATAAATTATACGATTTTTGGGACCCAGAAATCACATCTTTTAAATAATATATTTCAAAATAGCATTTGATAATTTTATTTGACAACTAGTGTTGCTAAACGGCTCGATTTGAGCCGATTTTTAAGAACGGCTAACTCAATGTTTTATTCAGAAAAATATTATGCAAGCCTAAAGATTTTACTCATAGTTGATACAGACATCTATTAGCGAAATCTAAAATATTGAGTTAGCCGTTTTTAAAAATCGGCTCAAATCGAGCCGTTTAACAACACTATTACCAACAAACTCGGTTTTTTTTCCTTTAATTTCTGAGTAATTGGAAACTTTAAAAATAAAAATTCATACAATTATAATTATGAATGTTTTGAAATTTATAGCTAAATTTTAATAAGTGGCCAATTTATTTATTATATTCGATTATATATTAAATCATCAATATATATTAAATCATCAATAAGTTAATTATATTATACTCAAATTGGTTCCATATAATATAATGTTTAACAATGCCGTAACTTTTTTAAAAAAGTCACGATATTTTTGAAAATAAGTCACTGTTTTTTTGTAACTAAAAAATAGTTATATAAATCGAATAAATGACTACATAAAAATATAACTTTCAATTAAAAATTATTATGAAATATACCAAATTAATTGCACAATTTTTACAAATAATAGAAGTATTTATAAATGTATATATATTATTCAATATTTTGAAGTCGAAGTTTATCAAGATTTTGGGGCAGACTGGACTACGAATATCATTTTTGATTAACCTTAATTTTTAATGTTATAACCAGTTTTTCATAACTGGTATTGTCAGAAACAGATGATACACTGTGCTAACATTATAACAAGGGATCCTACTTAGAGTTAGGCGTTTTATAAATTTTGAACATTGGACCGGCTGGTTGGCTGGTTAAAATATTTTTAAAAACGAGTTTATATTTATTGAAAAATATTTGTTTTTATTTCATATGCATAATTTATAGTAAGTTTGGGTAAAATATATTAAAATAAATGAAGAGCTAAACTGATGTTGTTGAAAACCCGATTTGGGTCGATTTTTAAAAGCTGCTCGATTAAGATTATAACCAAAATAATATTATGAAAGCCTGGAGATTTTGTTTATAGATGATAGAAACGTTTGGATATCTAGCTGCTAAATTTCGAGGCTTACATAATATTATTTTACCTAAAGCCTTATTCGGGCCGTTATTAAAAATTGACCGGCTTTTTAATAACACCCCAAACCAATCAATTAAATAATTTTTAAACATTAGGCGGGGATGTCGGGTTTAGTTAAATGGGCTAATAAGGGAATTTTTTTTAAAAAACCATGGGCAAGCGGGCGGGTTAATTTTTTTTACAACTGGGCAGAAAATTTTCGGATTTAAACCATAGCATAGTCCTACTTTTTTTTACAGAATGTTGAGTGGAAATTAATAAGTGCACTTGGAGATGAAATGCTAATATCTGTATTTTATTTATTTATTCATGAGTAAATTTGCTTTTGCGTAATTTTATAAGATTCTGGGGATTAAGGAAATTAAAAGTGTTAACAATATATTTTTACTTCCAGATCGTTCAACAATGATTAGAGATATTATGGTCATTGATATTGGATTTTAAGTATTTTTTTTGACTCTGCAAACCTTTCATCTTGATAAAGTTCATCAAATAAATTTAATTCCAACAATTTGGACATCCAATTTTAAATTTCAAAAAATTAAATTTTTTAAAGCTCTTATATAATTAACTATACTATATAATATTTCAAAATATTTAAATGTTTTCCCCAAAATTCAGATTTTAAGATTGTAGATATTTCGAGATCATATTGCAATTTTTCAAATATATCATATCGAAAAATCATGATTAATATAAAATTAAACCATTCCATTTTATCATAAGCTTTTGCCTCCTCGCTTTCTTCCTTCTTTTGGTATATTTGTATAGTATAATTATATAGCAAACTGAAAATATTTGTTTTATGCCTAAATTACTATCTTGTCGGGCATAAATTCATTCCTAAAACTTCTCTACACATAAAATTACTATTGTGAGGAGGAATATCGTAAGATACCTATATAATTTTGATACTCCCTTCTCCTTATCTACCTTGATTATTGTATTAACTTACATGTGTATATGTTAATTTTATTTTTATCCTCCGCTGCACCTTTTTATTCTAATCACCTCAAAAAGTTATATATATATATATATATACATTTTAAGAATAATATCAAAAATTTTTACTATGTTTGAGTGTGCAGCACAGTTACTATATCTATTTCAAATAAAATATTCAAAAATAAAAGATTGACCATTCAAAGGGTTAGTTTAAAAAAATAATATTTGAGCTTAGCACTGGTATATACATATAATTAGATTGAAAATAATCGGCATCTTTTATTCGTTCTTCACCACTAGGTCGTTATAAGCCACTGGTGTTTAGTTTAATATACAAATCCCTAGAATCCAATTCACACGTATATCTGGCTCGCAAAACGTGGGCTGGATCAAATATAACGAATTTAAATTATATCAATTATTGGAAAATCATATAAAACGAACAAATTTTTTTTTCCTGCTCATTGTTTTAATTTCTCTCTAAAACAGTTTACAAAATACAGCCTATTATCTAAAATGAACACATTTTGAAAATCTGCGTCGGACCTTAAAATGATCAAAATTTAAAAATAAAATACGGTAAAATTTAAATTCGAGCAAGGCTTGAAAATAGAAAAAATATCATCAGACCTACTAGTTTTAAAACTTTACCTCTACAGTCCTCGGATACAGATACTATCATTATATTGCAAAAAAAGATTTCCTTTCCTTATTGACCCGTTTTTTTTGCACGCTCCCGCTTATGAATCGTATACATTTATATTTTTTGTTTTAATTCCTTTTTTATGCTTAAAATGTATTATTAATAATATATACTTAAATTTAATAACTACAAATCTAAAAATTTCCCTAAATTTGCGTTAAATACTTTTTATATTTTTTTTGTTTAAAATGGCAACTAGCAAAAGCAAGCATTAAATTAAATTCTGTAAATTTATAAAATTGCAAAAAAAAAATTATATAATATACTATTATATTATATCTATATAAGGGAAAATAAAATTATAATGGTAAGAATAAGAAAAAAATCGATAATTCTTAATAGCGTAGCGTTTGCTTGCTAATACTGTAAAACCTGTCTAATTTGAACCCTTAAATTAATTAAAATATTATATATTTTTGTAAAAAAAGACTGCAGCTCGCAGGCTTATGATAGGAAACAATTTCCCTAATTAATATACACAATAAATAAACGTTTTATTCCGTATTAGGTTAATTGCTCAGATTGTGTGTGAAACCTCTAAATATAGTTTAAGTTTAATGATAAACGCTCTTTTTGACTTAACAATAACATATAAAATATGAAATTCTTCATCAACATTAGCCCTAATTTCTTTGAATTCTAATAAAATGCTCTCCACTAATCTCTTCTTCTTAATCAAGTCAATGTCATGTTTTTGAAAAGTAATACATAAAATAGTTGTATAATTAAATAATACATTCTAATGAGAAAAAAAATATGGAATAAGCATTGAATCCAATAATTTTCTTGCTTCTGAGGAAATATTTCTTTCAGGCCATTGTGATATTTCAGTAATAGCAAATAATCGGCTCTTCTAACTCCATAAAAGCTGTTACTGCTTGATGGCGGAGACTCTATCACGTTGGATAAGGTTGCAATTTCTTTCTCCATGTTGGACAATTTCAGAATAATTATTATTTGACTAGAAATTTGAAAATGGAAGATAAATATTACTCCACTAAAAATTTGAAAATAATAAGATAATATTACGCCGGAAAACTTGAAATCGAAATTAATTGATAAACAGTGTTGAATGTGATAATAAATGTAATTAAATATATATTTAATATGAGATAGGAATAAATATTAACAAATATAAATTAATATAAACAATAATATTTTTGAAAAACCGGTATCTGTATTTTTTGGCTTGGGGGGGGGAGGGGGGGGGGTTTGCCTTCTGCCCCCCCCGCTGCGTACGCGCCTGTGATAAAGTTGTAAAAGCAGCAAAAAAAAATTTTTTAAATGAAAACCGAGATTTGTAGATGAGAATGACTCTCCTCAATTATTATTATATAAATAATTTATTTTGCATTTTTGATACGATTCAAAATGCATTTTCTAATGTTTATTCTTGTGAGGAATATATATGAATTATTTAAAACTTAAATATAAATTGGATGAATCAAAATAATGTCTAAAACTTCATATCAGTTGGCATAACGAGTTATAAATTTCTTCTTCATTCGCCTAGAAGTGGGAATGAGTCTTAGTATTATTATTATTATGTCACTAATAATATAATTCCATTAACCAAATCATTTCTTGTGTATTTATTACTAACCTTGCTTATGTTAATGTGAACTTTTATCTGATACGATTATTATAAAAAAAATTCCGTACAATGATACTCAAATGATAGATATTAAATGGAGTAAATTGCTCTTGTTTATTTAACAAATAATGTTTACTTAATGTAATTCATTTGAGTCTAGGAAAAATACGGATGTTTCAAGTTTAAATCAGTTTATAAATTAAATTCATAAATATTACATTTATTTAAAATATTTATATATCACACTCTTTTTTACTGAATACTCAGTTTAACCATACCATACTACACGATATCTAATGTATTTGGATGTATGAATGGTGGGGGGGGGGGGTATTATTGCGATTTTTTTAGACTCATAAAATTCTTAAGAACTTATATTATTATACTATGCTTTTTCAAAAAATTTTGGAGTAACAGTGTGCCTATTTAAATCTCTTTAAATTTTAAATTCAATGCTATGTTTTTTTGTGGCAGATATTGTTACAAGCTTTTATTAAGAGAGAAGGGCGTATGGAATTAATTTGGTTCCTAAAAAAATCTATTTAATCCTTTTGGATTTCTTTTTGCTCTAGATTTCATAGTCACTATATTCTTTTGATGGGTATTATAACTTTTATTACAATCTTTTGAATGATTAATTTAGCCAATAAACATTTTAACATAAAATAAAAATTCTAGCTGTTGGGAAGAACGATATTACGATTCGAAATAAAGGTATAATTATATGATTGATAAATATGATATATTTGAACCTTTTTTGATAATTTTTTTATTTCCCTGTCTTACATTGTCCCGTCGTACTAATTTTTAACTTTCTTGAATTTCTATCCTGGCTCTATCGCTAGTTGTACAATTTAGCTTGCGAAAAAAGCAATTTATATTTAGATATGCTCAGAGAAGCGTTTTGAGTAATAAGAAATATTTTAGACAAGTTTGTCTAGCGACTACTTATCAAAATAATTATATAATATAACAAATTGTTTCGATATTTTTAAAAATTATAAGCATACTTTATCATATCAAATAGAATGATTTATATTAAATATTATTATAAATATAATATATAGGGCAGAGATGGCCCGGCCCGGATGTTTTTAAAATATATTACATTTATTTTTAATTTTATAGCTAATAATGCCGATTTAATTTATTCCGTTCAATTAGTAAAAAAATAAAATATGGCCCGACCCGTGTACCTGGGCCAGGTCGAGCATGCAGCTCTCTGATATAGGGGTTTAGAAAATGCAGGGTTATTATGTTTCATTGACACCGGTTTTTAGCAAATCTTTAAAACTAAAATTATATAGCGCGCTATTACTAAACTATTAAAAAGTTTTAAAGTTTTTATTATTAATTATATCCTAATATATTTATTATTAATTAGTTGAAGTAATAGCATGATAAATTTCATTTTAAAGACCAATCTACCTTGAAAAGTCCATCATTTAAAAATTTTTTTTGTAATACTAAATATTATATTATAATTTTACCATTGTATAAACACATTTTTGAAATATATTATATTATTGCTAAAATATATTGAACTCTTTTTAGATCCAATATTATTTTTTAGGTTAATTAATTTCAGATGTTTAAATAAAAACAAATATTAATAAATAAATTTATCCCGTATGGATTTTTTTATATATCAATTTTCTCGACCTATTTTCTCTATTTATAATGTTAATTAGTATAGTGTTAATTTGTAATAACATTAAAGAGACCTAAAGGCCCGTTTGGTCGTAGAATTTTAAAACCCCGGATCTGGTTTACAAATATTTCCTATTTTAAAATAATATAAATTTAAATAATACATATATATTAATTTTAATTAGTTAAAAAATATTGGAAAATCATATAAGAGGTGGTTTAACCTTTATTTATCGCTCATATATATTCAATTCACTTTTTGAAACAAATTACAAAATAATGACAATTGTGAAAATATTAGGTCGTTAAAGATAAAAATTTTAAAAATTCAGCCCGAATATAAAATTTATAATATTCAGGACAGGCCATATTTTTTAAAAATCCAAAACAGGCGGAAATTTTTTTAAAAATCCTGTTCTGACCTAAAATTTTGACCTCTGTATGAAACAATGGCGTCACTAGCCTTTCCAATCTCATGGGACTCAAAAAAAATTTAAAAAATTATCTGAATGTTTTTAGCTAATATATTTAGAAATGACTGATAAAAATTTCAAATTGACATTTTTTTGGTATAAAAAAAATCAAAATTTTTAGGAGGCTCTTGGAATTTTTCAGGGGACTCAAGTCCTTGTGCACCTCTCCCCTAGTGACGCTACTGCTCTGAAGGTCTCTGATAGGTAGGGGAGACCTGGGTTATATTTAAGATGTTTTGTCATAAACTTTTACTTTTATTTTATGATTAAATTAGTTTTATCATTGTCTGTATCCTCGTCATTAGACTATAAAATAAATTTAAAAACAGGGCCATCCCATTTTTATTACAAGAGTAAGTAAAATTCGTGCTTTTTACTATTTACGCTAACTTGGGTAAGGTGGCAAGTCCTTTTGTAAGATAACAATTATCAAATTTAACCTACAAAACGTTTTTATTTATTTATATTTATATTGATTTAAATAAAATAATAAATAAAAACAAATTTATAAATATTTAAAGAAAATTGTCTTTGCAATAAAGTCACAAATAAAATGGATTTAGTAAAATAGGAAATTTAATTCATTAAAATTAGTGACAGAAGTGTCTGTTATCTTATCTTTAGATAGTGAATCCGCTATATACTCATAAGTTGTTTTGAAACTTAAATTAGCGGTTTGGTTATCAGGAATAACGCAATCCAAAATAGTAGCATCTCTAGAGCGATCATTACAAAAATAATTGGTAAACATAATAGGGTTTAGTTGGTAGATTTCATAGGTAGATAACACACTTAAAATATTTTGTGGGGTCGGTGCCCTGTGAAATTAATGCCTCTAATAAGTTGGCTTATATGGCTCTAATGAGCCAGAAACCCCAGACCTAGTCTAATCGTAGCTTAGATATTGTGAAATGTGACATATAAATCTTATAAAATTCGAAAGTACCTTTGCCTCAAAGTAAAAATATTTTTAAAAAAAGTTGGTGAAAAGGGGCTTAAAAGTTGTTTTTGCTCAATATCTTTTAAATACGGAGCTCCCACTACTATGTGAATATATGTTAGTTAGTGTAAATAAAAATCTTGACAAAATTGAAACAATTGGCTCTAAAGATAAAAAAATTATAGACGTTTGCCTTATCTCCCTATATAATTTATGCACTCGTAGTTTTTACAAAATTCTGAAATCCTCAAATTTATCATTTTATTCTATCTTTTATTAAACTTAACGCTCCTTCTCTTTTAATAAATTTTAAAAAAATGAGGATTTTAAAAATATAAACGCTGATTTATTTGTTGAACTAAAGCATTTTTTTTTAATATTGACCACTTTGAAACGAAAAATATTTAGCCATCTAAAGTTCTGGACGCGAAAAGAGTTTGAAATTATTTACGACAGACATCATTTCCCTTTAAAATGTGAATATTTGTATATAGAAAATATTCTAGAACAAAAATTCTAAGAGTATTTTAAAAAGTTAAAGGAAAGCAAATTCTTGATTGTTTTTATAAAAAGTTATTTTTATTTTTTAAATATTATTTTAGTAAAAGCGAATTTAAAACAAAGGTCATTATAAAATCTTTATAATTAGAAATCGATTATATTTTTAGAAAATTATACTTAAAAACATAAAAAATGCATAATAAGGTATAGTAAATATGATATTTTTATAAAAATTAATACTCTTTTTCGTCTAAAGTTTGAATGAATTACTTATTAAAATTAATTTTAACTTTATTTTGTAATAATAGAGTTTTGGGTTGCCTTTAAAATTATGCTAATATTAGGCTTATAACAAATTGAATATTTAATTTATATTTTGTTTTATCAATGTTTTGTGTAAAATATATTATGTAAATTTATCCACAAGATGCCACATATACACTTTATATAAAAAAAAATTTAAACTAATATTAAAAAGTTTTGAAATTTATCTTTCCTTTCATTTTTTTAAAAATCTGCAATCAAAGAAAAAAAACACTCTTTCAAATATGATTGGAAACTTTCCCAATTTGATTTACAATTTTCTTAAAATGAAATTGAGACTATTGTTTATATTTTTATATATTTTCTGAAATTAATTTTTTTTTTTAAAAAATGATTTTCGATATTAAGCATGATGCAAACAACATAAATGATACGCTTCTTATTTTAATTTATTCAGGCTGTTTTGTTTTCGCAGATTATTTATAGCCATTATTTCTTGTATACAAGATATTAGTAATCATTTTTTATATTAATATATATCAGAGACCTGCAGGCCCGGGCTGTATTTTAATTTTATTAAATATACCCGGGCCGATCGTAAAAATTTTTTTTAACATATAGCCGGGCCGTATATGCCATTATAAGCTATAAAAATTAAATATAATATATTTTAAAAAAATCCGGGCCGGACCTGAAAATTAAAAAAAAAAATCCGTGCATAACCTGAAAATTTTTGGACCTAACCTCGCCGGGCCTGAAAATATAAAATCCGGGCCTGGCCGAAAAAGAATTCGGGCTGAGTCGTGCAAATGTTACCTTTGCAGGTCTCTGATTTATATTGTAGCTAATATAAGAGCTATAAAGACTTAAATCAGACACAATAAAATTTTAAGCCATTTATTCTTAAACCTTTTGCATTCATACATCAAAAATATTATTGTGGAGGTTGCACAATGATCATGGTTTGAATTAGGTATCTCTATTAAATAAAATATTAATTATTTGGAACTCCTTATATATACTATTGTAATTATTTTGTAAAGATTTGGATATTATAATTGGTATATATTTTGCAAATTTCTCTTAATTGGAAGAAATTTTTATTTTGTTGGTTGCACTTACAAAAAATAAATATAAAATTAACAGCCTAATTTGAATAGGCATGGGTAGAGAACTGCAAAGTAATTTTTTCGCAACCCGAGCCCGACCCGAGCCCGAATTTAAAATTTTTTTTTGTCCGAGTCCGAGAACACATTTTTTAATCCAACCCGACCCGAGCCCGACCCGAATAAAATTTTGCAATTTAAGTTTTGATATTATAATAACCAAAAAAAAATTTATGTGTATTTATTCAGTTCAGCCACCTTAAATAAAAGTTTATTTGACGGCCATAATCTATTCAAGATATATATTAAGTTGCATTTTTAAAATTTGTAAAAAATATTATAAAACGATTAATATACAAGCGAATTTAAAAATTATAACGATTATATAATAAGCATCATTTATGCGAATATAGATATGATGTAAAAGTTAATAAATATATAAAAAATATAATGAACATATTATATTATATATTGACCTCATCAATATCATTATCAAAATTATCACAAAGTGAATAATTATGATATATAAATAAAGAGGCGTCCAGTTTATCTGGCTTTAAACGAGTCCTTCTCTCCTCAAAGGCCCTACCAGCAGCTGAAAACGCCCTTTCACTGCTAGCCGACGAAGCAGGGATAGCCAGGAATTTAAGAGCTAAAATACTTAAATTTGGAAACTCATAATGGTTTGTTTTCCACCATTTTAAAATATTATCGTCATCAACACATAATTTCGGATCTAGATATTTTTTTAGCTCGTCAACTTCGGCGTTAGCATCAGAATACGCATTGTCAGCCTCCCATAGAGAGAAGTCCAAAAACGTATCTACCACCTCTGTAGTTTCTTAAGAAAAAAATATTCAATAATAATATTAAGATATATATTTACATTATTATTTTTTAATAATTTTACATATTTGATGATTAATATTTTTTTTGATATATGATATTTTTTTATAAAATTTATGTAATTATCATTATTCAACATTGATTTAATAAAATTTGAATTTTTTGAATTTTATTTAGTGATAATAAAATAATTAAAGGAAGTACTGAAAAAGAAAATTTTATTTCAGTAATTTTAGGAAAATTTGTCTAACTTTTTTTTGGAAGTAAATATTAATCTAAGATTTTGTATTTATTATCTCCAATATTTTTTAAATATATACTCAAAATTTTAGATCTCAATTTTTAATATGTTTTGAGATATATCTAATCAAAATTTGGGGTAAAATAGACCCCACCTTTGTAGTTAAGGGAGTTTTTTCTACCTTTGTAGTGAAGGGTTAAAACAAATGTTAAAAAAGACAATGTATAGGCTAGTTAAATAATAAATAAAACTTACATAAAATATGTCTTATCTTGTAATTTACGAGAAACACAATTTAGTAATAAAATAGTTTGGTATCCGGTTGTTAGGTTTATAAAATAATAATTAATAATGACATGACATGTTAATATGATTGACATTTTAATCCTAAAATGTGATAAATATTAAATAATATGATTTTATAATTAATATTATAAATTATACTAACTATTTAAGATATTAATATTATTATATATATTTTCGGGTCGGGTCGGGTTTTCGGGTCGGACAGCTTTTACAACCCGACCCGAGCCCGAACCCGAGAAATTTTTTTTTGATGTCCGAACCCGACCCGAGGCTTGGGTCGGGTCGGGCTACCGACAGCCCGTGCAGTTCTCTAGGCATGGGCACGTCTTTAAAATAAACGCTAGCGCGCAATTTGGACGCCCTTTAAAAAATTTTAGACACCAACCTTAAATCCAGAATTATTTTATCTAAAGTTGAATTAAACCTACTGTTTTTCATGATTTTACCCATCTCTATTTATCAAAAAAATATATAAAATACAAAATATAATGGTATTTTCCAATTAAAGAAACGATTTTTTTGTTACAAAATGATAACGCGTCCTTGTTCTGATTTCGATTTACCCCCCTCCCCTCTCATTTTTTTTATATAATTAAAAAAAATTATTCAGTGTTTTCAAAAATATATATTATTATTATTCATTGTTATTTTTAATTATGTATTATTGTATTTGAATGAAAAATAATACTCCTAGTATTATAATATAAAATATTTATAAAATTCCTATAATTATGCTTTTATAATGATTGGTTAATCTAGAGTCATTAGTATAACCTAAGATATAAATAAAGTAGCTTATTTTAAACACATTCCACATGACTTTTTTTAAAAAACAAAGTGATCTCTTAGCCAGGCGAACAAGATTAGAAAAGGACATCATATGTTGAAAATTGATACTTTTTGACTAAAAAAAGCCATATATCATTTAAACAAAAAAAATTTAATACTCTTCACCCCCCCCCCTCACATCATTAAATATTTCGAAGCTTCGGGGACTATTTGAGATAATAAGTCGATATATTTATAATCTCTTTCTCTTTAATCTAAATAACAACATTACTCATAGACATGTCGGAAACTTTCCTAAAGGGAGACTTTTATGTAGTTTTCCATTATAAAATCTATTGGGTTTTATGCATGATTTTTTGCAGGTCATATTTTTTTAAATTATTGTAATGACATGTTTTTTCGTCAAGAGGTGGCGGAAAAATGTATGAGCTCATTTTATTAGCTATATATAGTATACTAAACTTGCAAAATTTAGCAAAGGGGGGACCCCCATGATTACCTTCATCACTCTTAAACTATTTTATTATCAACGATAGTTTCGAAAAAGAAAGAAGACAAGTTAACTTTCATACCGGAGCCTATTCCTGAACATCAAATACTTAACATACCACCTAATGTAGCCTCATCTGAAAGCAGTAATAGTAGTAATGGTCATAAAAAACCGCGCTTGGTATTTACCGATATACAAAGACGAACATTACAAGTGTGAATAAACTATTTTTTACTTTTTTATAATATTTTGCATTTATTTTGTTTTGCAAAAAGAGTAAAAATGTTTTCAAGGTTTTCTATATTTTATCATCATTTGTATAAAATGAACATTAGAAGTTAAAATCTTAATAATAAAATTATTTTTATTTACAATTAATTATGGTATAAAATATAATAAAAAAAGCTAAATTTTTTTAAAAATATCTAAGGCGATTTTCAAAGAAACTAAACGTCCCTCGAAAGAAATGCAAAGCACCATAGCCCAACAATTAGGTCTAGATTTAAGTACGGTTGGTAATTTTTTTATGAACGCAAGACGTAGGAGTCTGGATAAATGGCGGGACGATAGATGCAGCAGTAGTACGGGTAGTCTTTATTGTCAGAGCAATGCGGGTGACGAAGATTTCGAAGAAGACGTAGATTTAAGGGACAGCTTTATGGACGAAAAATATGACAAATTTAACGAAATGGACGAGGTAAACGATTATCTGATGGACGATGAAGTGTACACCTGTCAAATATCTAGCAACCATCATACCACCAACAAAAAAGCAAACTCCTCCTCTTTATCATCTTCTAGCCAACACCTTTCCTCTTCACACAAGAGAGCAATTAACCGTAATAGTCATATCAATGTAGGCAGAAGATCAACGTTGGAGGGCTCTAATGCCAACAACAAAATTCATGACCGTAATTCCTCGTCAAGGAGATCAAATAGATCTTCTCTCAACAAGACTTCATCAGCAATCAATGCCAATTACACCTCTAACAACAGTTTCCCTTGTAAGAGTCTTTTTTTTGCTTGGCTCTCAAATTGAATATAATAATGAGGAGGTGTAATCTGTAGGTTCAGTCTATAAGGATAAGATATATCTTTTTATAAGATGTTTATATGAAAATCAATTAAAACAAAGTTATGATCTAGTGTTATAATTTATAATAATAAAGCCTAATATTTTTATACGCAATTTATGTTTTATACAAGGAAAAGTTAGATCAGAGTATTGTGATCTGGAATTTTAGTCTTCAAGTATAAGAAATGCGAGATTTATATACAAAAGTTATATAGAAGAATGAGTTGTCATAATTGTGTTCTGAGAGTTCGGTGCATACTGTATAATTATCTAATTGATTTATTTATAAAATGGTAAAGGACAAAAGTTTAGATAAGTTAAAAAATATCTAAAATTTCAAGAGTGTCTCATATTTTAATGCAAATTTATTTCTAATATTACTTCTAACAAAGGTCTCAAAGACGAATTTAACGATAGTAGCGGTACCGAGGATATGGAAGTGGGAGTCGTGAGTAGCACAACTTTCTGTTCGGAACCACAAAACGGTAATGGTAACAACAATCTTGCTGCAAACAACAAAAATCTTGGTACTGATATTGGACAGAATGAAAACAATGAATACATGAGCGCCACTGGAGCCGAAAGGTTTGATTTTTCTTTATTATAACTTCTTACTTTAAAATTATTAAATATTAACAGTTACGTTATATACTCAGCTGATTTATAGAAATTAGGCTTAGCCCGCCTCGAAACGCGAAGATTTTTGGGCCGGACAATTATACAAAATATTTTTACGGGCTGGGCCGAACTCCTCATAGAAATGTTTTAAAAACTGATAATTATACAAGTTTATCCTTCATATAAAATTATTAATAACCATGCCGCACAACTTGTCATAATATATTTTACTGGCCGAGGAGGTAAATATACTGGCCGGTCAGAAAAAACAGGATAAAAAATTTAAATTGGTAGTTCGGGTCACTTCGCAGATCTTTAATAAAATTTTCGCATGAGTGTATTTCTTTAAAAATATATATATTTACAGATTATAGCTCAGTTATAACGTTGAGTTCCATGTATACTCTTTCACCGCCATTAAACTTTTGTTTTTTGGTTCCAAAAATCTTACATTTTACATGTTTCTCGATGAATTTTAAATATATGATTTCATCAGGAAAAAATAAGGTTGGGGGGGGGGGGTGTTGTACAGTCTATCTATTTTGAATCGATATTAGTTATACTGATTGATTTTGAATCTTTCTGTATTATATTGATTTAATAAACATCATTATTAATAAGTGTCAATAATTATTATGCTATCCTAAACCAACAACACAAATGCTCTAAAAATTAATAAGATTATGCGATGAAGACATTTTAAGGAGCGATATCAAGGATGAAATGGACTTTGAAAACACATATGACCCCGCCGATAAGGATGGAAAGCGGATTGCAGCTTCGCAATATTACAGGGAGGGGGACGGAGAAAAAATAAGTACGACTACAAAGGAAGCTCAACAATGCGGTGCCAATAAATTTTCCGAAAATACGGGCGATGCCAGTACCGATAAAAATATCGACAAATCACAATCAACCCTCGGGGATTCTAGCGAAATAGACCCACCTAATGCCTCACGCGAAAACTCTAACGATATAAACCGTATGCATGATCAATTGAAAAATTTTAATAATAACAACCGCAGAATTACGGCTATTGAACTGACCTATTGAATTACCACGATTATATTTAACTTAATATATTTATCAGCTGAGAGAAGAGGAAAAAATCATATATATACCCAAATTCAAAGATGAGTACAATACACACTTTAATCATTCCTCTATAAAAAATAAAATAAATTTAAATATCCATTACATTCCAATTTTATTTTTTGATTTCTAAAAAAAAACTTAGATAATTCGACATTTTTATACTTATAATCGCAAAAATATTTGAAATTACCTTAAATTATATATATATTTAAATGAACTAAAATATTTAATAAAATTTCTTTTAAAAATCTAACAAAAATTTCATATTATATTTAATATATTACATTAAGGCATTATTTTATTGTTTGTATATTTGTCCTTTCGTCAAAGTTATAATTTTATTTTTGTCATTTTGTAGTCCAACTATAATCGTTATTCGTAAAATAAGGGAAAAAAAATTTTTTTTTCTTCATAAATAAATACTCTTTACATTTATTAAAACAATATTTTTTTTTAAAAAAAAACAATTTTTGTGCAATGAATATTAATAAGTCCCTTTTTATGGCAATTTTATTTCCTCCTCCTATTTTTTCTAAAAAAAATGATTGTTCAATAATTTATCATTTGAACTTATTACTTTGCAACTCAGGCATGATTTAAAAAAAAAAATTAATCCAAAAAAATAAATAATGACAATTTTAATTTAGGGAAGTTTTACATCCTTTTATTTAGATTTGTAAAAAATAAAGCTTTTGTATTTATAGTTAGAAAATAGTTAAAACATTATAATCTAGATGGTGCAAATTTCGGGAGATCTTAACTTAAGCTCCCATCGATTAAACAAAAGATTTTTTTATGAAAGAAAAATATATTAATTTTTATCCTAAGACTCATTTTTTTTTGAAAAACCAAAACCATACGTAAAAGAGTGCAATATAATTTAATACCCATTTCCTTTTATAATTTATATACTTCAAATAACAATATCAAAATGATAATTTTTTTAGTAAATTATATTTTAGTTAAACTATTTTTCATTTCTTTTTATCGTGCAAGCATTTATTATAATTTACCTTAGATACCATATTAATATTTATTGGTTTTATATTGTGTATTAGTGCAAAAATAAATAAGAATATATCTGTTTTTTAGACTAATATAAATTGTTCTATTTATTTTTTTATACATTCTTTAATGATCACTGAGGGGAGCATCCATTACTATGTAAATTATGATGTTTACTATGTAATTATAGCACAATATATATTATAAAAATATAATATGGGGAAAATATGTACTCTAAAAAAATTTCAAATTTTATTATTATAAATACTAGTATATAATTAACAAAATTTAATATAATTTTTATATTTAAATTATTAATGATTAAAAATGGAATAACTGGCCGTGATTTTGCTTTTTTCAAAAATAAGGATTAAGAATTATTTAATCAAAAAAATATATGTGTAGCCCAATCCTTAATCTTTAAAATAAAATTTGAATTAAAGCCCTGTATATCATAGTTTTTGAGCTAGGTGAGTTTATGTGAAAGTTAATTTTATGGACAGTCAAAACATAGTATGTTTTAAATGACCATATAATATTTGTTAACTGGCCATAATATATTATTTAAGAATTTTATTATAAATATGAAATATTATAATATAAAATACTTGTAAAAGAGTCTGTTAATATTTCTTTTTAAAAACCTAGTTACGCACCAAATATTAGCATCTAAATTTATCATCAGATTCATCTATTTAATGATTATATTTATTTTATAAATTATTATCTGTATGTTAAACATGCTTGTTTCAATATAAAATTAACTAATCATCTATTTAATTAATTTATAAATCAATATCTTATTTATCTAGAACATTAAAATTCTTATTTCAATACTTTAACCATTCATCAATTTAAAAATTTATAATTTTTAATAACTTAATTAGACATAATTATTATATATGCTAATATGGTGTAAGTGTTTAAAAAGATGTTGATACAAAAATACTTTATTTAAAATTTTTTTATTATAAAATATAACTGACTATTAACCTAATAAATTCTATATATATATACTTTCAAAAGTAAATAACAATCAATGTAACTATTAGATTAATATTATGTTAAGTGAAAGAAATAATATAACAAGTTCGTAGATTAATATTATTTAAAATAAATTTCGAATGTATTAACATTCCCCCTTCTGTTCTTTCTTCAATCTTTCTGTGTTCCTCGCAGTCGTCGTGGAACTCGCTTCCAATCCTTTGTTGTTTTTATACGTTCTCCTCTCTCTTCTATCCTTCTCCTCTCTCTTCTATCCTTGATCCCGTTCTGTTCAATGTCAAATAAAAAGAATGGAATTGGAATATAGAATGTATTAGTAGAATATCGAATTGAATAGGAATTATTGAATAAGAATGATAAAATTGGAATAATAGAATAATATTCAAATAGAATAATTGATATGTGATTCGCGTTTTAGTTTGGCGTTTATTATTATTATATTTAGCGTTTTATATAATTTTTATGTATGTATATCGATTTTTATTTATATATATATTAATAATTATTTCCACGAGGTTTAAAATGTGCAGGTAGAATATTATGCACACTTCCCTCTCTTTATTTTAAAGTTTAAATATTACACCTTTGTTTAATTTAAAAAATCTTTTAAAATAATAATTCTTCATTAGATTGCTTTTAGTAAAAAATAATTTCTTAGGCCTCAAATATTTAGGAAATGATCTCCTCATCACATCTTTAAATATTTTTCTAAATGAAAACGTTTAGTTTTTACATAATTTCTCTTAATGATACTTTTATTTGTCTTCAAAGTTTTAAGTTTCAATTCTTTTTTATCACATTTAGTATTGCTTATAAGAGTTTTTTAATTTTATAGTTTTCTTTAATATTTGTATCGTTAACTTCTTTAATCACAATTTTTTTTTTCTCTTTAGCTTTCATCTTTTCTGGTGGTAAGCTCCTTCAACATCTCTCTCCACTTTATGATATTAATACAATCTCTTTTATCTAATTTATACTTCTTTATATTGGCTCTAACTTTATGGCCCCATTGAAGTTTTGGCCTTCCTCTTTTACGTTTGCCCATCACTTCCAAACTCTTAACTTTATTTCCTATGTAGTTCATAGGCCTTCTCATTGTGTGCCCATACCACCTAAGTCTGTTTACCATTAACTTAGTCTTAATGGGCACTACCTTTAAACTACTTAGTATTCTTGTACTGCGCACTTTATCCTTTCTTGTTACCCCAGCAATCATCCTCAGCATTCTTATCTCCATGGTTTGTAGACTTCTCTCGTCTGATTCTTTGGTTGGCCATGTTTCCGAACTATATAGAATAGTTGGTTGTATTATGGAACTGTAAATTTTTCCCTTTAATTTGTATGGGATTCTTTTATCAAATAGCACTCCAGATAAAGATCTCCACTTTAGCCACCCTTGATTAAATTTACTCTTTATCTCTTTTTCTATTGTGCCGTTTGTTTGTATAGTGGAGCCCAAATATTTGCAGCTTTCAATTGCCGATATCTGCCATTCATTTATATAAATACTCTGTTTCATCTCCTCCTATCACCATATACTCAGTCTTTTCTCTATTTACTTTTAATCCATGCGTTTCTAGGATATTTATCCAACTCACTAGTCTTTCTTTCATTTCATCCTTAGATTCGGCAAGTATCACAATATCATCTGCAAATATCATATTCCACGGGACTGTTTGAGGTATAGACTGTGCTAATACATCTATTACTGTAATAAAGAGAAGTGGGCTGAGAGCCGACCCTTGATGAACTCCTTCGGCTATTGTGAAGCCTGCTGAAGTACCTATTGTGCTACGGACCATTGTTATATGGCACATATACATATCCTGTATTATTCTTATATATTTTTCGGGAACATTTTTGTGGCGTAGCGCCCACCAGATAAGTTTTCTTGGGATTCTAACAAAGGCCTTTTCTAGATCGAGAAAGACCATGTGTAGCTTTTTGTTCTTTTCCCTGTATTTTTCACTCATTTGCCTAATTGCGTGGATAGCATCGGTTGTTGATCTTCCAGGCATAAAGCCAAACTGAGTCTCTCCTATTTCGATTATATCTCTTATTTTTTCTATTATTTTTTCGTATAGTTTTAGACAGTGTGACATTAGTTTTAAATTTTGACAATTATGTGGATCCCCTTTATTTTTGAAGATAGGAACTAGATAGCTCTGCCTCCATTTTTGGGGAACCTCTTCATTTCCAAGTATCTTATTGTATAGATTTGTGAGGAGATGTATTCCATCATCTCCTAGTGCTTTAAGGCTTTCTATTGGAATATCGTCTGGACCCCTAGCTTTGTTGTTTTTCATATGCTTGAGGCATGTGATTATTTCTTGTTGTGTTATAGGTTGTACAAGGTTTTGACAAGGGGAGTGTTCGTCTAGATGCAGTATGTGCGGATTAAAGTTGAGAAGCTCCTGAAAATATTCTCTCCATCTACTCATTATTTTTTTTTCCTTTATTATCAATTTCCAATCTTTATTTTTGATTACTTTCGGAGCTCCGTTTATATCCCTAGAGTTCCTTTCTCGCTGTTTGGCTAATCTGTATATTTTATTTTGCCCTTCTTTGGTATGTAGATCTTCGTACATGTCATCGTATGCCATAGATTTGGCTCTAGCCACCGCCTTTGTAGCTAATCTCTTGGATTTTTTGTATCTTGTCTTGTCATCTGCGTTTTTGGATTTGTACCATATTTTATAAAGGGCTTTTTTCTCCTGTATAGTGGTTTGTACCTCTTCATTCCACCACCATAGTTCTTTGTATGATTTGTTGCCTCCTCTTGTCAAGCCTAGTGTCGATTTGGCAGTGTCTATTAATCTGGATGAAAGGTCTGTCCACATTTTTTCACTGACTTGTGAGGAATCTATTGTTTCAATGTTTGCATTGATTGCAAAGGCATCTGTCATTGTTTTTAATTTGCCCCATTTGATGCATGGTTCAAGTTTCATCTTAATTTGAGTGGATTTATTTGAGATGTGTAAATCCATGACTAGTAGCTTGTGTTGTGTGGCGATATCTTCTCCTGGGATGACTTTGCAGTCTATTACATCTTTTAATCTTCTGCGAGAGATTAGTATGTAATCTATCTGTGTTTTCCATGTACCACTTTCGTATGTTATTAAATGACTATCCTTTTTCCTATAGTAGGTGTTGGTTAAGGCAAGGTCGAAGGCTTGCGCAAATTTCAGTATATGCTCTCCTTCATCATTTCTATCTCCATATCCAAAACCACCATGGTGCCTTTTGTAGCTATCTCTTGCTTTCCCCACATGCGCATTTAAGTCACCACCAATTATGACTAGGTCATCCTTAGGTATTTCCATTACAGCTTTATCGAGGATAGCTCTAAAATTATTTTTCTCTTCTTCCTTGCAACCCGTTTGAGGAGCATAAAGGATGTGTAGTATTGATTGACCAATGCAGAGTTTTATCTTCATTAGTCTATCAGAGATCCTGTTGACTTCTAGAACTGAGGAGGTTAGATCTTGACTGAGGATGATGCCGACACCGTTCCTATTGCTAACAAGTCCATTATAGTACAATTTATACCCATCTCCAATCATCAAAGTCTTCTGTCCTTTCCATTTCGTCTCTTGTATGCATGCTATATCAACTTTTCTCTTGTTCAACATTGGTGCCAATTCTCTCGTCTTACCTTTAAGCGTCCCAATATTCAAACTTGCTAATCTTGTTTTCTTTCCTTTGACCTTTACTTTACTTTTCTTTCTTTAAATTCGATTTCGATCATATGATTTATATCTTTTAATTTATAAGACTTTCTACATTGTTCATATAAAAATTGTAAAGAAATTACATTAAAATTTTAGCTACTATTTTTAAATTTTTATATATTTTAGTACGAAATATGTCCCTTATCTTTTTATTTTTAATTTTATTTATAATTTCACAAAAAAATTTTCTTGTTAAGCCAATTAACGCCTTTCCAATTTTGATAAGAGTCTGAATCAAAATTAGATTCAAATAAATGTGGTATTATGCTTAAGTCGACTAACTTATTTGTCTCAGTAATTTTATTGCAAGATTTATTTTGAGTTTTATTATATAGTTATTATTGTAACTATAAGTTTTATATCGAAAATTATTATGTTTTAGATCCCACTTTGGATCTTACATATCTATTTTGATCTTTAAGTTATTTAATTATTTTTATATTATTATAACACATTTTTTTTTATCTCTAACCATCTTTTGGTTAAAACTTAGTATTGATGTCTTCTGCCTCACATACAGTTTTTATCATCTCATTATTTTTATCTAAATCTTTTATCTTATAAATTTTTCGTCCTTAGATTAACTTGTTCTTTACTATTTTTGGGTATAAATTTTAAGTTTTTTTTTATTCAGCCTCTGAGTTTATCAATTAATTTGGGAAATTCGATCATAATTTCATCGTTTCTATCATTATTTTAATAATAAATTTATCATTTATCGGTTCTTTATACACTTTATTTATTTTTATAATATATTTCTTTGCTTAAATTAACAGTGTCCTTTTTATTATATATGTTTATATATTTTTTTTTAACGAGTTCATCGACCTTGTACTTTGAACTATTTTTATTAGTCTTTAAAGGTTATAAAGATGTTTATTTCGTTAAATTTTATTTTGTTTATTTATTTTTTTTATCTATGTACTATTTTTTTTTAACAATGACCTATGACGATTAAAAAAAGATATCCCAATGGCCATGACATTGCCTTAAATAACTAACTTGATAAATCAAATAAATAATTGACTAAAAAAATGATAATAAGAATATCATAAAAATAATAAATATATGTTTTATATATTTTTACTTTTCTTTTTTTTTATTGAGAAGCCAGCATGTTTATTTTATATATTTTTTAGATAGGATTTGCAGACTGATTTAGTTTTTTTTTGAAGTTATTTAGATTTAATATTTTACATCTTTCTTTTAATTTATTATTTGGTTTCTAACTATAAGTAGTGTCGGATCCCACCATTGCCACCATGCTAATATGATGGTAGTGATTAAAAAGATATTGATACAAAATTACTTTATTTTAAATTTATTTATTACAAAATATAACTAACTCCCTATTAACCTAATAAATTCTTTATATATACTTTTCAAAAGTAAATAACAATCAATGTAACTATTAGATTAATATTATGTTAAGTGAAAGAAATAATATAATTTAAAATAAATTTCGAATGTATTAACAATATACATAAAAATCATTCTATTAATTTATAAATGAAAAAATAATATACTTATTTACATAAATAAAACACAAAATAAATTATCATTGGAGCATGAACCTATTTTTCATAATGCATGCATTTAATTAACTATTCCTCTTGCTTTTTAAATATTTCTTCTTGCCTATAATTCTAGCTTGTATTATATAATTATTTAAATTTTCTTTTGAGGTGGGCATATTAATTTATTTGAATTCCATCCCATATGGGGATATTGCAAACTTTCTTCATTTTCTGCATTGCTCTATATTTTTCTAATAATATCAAATTTAATCGATACTGATAATGTGGAACTTTTATTAATATAAGCAACTGCTAAATGAATTACATGTTACATGATATATAGCGCTTTTGCTCTGACGTTGAAATTCAATATAGTTACGCTAGGTTTCCCTCATTTCCATCTGATTAGAACAAATCTGATTTGGGTAAAAAGAACAAATATGAGGAGCCCTCTACACGTTTGCGGGCAAGCCGCGTACTTGTACACAAAAATAGAAGAGCTAGGCAAAAAAAGAGCCTATACCCCAGAACTATAATATAATTTAATTACTTTAAGGGTGGGAGGTGGATAATTTTAAGTTTAAAATATCTTTGTGTGAGTACTGGTTGATTACAAATTTTGAGAAGATTTACTTTACTTGCTTACTTTATATTGGAGGATTTATTAAATACCATGAAAAATTAAGAAATTAATACCGTAAAAATATAATATATCACCTCGTTTGAATTCCTTATCTTTATAATAATTCGTTTTAGTTTGTAAAATCTACTAGAGACGTATTTGATAGTAATATTATTTGTTATTTGATTGAGCAAAATTTTTGGATTGTGAGCTTTCATTTGAAGTATCTCTCTTTGATACGAAATAGTTTTTTGATAGATTTCGTACAGTTATTTAGTTTTATAAATTGTTTCATATTGATATTTAATTTCATCACATCCTTTATAGTTTTATAGTACCATAGTGTTTGTACTTTGTGTACTGTTTTCCTTTGTATGTATAAAACCATGTTATGGGGTCATGTACTAGATTGGATCAGAGTTTCTTAATATGTGGGCTAGAAACTGAATTCGGCTTTTTTTAATGTTATATTTATAGGCGATTTGACTTTTCCCAAAGATTGGGGTTTAAGATGATCATTTATAATTCGGAGGCAATTATTGATAAAGGATTGAAGCTGTCTATTTTCTGTTTTGTTTGTTTCCCATATGTCCCCTGGGAATTATTGTCGAGTTGAAGTAGCCTGGTAAATACTGAAATCTCTTTTGTTTTCCATACTTTCATATACGTATAAAAAGCACCTCCCGTTTTGTATTCTAATTCTTCTTCTTTGCAGCTACCTTTATTATCCAGTGTGACCCCTAAGTACTTTATATTGCCTACTATTTTTACTGAGTTAGCTCTAACACTAAAATTATGGAGCGGTGGCGCGTTTGAGGAAGAGAGAGAATAATTGTTTTGTTGAAGTTTATCGTTAGTCCAACTCTATACTAGGTCTCTAATAGGTAGAGTAAATTTAGGTTTCTTCTATATTTTTGGATATCACAACGATGTCATCTGCATATGATATTATTCAGTTTCTAAAATTAACGTCTCATTCGACCCTATATCTACTAGATCGATCGCACCTAGTGCTTCTTTTATAATTTTATTTATTATGATATTAAACAAGATTGACGATAGAGTGCAGCCATGTTTATACTTTTTTTATCCTGAAGGAAGGAAATATTTTATTGTTGATTTTGTAACATGCAAGTTTGGAATAGTGATTTTTTAAGATGTGAATGATGTTGGGTTCTATCCCACACTCAGACAGCGTTTCCCAAAGATTCATAATTAACATCAAAAGCTTTACAAAAATCCACGAATGTGAAGTGGGAGGGTATTTTGTATTTGAAACATTTCTGTATAATTATTTTCAGGGCTAATATTGGCTCTAGCATGTTTTTGTTTGGTCTGTACGCGCATATGTATTTGGGGAAAAAATGAGATGTAGATAATATGATTTAATTTTTATGAGGACCATAAAAATCTTAGAAACACATGATGTGAGGGCTATAGCTCGGTAATCAGAATTTTTGCGGGTCTTTGATTTTAGGGAAATTACATAGGAAGGATAAGTTCCATTCCACTGGAGTATTTCCGCTCTCCCATATTTTATTGAAGAGGACTAATAGGAAGGAAGATTGTCATAGATGGATTTTTAGGTATTCTGCTTGATATTATCCAGCCCCGGAGTTTTGTTTTCCGTAGTTTTATGACTACATTTGAAAATTTATTCATGGAAAAACCAGGCGTGGGTGAGACGAGGTTTGTATTTATGTTTGTTGGTCGAGTTGCTTTCCATGAGTCGAAGACCATCATACAATAATTAAGCCATAATGTCATTTATTCGTCCTGGTCATTGATTACTTTTCCGTTTCTTAAAATAGAGGGGAGTTTTCTAAAACTACAAGGTTTACAGAAATATTTTAATTTTTTATAGCATCATTAATCCTGTTTTCATTCATATCTTTATCAATATCAATGGCTTTTTTGCTATGTAAATCGGTCTATCACTGCCCACCAATCTCTGTATGTTTTTCCATAAGTCAATATATGGGCCATTTATCACTTTTAGTAGTTGATTTATTTCTTTTAACGTCTCACTAGATATTATTTATTCTTTCCTAGAAAAAAGACTTATACATTTGGCAAATAATTATATAATTCTGCAAAATCACTTTTAAATAGTTTCCAGCATTCTTCTACGCTTCCGTGTATAGTTACGTTTAGGAAGACAGCTCTTTTCCTATTTAATGCTTGATCAAAAAGTATTACATCTTCCGTTTGTAATTTAATGAGTTTGCGTGAAAAGTCTGCTTTCAAATGATTTGTACCAGGTCCAGTCGAGTTTTGTCTAATTCTGTTATAATAGCCCTATATATTTGCTAACTTGTTCATCATTTGTATTTTGATCAATATGAATGTATGAATATTGCCACTCAATATTAGTCAGACAATATGTACCTCTTATTATTAAATGCCTTTATATGAATAAAACTATTGAGCTCTATTTTTTGGTGTCTAAATGCCGAAAGGATAATATTGATATTAAACAACAGCATTTTAAATAAGTAAATTTTCCACTAAGCAAAAAAAAAATGTATGACGCGATTTTTCAAGAAAGAGGTACTAAAAACTTTTTTTAAATTATTTTTTGATTGAATTGCTTTATTTAAAAAATGAACTTAGGTGAGATACATCAAAATTGGTACAATCAAATAGACAAAAGGTTAAAGGGTGTGGTCAGCTTGCAGGGTAAGCGGAAAATAATTCCCCGGAAAAAAAATCCCGGAAAAAAATTCCCGGAAAAAAAATCCCCGGAAATTAATTCCCTGGAAAAAAAATCCCCGGAAAATAAATTCCCGGAAATTAATTACCCGGAAAAAAAATACCCGGAAAATAATTGCCCGGAACAAAATTCCCCAGAAAATAATTCCCAGGTAAATAATTCTCCGGAAAAAAAATCCCCGGAATAAAATTCCCCTGGAAAATAATTCCCCGGAAAAAATTTCCCCACTATACATTGAATTGCTAATGCATTGCTAAACTGCATTGCTAAAAGGCAATCAATCATTATCAATTATAAATCAATCAAAAATTTATTACGTATATTTTTTTAATGATAATATGGCCATTTGAAACCACTTCTCTCCTATCTCTTTAAAATGATCGCCCCATGCAAAAATATAATTTTCGCCCATTAGCGTAACTAGGAGAGTAGGCAAGATCCCTCCCTCTCGAAAATTTACCGCTTCTAGGCATATCTAAAGGAATGCCGAAGGACGTTAGCCTATCAGAATTAATCGGTTCAGGCGTAGCCTTAGCCAATAAGGTTTACTTCGCCAAAATAATTCGGCAAAGGCTAAAATCGGCTAGGCGAGCCGATTACCTAACTATATACGAGAGGTTAAAAGAAAACAGAAGGCATTCAGGTATGAACGAAGATTAATATTAATACCTTATTAGACAATATACAAAATAGGATAATGAATGCTAATTCCGATAATTTTAGAAATTAAAGATATTTATTAAATTATATTTTTGCTATGTTATCTGATTTGACGATAAATGGTAATCAGACTTTTACATTCGTCATGGGAAAAGTAAATTAAACTAATTTGTTTCCAGGAACTCGTAAAAAATGGAATGAATATATTGAAGAAAATAATAAAAGTAATAATTGCCCCCGTTGAGAGTTTCTAAATTGTATTAACGCAATTCCATGTAATACTGCTAAAAATGAGTGGCATTCACCTTATGAATGTCATTATTATGGATTTGCTAGCAAGTCTTATCTTATGATAAATCAAATTTCCAGTTTAATAATAATAAACGTTAAAGGACCTCCTCTCGTGCTAAATTCTTCCCCATATAATAAAAGATGTTAAACAAATGTCTCCAAACGATAGCCAATCAAGGATGCTGTTAATATTATTTTTAAAAAAAGAATGCTATGGCCATTATTGTAGTTTATTTTCACATTTTTTGACCATTTCCGATTTATGCATTACATTTTATTTTAATAATATAATTATTCTTATATAATTATGAAATTCATTATTAAATAATTATGCATATATTTTTTGCAATATATTTCAATTTTTGTATAACTTTCTAAATAGATATTTGATATAATGTATTTTATCCCCTCTATTTTTTTGTCCATTTAAGCGGGTCCCCTACTATTTTTTTAGGGTGAAAGCATATTAGAGGTACCCATTTACCCCAAAGATATTTTTTATTTATTGCCTCCCTCTACCCCCTTGTGAATATTGAATGCATTGCCCCCCCCCAAGAAAAAATACCCGACCCGGATTATTAAAAGTATTATTTTTTCTACTTATTCTAAAATGAAAAATATTTTTCATTTAATACCAACAAAAAAAATATATTTGTTTCATCTTAGTCAAAATTATTATATTTTGTAATGTTATATGTATGATTACTAAAAATGAAAATTATATTAATTAGTCTCTAAATTAAAACTATTTTATATAGGCGTGTACGCAACAAAGGGAGGGGCAGGGGGACAAATCCCCCCCCCCCTCCAAGCCAAAAAATGCAGATACCAGATATATTTCCCAAAAATATTATTGTTTATATTAATTTATATTTTATAATATTTATTCCTATCTCTTTCTTTTTAAATATATATTTAATTAATCACATTCATTTTCTAAGTTATTTTATCAATTAATTTCGATTTCAAGTTTTCCTTGGCGTAATATTTATCTATTGTTTTCAAATTAGTGGGATAATATTAATCTATCATTTTCAAATTTCTAGTCAAATAATAATTATGGACATAAGAAATTTTTTTAAACATATTGATGTTGATGAAAATCCTATCTTACAAAAAAGCAAAGTACACATAATTTTATAATTAACCTAGAAGAAAGACATATACTTCTAAAAAAAGGTATTAGATACCAATGATAAATATTTTATTTAATAATAGATTTATATTTCACCCCCCCCCCTCCCAATTTTCAATATCCACAACAATATTTGTATTTTATCGCATATTAACAAAAATAGAATTAAAATAGCAAAAGAAAATAGATGTGAGATCAAACTAATTATATATTTTATGTAAAAACATGACATCTTGATTAAGACGATGAGAATAGCGGGGAGCATTTTATTAGAACTCACGGAAATTAGGGCTAATGTTGGTGAAATTTTATATTTTATTTGTTATTGTTGAGTCAAAAGCAGAGCTATATGAGTTTTTAATATTTGCCACCCTCGACTTGCAGCAAGGCAAGCTCATCGTCCTAGCATTAATATAGGGTCAATAGAAGATTATTATAAAAAATGTATTTATTCCTTTCTTAGATACATTTATAACCCAAATAAATGAACGATTTTATATTCATCAAGCAACACTTGCCAATCTACAGATATTACTTCCACCAAAGCCTTCCCAACCTTTTTCAGATGGTATAGAAAAAAAAATATTAATCAGATTTTTAACATGAAGATGTTAAAGTATTATGACGCCTTATTAGCTAATTGCCTACTATGGTAAAAGATTAATTATTGTTGATATACTCCCAAAAATTCTATGGATGCTTTGCATCATTTATACATCTTTTAGATTATTTTCCCAAAGTATTAAAAATTATTATATATATTAGCAACTCTTCCCATTAGTACTGCAACTAATGAGAGAACATTCTCTTCTTTAAAAAGAATAAAAACATACCTAAAAAGTACAACATCTGAAAGTAGATTGAATGGTTTAGCCCTTTTGAATATTCATAATAATAGGCATTTGACGCCAAGCACGGATGTGAAAATTGAAAAATTAGTTCAATCCCAACGATGATTGGATTTTAAATTATAGATGCCAAAGAAGCTAGTGCTTGAGATGTAACCGATATTGTTATTTTTCAATTTCAAATCTCATAACTTTTACAAATTAGATATTTTCTGTGCAAATTTTAATTTTTAGAATATATTTACCAATCAAACACCCGAGACCTCTGCTTATATCTAATAAATATAAAATACATACCCACCCCCACCAGTTAGCGCGAATTCACTAAAAATATCCCAGTTAACTGTAAATGAGAAGATGAATTTAAAAGTTTAGAGAAAATTGGGCCTGGCTAGATCAAAATTCGGCCTAATAGACTTCTTAATAATATTATTTGTGCACATTTAATTTTTAATGTATTATATATTTTTTAATGAATACTTTATAAGTTATTACATATAAAATACAATTATTCCTAAAAAACTCATGTATTAATTTATATTTCCAACATTTAAATTTTTTATACATTATATATAAATTTTAAAGGCTCAAAAAATTAAATTTCTATTTTGGGTAATTTATTTTATAGTGAATCATATGCTGGTTATATCCACTTACCATTTTATAATTCACATTTATTTTATAGTTTTTTATGTGCCGCCGGTTATATCCGTTTAATATTTTTTAATTAACATTTATTGCCGGTTTATATATTTAATTTTTTATAATTCACATTAATTTAAAATTGTATATTAGAATATAAACAGTTATTACTGATTTTATATTTTATTTACCAAGTACAGTCAAGTTAAAATGATGAGTTGGGTGTATTTTATTTGTACGTTTTTTTCTAATTATTCATCAAATTTAATTATCTATTTTAACTATCTGGATTTGGTATTTTATTTTATTAAATGTTTAAATAATAACTATTTCTTTCTATGATTTTAGTAATTTTTGACTAAAAATTACATATTACGCAAGTATAAGGACAAATAAAATTCAGTGGTTCATTATTGTATGTTATTTTCTAAGAATTAATAAAAAATTTAATAATCTTTAAAAATAATTACCTGTAATCAATGACAGTCATTGCCTGTAATATTATTTAGATTTGAATTATAATTGTTCAAATAATAACTATTTTATAGTTATTGTAATTTTGACTAAAAATAAAAATGTTAAATTTGATGGGAAATTTTTATTTATTTATTTAAATTTCACGTTATTAGAATTTTAAATAAGATTACTGAGATTGCCAAAATATTTTTTAATTAATTGTTTTTTTTTAACTCTCGTTCCCAGAATTATAATAGAATACTAAAATTACAAAAAAACAGTATCCTACTGATTATCCTATAATAAAATTCATGGAATAAAATAAAATAATAATTTTGTTTACCTAGTATAGTGGAGTGTATATATAGAAAAACTTAAATTGTTTTATTTGCCCATATAAGTTACTATAATTCTAGATAATTTAAAAACAATTTTACTTTTCTTCTATAAACAAGTTGAGAGACATTAATGGCTTTGAAATGGATATTGTAAGTATGAGAAGGGGATGAATGATATATATCATTCTATGATGTAATTTATAAATATATTATAACTTTTTACTAATTTGTAATAATAGTCGAGTTTTTAAATATTTCTCAGCCGAATTTACTACCTTTGGCCTGATCTGGTCCGATTTAAAAAGATTTAAATGTCTCAATCCTCATTTTTTTAGATAGGTTCATTTTTTATCAATAGCCAAATTATATAAAAGTATAAGTTTCATTGATTCTATGATAAACACGATACACTCCCTACCGGGAAGATATAATATAATTATCTTAGGAGATTTTAACATGAAATTTGGCAAAGAAGATGAATATGTAAATGGTAATGTTATTGGGCATGCTACAATACTACAACGAAATTGTGAACATAGTAAGAAACTCCTTGATTTCTGTAAGAACAATAATTTTAAGATCGAAAATACTTTTTTTATCCATCGTGAAAGTAACACTTACACCTTTGTAAGGGCTCAGCAAAAATCTCAAATCGACTTTTTCATTTCGAATGTTCACCGGTGGTTTGATGACGTAAAAGCACTAACAAATATCAACATATCAGATCACAGGTTGCTCAGAGCAAACATTACAGTTAAAAACCTATGGAGTTATCACAGTGGAAGTAGACAAACTTCAATGGTCCTAATACTAATCTCTCGCGCACAATTATAACACGTTAACCCAATAAAGTACAAACACCAGAAGATGCGAGACTGTTTGATCAAATATTAATTAGAAAAGTAGCTAACTTTGTAAATATAACTAGACAGAGAAGCATGTTGGAAACTTTTTAAAAGTGGTCTTACAGAATCATACAACGTTTTGCCAAACGCGACTCCTTTCTCTAGGAAAGAATGGATGGCAAATGACACTCTAGAGAAAATAAATTTGTTAAGAAGCGTGAACGGCCCAAATATGCGACTTATGGAAGGATATACATAAACTACTACGCAGAGATAGACGAATATATATCGCGAGGAAAGCTTTTGACATTGATAGGGATATGAAGGAAAACAGGATATATGACGCATATAAAAAATTAAAATATTTTTGTAAACCTAGTAGCTTTAAGAAACTCCCCACCATTGCCTTAAGGAATGGGAAAGTGATCATAGATCAAGATGAACAAATAGCTGTATGGCTTGACTATTACATGACAGTCTTCGATTCAAGGAAAGCAACCCCACCAGCTAGCTTAAATATAATTTTGGTCTCACCACCATCTGGCTTTTCTATAGATGAGATCACTAACATAATAAAAAAATTACGTAGAAACAAAGCTCCGGGGCCTGATGACATAACAGCTGATCTGAAAATTGCACCTAGGACTGTCTCTTCCTTCCTTTTGACCCTTTTTAACAATATATGGGAATGTGGGAAAACTCCGGAGGAATGGAATGAATCATTTTTATGTAATTTCCCCAAAATTGAGAACCCACGGAATTTCACAGATTATCGAAGCAGGGGGATATTTTATCGTTTATTCTAAAACACGCTACTAATTTAGAGTAGTGGTTTTTTTAAGGTGAGGATTATTTGAGGTTCTATTCCACATTCAGCTAGCATATCCCATAGAACTCCGTGATTAACCTTATCAAAAGCTCTACTAAAGTCGATGAAAGTGTAATAGAATGATATTTTGTATTTATAACATTTCTGCATTATTATTTTCAAGGCTAATATTGGTTCTAATATGTTTTTATTCGGCCTATAAGCACAAATGTATTTGGGGAAAAGATGGGGCTTCGATTGCACAATTTTATTTTTTATATACTATAGACCCTAAGTCAAAGAGTTGGACTTGAAATAAATTTCAAAAAAACTGCTATTCTCCCCTCCCCAAATGCTCCACCAATGGACAATCTTACTTTTGGAGGAAAAATAATTAAGGTTGTAGATAAAATTAGATATTTGGGTATAACACTAGACAATAAAGGTAGTGGTAAAGAGGAATTGTCGATAAGAATACAAAATGCGAGGGGAACCTTCTACAAGTATATGAAAATTTGGAAAACAAAAGAGATCTCTGTTTTTACCAGACTGAAGTTATTCAACTCGACAATTGTTCCGATTCTATTATATGGTGGGGAAATTTGGGAAGCAAGTAAGACGGAAATGAGACGATTACAATCATTTATAAATAATTGTCTACGTATAATTAATGGCATTTTCTATCCAAGAGTCATATCAAACCAAAATCTCTGGAAAAAATCTAATCACACGCCAATTAATATCACTGTAAAAAAAACGCCGTATACAGTTCCTAGCTCATATAATAAGGAACTCCGACCACAATTTAGCTCATGACGCCATAGCATGGCTGTACACACATAAGGGAAAACAATACACAAAATATAAATCCTTATGGTACTATAAAACCATAAAGGATATAATGGATTTAAATATTAATATGAAACAATTCATAAAACTTAATAACAATAAAAGATCCATCAAAAAACTTTTCCGCATTAAAAAAAGTTACCTCAAATGAAAACGTATTTTGAAGTTCTTTGCTCACATATCATTGTCTATAGGTTCCCAATCAACAATTATTCAACTTTTTGGAAGTATTCTTTAATTTTTCTTACTAAAACTTGTACTAAATTTGCAAAATTATTAAATTAAAAATGATCCACCGCCCACCCTTAAAGTAATTAAATTATATTGTAGTTTTTGGGTATAGGCTTTTTCTTTGTCCCAATCCTTTTAACTTAAAGCCTATAGAGGTTTAAGCAACAATTTTCGAAATGGTGTGCCTACAAGTACGTGCGGCTTTCCCACAAACGGGTGGAGGGCTCCTCATATTTTTACTTTTATACCCAAATTAAATTGTTCCAATTAGATGAAAATGAGGAAAACCTAGCGTAGCTCTGTTGAATCTTCAACGCTAGAGGGCAAAGGCGCTATATATCACGTATCACGTAAATATTTTTATTATTATTTCTCCATAACAATGGTGAACATGTTTCTATCAAGGATTTTCTCCATTTGGATGTAGAAAATATATAGTAACATAAAAATTTCCTAATATCACGAGGTCTCTTTTATAAGCTTGAAAAACCGCGATGTCGCTCTAGCAATGATATATATAGATAATGTTAATATACAGCTATGATATTGTTTGGAGTAATGTTGTTACCAGTTGTTACTCGATTTTGCAGATTTTAAATCAAAATTTTAGCCAAAATAATATTGTAGGCTTCGAGGTTTCGTTTAACAAATGTTCAAACCTTTCAGCCTTTGATCAAAATCTCCAGGCTTGTGTATTATTCTTTGGCTGAAATATTAAGTTATCAGTTTTACAACTCTAATTTATAGATGAATTATGCATCGCTTGCGCGATCGACTGATCAGCTGATTTTGTTGAGAATTCGCTTTTCATCTTGCATTCCCTATGAATGCCAGAAATGTTCAGGTTATCCCTGTGAAGCAAGAAAAGTATATTTTTAAGATATATGATGAAGATACTTCAAAGTGTTATTACATTTTCTCAATATGGAAAGATAATAATGATGATATAAATGTAAAATTAAAAATTTCAGATTTAGTTAATATATGGGAAGTTGAAAGTAATTTTAAAACTAATAACCTACCTAAATATTATTAGTATCTAACTCAAAAGTGCAAGAATTTGTTAACGAATCTGGTTTAGCATATGAAAATTATGTGAAACTATGTAAAAATGCTTTATTGGGAAATAAAAATAATGAATACAAATATAGGATGAAGTCACATAATAAAGACTTATTTGTATATATGATTATAAAAAGTTAATAAAATTTTATTTTAGCTACAATGGAGCAAATGTGTGGACAATAATATGCAAGTAAAATTTAACATATTTTAATTTTTCCAATCCTATTAGTATCAATTAGGTTCCATTGTGTTGTCTAACAGAAAGATAAATAACTCAAAATTATGTGAAATAGATATAGCACAAGAATTTATTGAAAATCTTATACTTCAGTCTCAGGAGTTGACAAATTATATAAATAAAATCACCTCTGACAAGCAACATGGATCTTTAGTAACGTTTTTTGCTTCAAATTTTTTTTTTAATTGTTGTAGATAGAAAATGATAATCATTTATACATAAAATTTGCAATGATATTAAATGAAAAGAAGAACAAAATTCGTGAATTGAATGATTTGTTGAATCATAAAAATCAGTCAAGTATAGCTAGTAAAACAATTTTTCATTTACAGCCTTATTAATTTATTATTGGTAATTATATCAAGTTTGACTAACTATACATTCTTTACATATTCATATGCATTCTTACAAATTCATAACATAAAAATGATATATAGATAAATTAGAAAATCAGCAGCATAAAAAATAATATTTTAGACTAAACTATTGCATTCATAAAAAATCATGTTAAATCTGAAAATTTTTAAACAGAAATAATTTTATCACATAAGATTATTTTGGAAAATGCAAAAAACCTCTAAAATATTTTTAACCACTACATAGAGCTATGAATATATCAGTTGGATTTGGACAGACATTATCTTGGAATTAGTTGGATTTGAACCTTAAATTTAAAATAGATTAACCATTTTGTCCCTGACTTTTCTTTCCCCTCTTAAAATTTACTTAGATATACATAAATAACACATTTAAATATAAAAAATTATGCAATGACTATATGGAATCATTTATACATAATTATACTTAAAAATTTCTATTATTATTTAATCATAAAGAGATGTTGTATTTTCTACATAGAATCCTAGATAATCTTTTATTGCATTGTTGCTTTTTCTTTACAACCGATGCCCAATTTTATCAAATTTTATATCCTATATTAGTTGAATACTTCTTGATTTCCTTTTTTCACTTTCCTAGGTCTGCCTAAGTTTCTTTGCCACCCAGCATCAACCCCCATGGATATCTGTGATTTAAATAATAATAATTAATATTTTGTAATCTTGTTTTGCTTCATACAAGCAACCAAGAATTCATTATGTATAAATTTAATAACTGAAAGAACACACATATAATATCACTTCCACTTTGTATCAGTTCAATTAAATTCCACCAGCATATCATGTTCAGGGGGTCTACACCCCTCCCTCATTAGTGATGTAAAATTGCTCTATTTGAGCCAATTTTTAAAAATGACTAACTCAGTATTGTAACCAATAAAATCATACACAAACCTGAAGATTTTGCCCATAATAACAAAGGTTTGCACATCTATTAGCCAAATCTGGAGGCTTAGAAAATATTTTTTGGTTAAAATATTGAATTAGCTGTCTTAAAATTGCCCAAATGGAATGATTTTGCATAACTACCCCCCATACCTTCAATAGTCTTTTATTAACCCGTTAAATACCAAATAACAAAGACATAAAAAAATTTAAAAAATTATTTTTCTTTATAATACATAATATATTTATATATCAAATTTCAAAAAAAATATTCATTATATGATTTTTTGAATTTTCCAAAAATCTAACATTGGGAGGTAACAAGTCCATTTTTTGGTAATTAATTTTGATCATTTTATATGAAATGGTACACTTATTTATTTCTTGATGATTGGAATTGCCATATGAATTATCTCTATCTCTCCGATAAGACCATTTGGTCATCTTTATGGGTCATAGCTGTATCTGACATATTTATTGAACAATTTATTATATTTTTAACTGCTTTAATATATTTTGTAATTCAGTTTATATATTTTTTATAAATCAATCTAAATACATCAAATAATCATCATACACAATTATCAATATATTTGAATATGATTAATCATATTTCAATTGCCTTTAAGATTAACTGATTCTATTACAATATTGTTCAGGTGCATTTCTAATCAAAGATCATACAATATATCTAAGAAATATTTATTCACCCGGCTATAACACATAATTTTAGTTAGTTAGAGAATAAGCAACACCACCATTTTTTTGGCACTCAAAAATCTATCCAATAATCAACACCTCCCATATATTAATTATATGAGGTAATCATATTTGGTTGATCAATATAAATATAATACTTTATGTTTAGAACTCCATCGCTTGGCTTTATTTTATATTCCTCGTTAATTGCTCACCTTTTCAGGATGACTTTCATTCCAATAACATGAACCAATCTTTTCATCACATAAGATCCTCTGCAACTTTTTTTCATTAGTTTTGATCCAATGGACATTTTTCAGTTCGATTTATGTGGATTGTTCCTGTACAATGAAGACCTTTTTCTCCTAGCATTGAAAATAAATTTGTTGAAGTAAAAAAAATATCAAAGAATAGTCCATGTTCTTCAGTAGAAATAACAGCTGTCAATTTTGTCACCACTTATTCACCAAGAGAACTAGTTTCATTGTTATCTTTCTCAGTATAAAAACAAAAAGATTAAAATAAAATCCAAACTTTTACTCCAAATTTTACTGGCTTTCCTCTCATGTACATTTTTACAATTTGGTTTCCATAATAGGGGATCATTTTTCACCCAACCTTAAATTTTCTTTGAACATCCCAAATTGTTGTAGATTCTAATATTTAAAAATGGTCTAACCTTCGCTAATTTATCAGTTTTATCGATATCGAATGTAAATATCGTTTTATTTCTTGAAAACGAGTTCAGGGCTTTTTTTAAAGATGAAATATGAACACCTTCGCCTTTATCTTGAGCCCAATATAAATTTCCTTGGGAAGAATATGATATCCACTATCTATATAGAATAATACCTATAAAAATATCCAAATCTTGAATGTCAAGTGAATGATTTAATTTTCTTTTCATATAATTTCGCTTGATTTATTATAAGTGAATACATATCTTCATTAAAATATATACGAAATAATTCTAGAGGGGATTTTGCATTTTAGGGAAAGAATTTTTTAACTGAATTGGTTCTTTTATATTAATGCTTTTCACTATTTTTTAAATATTTTATATTAGATATTTATATCCTCTTAATGGTTGTATATTATTTATCATATTCTGACTATTTATCTCGACTTTTCCCACAGCATCCTCTAATGTTCTGACGATATATCTCGATCGTTATCATCTTCACCTGTAACCTATTCTATATTATCTGGATACAATATTTATATGTTCATCATTATCCGAATTTTCTAATAATGCGTCTTAGAAAAAGATCTATTTCTTTAGTTTTTGATAAGTTAACCCCCCTATCTTCTAGTCAATTCGCTGGGTCTGCTCAATTTTTTTAGTTTTTTATTTATAAATAAATTATAATTTTTGATATTTATTTTTAACATGTATTATGTAAAACGACTCCGTTAGAGTCGATTTTTATAAACGGCTAACTCAAATGTCTTGTAAATTGCTAAATTTTGGGTTATTGATTAATGTGAACAAAAACTATAATAAGAATATTTATGTCAAAACTAAGAATGCTTCTAGACCCGAATTCGGCTTCAGGGATTTTAGACTTAATTTGGTCGAAATTTTGATAACATGAAATTAATAAGCCGGCTCAGGAGTTGGCTCAAGCCGGCTCAGGAATTAGCTCAAGCCGACTTTTTAGCCAAAATTTATTTATTTGTGATTAGTCCCTAAACTCAACCAGTTTTTGAGTCGAAAAATTGAGTCAGACTCAAGCCAGCTCATTGGGACATATGAGTCGGCTGGCTCAGAATTTGGTTCAAGCCGGCTCAGGATATAACTTGAATTCAATTCACAGCCGAAATTTATTTATATATGATTGAGATATTTTAAGAATATAATTATGCAGAATTATTGTTTTACATTAATTATTAATGGAGTTGCTATTTTTGCAAAATTATCCACAAATCTATGATAATAATTTAAGTAAAATAATTTATTTTATTTAAAAATTTCTTAACATACAACGATAGAGAATTTTTTTATCTTCCTAATGATACCTCAAATTAATTTTTATCTCCATTATTTATTTCCGAAATTAAATTTTAAACCTCATATTATAGCGAAGTTAGCCCGCGATATTGCTATTTTGACTATTTCAAATTTCTAAAACGGGATTGATTTGTACCGGTTCGAACTCGATTTGTATGTTTTTAATTAATTTAATACCAACTGAGGTTATTGGTTGACTTAGAAATGAACAGAAGTTTTAGATAAACTTAGAAATTTAATTAATCATCATATCATAAATCACTGGAGATATCTGTGCCAATTTAAAAGAAAATGGAGGACATTTTTTTAATATTTAATATGATGCAAATATGTGAGAGGCTTAAAGAAAAAAATAAATGATTGTTTTTGATTATTTTTAAAAGAAAGTGCAGAAGGACTTTTTTTAAAGTGCGATAAAAAATTTTTGTTAAAAGGAAAGGTTGGAAAATAATATTTTAGTATTATTCGGTTTAAAAAAATTTGAATATGGATATTTTAAGATGTGCGAGAATATTTGTCAAAAATAATATGAGAAAAAAATAATTGTAAAAAAATTATAAAAATTTATTTATATGGTTAACATTGGCAAAAAACGAGTGGAGGCGAAAGTAACAAAATATGAATATATACTATATAGTAGCTGTATACACTATCAACCCCCTAAGCAAATTTAATTATATGGTACTACATATATCAGAGGCCTGCAGAGGTACCATTTGCACGGCCCGGCCCGGATTAAAATATTTTCGGCCCGGCCCGGGTTTAAAAATTTTAGGCCGCCTCGGAATTTTTTAAAATTATATTCGACCTGGTATATACAAAAAATTTATCTATTTGGTATTTTATCATATTTTTCGGCGAGTATTATCATTTAATAAGCAAGCATATTCGCTAATGTTGTTAAACGGCTCGTTCTGAGCCGATTTTTAAAAACGGCTAACTCAATATTTTCGCCAGAAAAATATTGACTAAGCCTCGAAATTTCGATATTATATGACCTTTGCTCCTTCTATAGGCAAAATTTTTAGGCTAGCATAATATTTTTCTGGATAAAATCTGAGTTAGCCCTTTTTAAAAATCGGCTCAAAACGAGCCGTTTAACATCACTAGTACATATTTTTTTTATATTCTAAACAGATATTTAGTGTATTGCGAATTGATACTATAAAAAATTTGTTTAAGTAATATTTTGAGATTATACTATATTAATTGTATTTATAAAAAAAATAAAACTGATATTTTAATTAATAAAAAATATAACATATATTATACAATAATGTATTTAATACTTTGCGTATTTATTCCATGGCAGGAAAACTATAATTATATTATGTAATAGATACTATGAATGTTAGCTAGTGCTAACTTTCACCAAACATTATATTAATCATAACTATATATAATCATTCATTATAATCATATCTAATTGACGAATATAATAATTCATGTTGTATACATTTTTTTAAAAAAACGGCCATGCCCGGCCCGTGTATTTAAAAAAAATTTTCAAGCCCGGTCCGGGTTTTTTTTAAAAAAATTTTCAGGTCCGCCCCGACCCGGGTATATTTTAAAAATTTAAAATATGGCCTAACCCTGGTATCCGGGCCGGGTCTACAGGTATCTGGAATATATAAATATAGCATCATTAGTAATCATAAAAGTTCCTCTATCGCTTTCTATTAAAAAATAGATTATTTTTTGCAACAAAGTGTTAACTGTCAATATTTGGAAAATGGTATTGGTACAAATTAATTCCGTTTTAAAAATTTGAAAAATCTCAAAATTGCAATATCGGGGGGCTAGGCTAACTTCACGCTATAATATAAAGTTTAAAATTTGATTTCCGAAATAAATAATGGAAATAAAAATTAATTTGATGCATCATTAGGAAGAGAAAAAAATTATCTATCTTTGTAAGTTAAGAAATTTTAAAAAAAAAATCTTGAGTATTTTTTATTTTTGGTGCCATATTTTTAACGGTCAATAGTTGGTAAACCTTAATGATAAAAATCGAGTTTGAAACGGTACAAATCAATCCCGTTTTAAAAATTTAAAAATTGCAATATCGGGGGTGGGGGGCTAACTTCACGCTATAATATAAGGTTAAAAATTTTATTTCCGAAATAAATAAAGGAGATAAAAATTAATTTGAGACGTTAAGAAATTTTTTTAAATATAAATTTTGAGTGTTTTTTATTTTTGGTGCCATATTTTTAACCGTCAATAGCTGGTAAACGGTAATGGTACAAATCAAACTGAAAACGGTACAAAACATTCTCCATCGATTTATACACTTTTTATTTTTAAATTAAAAAGTTGGGGGGCTTGAAGTTAGCCCTCCATTTTGTTCTTTGTATATCTCAAAAACGGTGTTGGTACGAATCGAACTGAAACTGTCAGTCCAACTGATAAACCATTGAAAATCCAAAAGTGGGGGGGGGGCAACTTCACGGACCTTTTTGATTTGATAATAATTTTAAATTTTTTTAGGGATTTGTGAATTTTATTATAAATAAACAATCTTTTAGGTGAAATCTTTTATAATTTTTTTAAAATCATTTTTGTAAAATTATCTATTTTTTAAAGAGGTGGTTATTTCTAAATTATTTTTTAAGGATAATATTTTAATGTCAATTGTCATATTCGTTATTTTTAACATTTTTGACACAAAAGGGTAAAAATATAATTTATATTGTAAAGATGTTAAATTATAAATTCAATGAAGATGTTCTTTGGAAAAATGACAAATTTCATAATCTGTTTTTTTTAACATTACATTTTTTTAACGCTAATGGGCAAAAATATCTATCTTTAACTTAATTAAAATTTCAATTACGTGATATGTGATATATAGTGCTTTTGTACTCTAGCGTTGAAAGTTCAACAGAGCTTAGGTTTTTCTCATTTCCATCTAATTTGAACTAATTTAATTTGGATGTAAAAGTAAAAATATGAGGAGCCCTCCACACATTTTTGGGCAAGCCGCACGTACTTGTACGCACAATAGTCCGAGAACTATTGTTTAAACGTCTATAGGCTAATAACAAAGTGTTGGGCAAAACAAAAGTCTATACCCGAGAACTACAATATAATTTAATTGCTTAAAGGGTGGGTGGTGGCTGATTTTAAGTTTAAATTCTTTAGTATAAGTTTTAATGATTACTATCGATATTGAGATTTAGTATTCATATCAATTGCAAATTATCCTAAAAGAGAAAAAAAGAAAGAATATATTATTTAACTTCTCTTGAATATTTTAATTTGATTAATATCGTTTTTAATCTTTGTATTTATTTTATTATTTGCATTTGTAGCATCCACTTGCACCGGAGAAACCCGGATTTTGTTTTCAGCCATTTAAAAAAAATCTGCTAGATATATCCAGATGATCTTCGTATCGTTATTTTTAAAGTTTTTTGACGCAAATGAGTAAAAATAAGTATTGCTATATTTAAATAAAACTTCAGTGAAGATGTACCCTAGATAATTGACAATTGTCATAATCGTTATTTTAAGATTTTTGAATTTTTTGACACAAATGGGCAAAAATATAGATTGCTAATATGTTTAATTAAATATTAGTGAAGATGTACCTTTAATTATTTTTGCAAAGATTATAATTTTATAATGATGGGATTTAATTTAATCATCAATATGTTTCATTAAATCATCACAATACTGTATATGGTACATCTTAATTGAAATTTTAATTTGACATGTTAAAAATACATATTTTGCCCATTAACATAAAAAAATCTAATGTTTAAAAATACCGACTATGATAATTGTCATTAAGGAACATCTTCTTTGAATTTATAATTTACAATAATTATATTTTTACCCTTTTTTGTCAAAAAATTTCAAAAATGTTAAAAATAACGAATATGACAATTGTCACATTAAATTATTATCCTTAAAAAGATAATATATAGTAACATAAAAAAGTTTAATATAGATATTTTAAAAAATTAGAAAAAACCATCTCTTTTAATAAACTTTAATAAATAGATAATTTTACAAAAATGATAAAATAAAACGGTTAGGGTCCACCAGGGTTGGGCAAATTTTCAGAAAATTGTATTCGGATACAGATACAGATACTTTATAAAATTTTGTATTTAAGATACAAGATACTTTAGAAAAATTTCAATAAGATATAAGATACAAGATACTTGTATTTTTTTTATAAAAAAGTATCTAAGATACAAGATACTTTTTTTAAACTTTAAATAGTCAAAATCAAAAGCTTTATTTTCTTATCTATAATATAAATTTATAAAAAAATATTTAAAATAAATTGTAGAAAATAACAAATTTATTATAAAAGATAATGCGATATTCCATTTAATAATTATATAATTAGTAAATAATAATAAATCAGCATTATTTTTTAATATTATTAATTTTTCAAATGATTTATCGTTCAATCTTTGACGATTTGGTCTATTAATTATATTAGCAAAGCTAAATAATCTTTCAACGGGGGCTGAGGAGGGTAATATTGTGTTATATTTAATAAATATTTCTTTTATATATTTATAACTATTTAACATATTTATACTCCGCCTGTCATCTTTCATATAATTTAGGACCTCTATTTCAATATCATTTATTGAATTATTAGAATTGGATGTGATACTTTTAAGGCAAAAGTAATCATCATCTTCATCAATTGAAGATTTTGTTGAAGTATTAATTTCAATTCTATACATTCATCATCATTGATGTCAGAGTCATTCTCTACAGCTTCCATAGAATATCCAAACTCCTTGAAAGCTTTCTTAAAGTTAGAGCCGTTATCTGTAACAGTTGCTATAACTTTTTCGCAAAACCAAAGTCTCGATGAATTTCTTTATTATGATCATCTTGAAGTACTTCAAAAAATTTGCCATTAAGTATGCTTAGTTTAAATTTATTGTTATAATTTTCGGTTGAAGAATCATCTGAAGACGTAGATAAACATATTATTCTATTTTCTTCTTCCATAATTTTAAAATAGACAGATATAAAACGATTCAAATATGGTAGTTCTAATTGTTAGCAAATTGCTATATGACGACCAACGTCATATATCAAAAATTATCGTAAAATATCTAAATTTTGATTAAATTTTTCATTTAAATCTTAAAACAATATCATTTTAAATTTTAATACTATTTAAATTAACCAATATAAATTTTTTTTAAAGTATCTGTATCTTTTTGAATACAAAGTTGGTTAAGATACAAATACTTTTAAATAATATGTATCTTAGATACTGGATACAAGATACTTTCCAAAATTTTAAAAAAGATACAAGATACTTTATCTTAGATACAAATATCCGCGATACTGCCCAACCCTGGGGTCCACCCCTTCGTATGAACATTTATGAAAAAAGTTATATGTCCTAAAATGGTACGTATATATTTGAAACGATTTAACAGATTAGACAAATAAATTAAAATATACTTTTTATTTTAAATAAAATTTAAATATAAAAGAATATAATAGTAATTAATAAAGAAAATATATTATAATTATATATAAAATATTTGATTATATTTTATATTAATACAAGAGTATATATTATAAAAAAAATATTTAATAAGGATAATATATTAAATATTATATTAATTATATATTAAATAGTCATTTCATTAATACGGTATATATTAAAAAATAATAAAAAAATTATATTAATCGCGAAATTAATGATAAAATAAATAATCAATTTCAGAAATGTGAAAATTTATAAATTCATTTCTATTTGAGCTTTAAATTTTTTTAATTAATTAATTATATTATTTGTGTATGTTAACGGCAATGTGTTATTTTTTCAACTTTTACTGGAAATATATAACATCATATTTGGAATAACTACCTCATGAATTTCAGATAATTTTACCAAATTTTGAACTTAATATAATTTATATTAACGAAGTTCGTTTTTTTAAAAAAAAATGATGAATGACGTTCCTTTTATTTTATTTTTGACGAACTTTTAACATGAACGCCTTCCTTTTTTTGAAGAAAGTGTTCGTTTTTTACGTTCGTTCAATTTTAGAAAATCTTCATATTTTTATTCATAAAATAAAAAATATTAATATTATATTAATCCAATTTTTTTAAGAAAAAATGGTTATTTTTTAATAAGCTATTCCCTTTATCACATTGAATTTTTTAACTAGCCACTATTTTTGTCTTACAGTATAGTTTATTAATTTGTTGAACTTATTCAAGAATGAACATAAAATAGGATTAATAATTTTAGGGATTTTTAAATCTTATTGAGAATTCAATGATAATATAATTGCACCTTTTTTATATCAATATTCTCTTTCTATCCCAAAATATTCATTTTAGCTTTTGTAAACAATATTAAAAATAATAATATATTATGTCATAAAAATAATATATGTATTTTAACACTTGTTTCATAAATAATATTGTATGGATTGCGTATATAATAAGATTACACATTTGTATTGCGATATATAAATATGATTAAACCATTGTATGGAAAACTATTAAAAATGAGAAGGTGGTTTAGTGCATGTTTACTATATATATAAAATAACAGTGACGAAACAATATGATATAGTATATGTAACAAAAATTTAATAATTATAAAATTTTGAATTGACATATAACACTTCTGGCAAACCCGACTATAAATACTTGGATCAATAGTATTGTTATCCTTTATTGGCATTATAAAACAATTTAGTTAGACAATGGAAGAAAAATTACTGTGATTTGATATTTTGGAATATAAAAATTTGGATATTTTATCCAAATATTCTATAGTGGTAAAATAACCTCCACAGTAAAGTATTAAATTTTCATTTATTTTTTCGTCTATTATGCAATATATTTTTTTCTTTCCGTGGCTTTTTAGCTATTATCTAATTGGATTAATTTCAAGTCTATATCCTGTTCTATAGTTTTTATGGTGTCAATAAAGAGATAAGTATTTGGATGTGAATAAGGAATCTATGTATTCCTTTAATGAGCGCTGAAACCCTTCTACATGATTATTCGTCCTTACGCCCCAGTTTTTATGGTGTCAATAAAGAGATAAGTATTTGGATGTGAATAAGGAATCTATGTATTCCTTTAATGAGCGCTGAAACCCTTCTACATGATTATTCGTCCTTACGCCCCACATTTGATATTTAAATTTTGCATTATGATTTATCCAAGTATTTTCAAAGTAGTTTAAAAAATCATGAATTTAATTTATCTTAAAAACTTCAGCTTGTCGTCTCAGATTGTTAATTATATATGGCACATCCCTTTCTAACAAAAAAGGAATGACCATTATAATTCCAAAAAATTTATTTATATTATTATTTTGTCTGAATAGTCGGGTTAGTTGACTTTCTTGAATGCCCCTTATAACCCCCTGACAGAAATGGAAATAACAGCCCTTAATAATTATAGAGCGAAAAACCGCTTTGCTAAATATACGCCAATTTCTAAATCAATATTGCAAATCAAGGGGAAAAAATAACCCCAAAGATAAACAATAACTTTTAAATAATGAAAACATATTTAAATAAGTATTTTTATATTTATCTGGCAATTAAATGTGCACAAATAATTAGAGCATGATTAATTAAAATAGAATAAAATTGTTTAATTAATTTAAGCGAGGCTTTAAAAGTACCGTCTAAAAAAAAAATTTCAGCCAAACAAAGGCGTGATAAAAGTTTATGAGTTGTAAAAATAAATAATTTGTTATAGTCACTCTTAAAAAATAAAAATTTTCTCTTATCAAATGTAAATTTGTGTTCTTCGCGTAAAATTATATCATAATTATTAAGAGGAATAAATTTAATTCATGATTTTTTAAACTACTTTGAAAATACTTGGATAAATCATAATGCAAAATTTAAATATCAAATGTGGGGCGTAAGGACGAATAATCATGTAGAAGGGTTTCATAGCTCATTAAAGGAAATTGCATAATAGACGAAAAAATAAATGAAAATTTAATACTTTAGTGTGGAGGTTATTTTACCACTATAGAATATTTGGTCAAAAATATCAAATCACAGTAATTTTTCTTCCATTGTCTAACTAAATTGTTTTATAATGCCCATAAAGGATAACATTACAATTGATCCAAGTATTTATAGTTGGGTTTGCCAGAATTGTTATATGTCAATTTCAAAATTTTATAGTTATTAAATTTTTGTTACACATACTATATCATATTGTTTCGTCACTGTTATTTTATATATATAGTAAACATGCACTAAACCTCCTTTTCATTTTTAATAGTTTTCCATACAATGGTTTAATCATATTTATATATCGCAATACAAATGTGTAATCATATTATATTTGCAATCCATACAATATTATTTATGAAACAAGTGTTAAAATACATATATAATTTTTATGCCATAATACATTATTATTTTTAATATTGTTTACAAAAGCTAAAATGAATATTTTGGGATAGAACTTAGAGAATATTAATATACAAAAGGTGCAATTATATTATCATTGAACTCTCAATAAGATTTAAATATCTCTAAAATTATTAATCCTATTTTATCTTCATTTTTGAATAAGTTCAATTTTAAATCTGACCAGGTAAAAGCGAGCCACATAAATTATATAAATAGAATTTTGAAAGTCAGACTTTTGAATAGTTAAGAAAGGCAGAAGATATTAAGTATTTTATATCTATGTATATAATATTTAATGATTTTTACTTTATGTATCTATTATAATAATCTTCATAATTTAATAATGAAACAAAACAGTATAAAATAAATTATTAACAGGATACTGTAGTTTATATTATATAAAATAATAAATATTACAATCAAGTTCTTTAAATTAGAACTTGAAAATTTTGAAACTGATATAACTTTTAGGACACATTTTACATTTGGTAAGGATAGAATTAGTTTATTGAAGATATGATGTTACTCTAAGTATTTATTATATTTGAGCCATGGTAATTTCAGAATCAGATGATGGTAATGAAATAACAACGTCCATGCTTACGCTAATCTATAAATAATTCAAATTAATCAACTATACTGTAAGACAAAAATAATAGCTGGTTAAAAAATTCAATGTGATAAAGGGAATAGCTTATTAAAAAATAACCATTTTTCTTAATTTGAATTAATATTTTTTATTTTCAAATGAATAAAAATGAGTCTTCTAAAATTGAACGAACTAGTCTATTTCTTATGTTTGACTGTGTTTTTCCAAAATAAGATCATATTCTTACTGAGTTTGCACTTATTGGGGGGGGGGGCAAGTACAAGCCCCTTTACACCAGATTAATGGGAAAATATTTGAATACCTTCCCAAATAGCACGATATTTACAAACACTTTTTTACACCTATATTCAGTTAGATTAATCATTACTGGGTCTAAATTTAGATTTTAAAATTTGCATGGAAAGGCCGTTGAAAGTTCAAGATAGGCAGGCTTTGCAAAGATAACCTGGGTCCGAGGATTTTCTACAATAAAAACTAAATTAAGAATATTCCCATCGGCAATAAGAGTGGAAATAGAGATTTAAGTAATAACCTACAAAAGTATCTATAGAAATATCTTAAAGAGCTAAAAGATAAACTTCAAATATTTATATAGATGTATTGTAAACCTATTTAATAATACAATCATTAAAAATTCATATAAATAACTTAATATATATTTTATGAGATTACAAAATAAAAGCTCCTTAATTTTTTATAAAATATTTTACTACATAATATCTAAATAATCATTAGATATTATTAATGAAAATGAGTTATCAAATTAATTTTAATTCAAATTATAAATTTTATTAATATAATATTTAATTTATAATTAATTTAGCAATCTTTATTTATATTTTATTATTTGTCTAATCTGTTACATCATTTCAAAATAATACTAATAATATAATCGCTTCAAATATATAAGTTGCCATTTTAGGTCATTGGACTTTTTTCATAAAGGTGGACCCTAACCATAATAATTTTAAAAATTTAATTTACGTATAAAAATATTAATTAACTTTAAAAATTTTAAAACACATGCCATGAATTTATATAATAATATTATTTTTTACTAGACAAATTTGAATTTTTTTTATAGAAATAGGAAAAAATATATTTCTTTTTACTTAAATTTTCCAAATTTTGAGCAAAAATCTTTTTTTAAAAAAAAGTGATTTCATCTTGAAAAACTTTTTGTGCATAAAAATTATAAAATATTTTTTACATCTAGTAAAATTTGATCAAAAATCTTTCTTCTCTGAATTTTTTTTATGGTGATTGAAAATCTTTCTATATCATTTATACTTAGTCTTCTGTAAATGAGGGGAAAATTTTAAGAGCAAGAAAGGGAAACCACAAACTATTTTTGGAGTTAAAATGGTAATGATCAAAAATAGCCTACATCAATATTTCTCCATTTTTGCGAGTCAAACCCCTAATTTACATATCTAGAGCTCTTTAAATTTTTTAATATCTTTAGGCAACACATCAAAATTAAAACCATCTATTACAACTGTTCATAAAGCGAAGAAACGTATTAAAAAACCTATAGCCAAGTTTGGTAGAGGTGTAAATTATGATCCATTAGATGTTTCAGATCAAAATGACTATGTTTTACCTAAATTGCCAATCAAAAAGCATAATAAAAATATGTTAAAAGCCAGCGATAATTCTGAAGATGAAAAACCTCACGAAAGGGCACATGAATCTTATAGTGAATCATCAAATTCTATTTATTCGGATATAAATCATGACTCTAGTGAAGTGGATTTAGTTTTATCTAATGAAAATATTCGCTTTGAGCCAAATCATAAAAATTTTAACATAAAATCAACTAAGACAACACCTAAATTAAGGACAGTAACACTTAAGTCTCCCAAATGCAAACGTTCTACACCACTTAACATTCAGAAAGACAGCAGCAAAGGTTCCCCTTTAAATACAACTGATAGTGAACAAACCCCTTCCAAATCTTCAAAGAAACGTAAAATTCCGTCTATGCCCGTTAAAAGACTTAAAACAAAGTCATTTCCTAAACACAAAAGTTCTACTTCTGGTAGCTTTCAGAAAGATGATGGTAAAAGTCCACATACAAGTGAAAGTGACCAAACTATTTCCACATCTTTTAGGAAATATATAACTCCTTCTGTCCCAATTAAAAGACTTAAAAAAAATTCAAACAAAAACAAACTTCTTTCATCGACTGATAAGAAATCAAGCAAAGACAAAAAACTTCTTTCATCCGCAGATCAATCTCAAGGGCTCTACACTGATTTAGATGAACTAATCGGTTTTTAAATTTAAATTAATAACGATATTTTGATCTCTTCTTTAATTCTTAACTGTATAATTTTAATACGATTTAATTTATCGTTATATATTTTTGTTATTAGATCTAATTTAGACAATTAAAACTATATTATATATAAAATTGTTATCTATTATATGAATATATATCATTTTTTTCAATAATATTATTTGAATGAATTTGATATAATTATAATAAACTAGTAGAAAGCTCGTCATAAATAACGGGAAATGAGATTTTTATTCATTTTTCACGATAGATGTCATGCCAGGTTCAAGCTCACAATATTAGGAACCATCCAAGATCTTGTAATTTTAAAAAAGTTTATCAAGCCCAGCTCAACCCTTAATAATTTGTAAAAGATATTACCAAGTCAGGTGCAAGCTAATATTAATTTTGATGTTCCAAGCCCAGTCCTACCCATTATAATTTTGTAAATTTTTTCCCGCCTCGGAGATAATTAAATTTTTAATTGATTTATCATCACATGAAGAGGAAATATCTGATTTACCAACTAGTCTAATATGAAAAAAAATACATATTCCGTATTAAGGGAAACTGGGAAGCCCTGGGCAAACCACTTATTAGAGATGACAAATAAAATAAAAATAACCGACTCTTATACTTTTTTGTAATATGATCAATTAAAATTATATCTAAAAAATAAATTGTTGTTTATTATATAGGGTTATTGTTGTTTTCAGATAAATTTAATGTATATCTTGCATTTCTGAAATTATTTGTCAAAGAATTTGATAAGGGATATATATATTTTTATGTTAAGTAAAAAAAATGATATCTATTTAAATTACAAAAATGCCATTAAACACTAATGAAACTTATATGCAAATTATTTATATATTTTTTAAGATATTTTTTTTTATTGACATATAAATTTAGGATAATTTTAAAAAAAAATAATGAGGATTAATTATTATGTATTTGATAAAATTAAGAGCAAATCCTTGTTGACATTTTAATTTTTGTGGAAAAAGCGACAAAATAAATCTGGGCGGTCGTCTGGAGAGGAAATAATTAATGTATAATTTTATATCATTTAGGGTTGTAGATGAAAGTAATGACGGATTAACAAAGCAGTGTACAAAACACATTACGTCCTGATAAAGATGATATGCCTATGCCTTGGAATACTGGTAAAAGAAGAACTCAAAACGATATTTCTGTCAATGTCAGCATTGGTATCCCCCTCTAAAATAGAATCATGAACGACAATGTTAACTCAACCATAAAACGGTCGTAAATATTCTTATAAAGGCCACGACAGAACTACTGCATATTTTTCCATTAATAAAGTTGATGAAATTGGCCGTACTGTACATTCAAGTTTGAACATTCCTCTAAATATTCATGAAAGTTTTTTAGAGAATCGGATAAAGTAATATTTATATTAACTCCTAGTGAAGTGAATGATAGTATGGAATTAAATGCTTATATTTGTTAAAAAGTAGGCAGAGGTGGCGTAGGGATTGTGGTAGTGGTGATAAAAATATTATTTGGAGAACTGGGTGAAAATAAAATATACATAGATATAAATCATAAGATACAAAAAACAAAATAAACCTCCAGATGAGTTCATTTCAAGGGTAGTTCTTTATTATTTTGTCTACCAGTAACTCTAGAATGGGTAAGACGTTTGTTTAATCGTCATTATTTTCTTTGCTTATCATTAATAATAGATTCATCATGTTTTGTAGCAATGTGAGGGATTAGGGTTAGCCTAGACAAATAAAGAAATCAGGCAAAAATATAAATAAACTATTGTTGAAATTAAACAAACATTAAAATAATGTAAACCAGTAGATAGGTCAATATTAGATGCATATTTCTAGTAGTTGGAGGGCTATCATCAAAAAAAATTTTTGGGGGACTTATCAAGCCTATAATGATATTCTAAAGGTTTATTACCGAGTTGATAAATATATATTTTAATAGTAGGGTAAGAATTAGAAATTTATATTTAGTAAGAAAAAAAAGGTGTTATTAAAAATATGTATATAAGAAAGAAATAAGTAATAGTGATATAGGTAATAGAAGTAGACTAAAAGGAAAAAATTGGTAATTTGAGAAAAATTTTTAGATTAAATTGAGAAAAATTAAGATTTGGTATTTGAAAAAGATAGCAGACGATTTGATAAATTGATAGAAGAGAAGGGAAAAAGCTGACAATTTAGTTTAAGGTTAAAAAATAACATGATGAATGTAATGTTATTAAGGTTAATTAATTGTAAGGTAATTAAAAAATAAGACTAAAAAAGGGGGGGGGGAAGAAGGTATAAATTATTATATTATAAAAATTAAAGGAATTGATAAGGATTTGAGAAGTAGTGGTTAATAAATAATAGAGATAGGAAGAAAAGAATGAGATAATAAAATTTAGTGATAAATAAATTCACAAATAAATTCACTAAGGGAGGGGAAAAAATAAAGTAAGAGTTATCTATAAGGATGGGAGATTATAAGTAGGTTAGGATAAGAATATTTAAATATACTTGGTTATCTTCTTATTTATTGGTTATGAAAGAAAAACATGAGTATAAAAAATTGTGATGTAAGTACTGACAAAAATTGTGAGTATGTTCAAAATAAATATATAAGTTGAGTATCTTGTAGAGGAAAATTACATTGTGTAATTGATGACATTGAAATTTGAATTATTTTTTTATTCACATCATTTATTTCATTCATATTCAGAAAGTTGAGGGAATATTGTTTTTATCAATTTAACATCATCCATTTTTCCGCAGACGATTTTTCCAGTCCAAAAATATTTCCATCTGTTTGTATAAAATAAATAAATAAAATCAACAAATAAAAAAAATAAATACGTACCGATGACATGACGTAGTGAGGACATCGGAAAATTATAATATAGATAATTTAGGTATATAAATTGATTTATACTACAACAATGCGTTTATCGATTTTACATAAAATCCATTTAAGGCTGGACCTCTACCGTATTTTGAATTGCAAATCAAAAAGCAATTACATTTAAAAAAAAATATGCTAAGATATTTTGATTCCAGTTAAAAGACTCCGTATTTAGATATAATTGATTTTTTAATTTACAGCTAGCCTAATATTGTATGAATAAACCATTATATTTTATAAAGGGCCTTTGTTGTGTGTAAAAAACTAATTAGATTAATTAAAACTCATTTTTTCTCAAAATCTTTCTGAACCTATAACTGATAAAATCGTAATCACATCATAAATCCTATTAATCATGATTATAATATTTTTCAAACAGCTTTTAAAATAAAGTAGGGGTAATATTATTAAACACCTTCCCAAAGGTTGCACCAATCTGATATTACAATTCAACTAAACCAATGATTTTAATAACATCAAATTATGGGATAATTTGTTAAAATTTTCTCTAGCGATGTAACTCGAAATTTCTCTGAAATGTAATATGAAGAAAGCTTGGACGTTTGTAAGAAATGAACTTATTGAATACATTTGGGTGTGCAGCTCATGAACTTAATTTTCCTTTAAAGCATATGACAAATAAAATAATTACAATTCAAATGTTATTAAGCAAGCCAAAAGTATTATAAAATATATACCCAACAATAAAAACAATGATTTCTTCCTTATCGAGGTTATAAGATGATAGTTTTCGCTTAAAAAATTGGTTTAGTCTTTTTAGAGTTGGCCCAAAATCTATTAAAAATGGAGCTATTTATCACCACTACTTGGTAGTGAAACCCACTTTATAAGAAGCGGCGGCTACTTATAAAAATTTATATTAAAATATTCAAAATAAAATAAGGATAAAAGGTTTTAAGGATAAAAGGTATTCAAATGTAACACTTTTGAATGAATTATATTTTGATAGGGGAATTGACATTGATCCCCTCGATAAAATTTACGACAATACATACCTTGGTCTAGTGAATTCTTATTCCTTAGGCAGAATATACAGTTAAATATTTTTGTAATATTGTTCCTTTTTAGGAACACAATTGTGTTTTTCTTTGATATGTAAATTTTATTTTTTAGGTATATAAATTACAATAAATAAAATTTTAGAAATATAAATACAATTTTGGTAAGTAAAAAAATATATATTATTAAAAGTAAAATATGAATATAACTTACATAGTTAGGAGAGACCGGGGCAAAGCCATTGAATGGGTAACAGTTAATGCAAATAACTTTTAACTCTTGAGCATAAAAACCTTAATTTTATGTGATGTGTTTTTTTTCAGAAAAATTATATCTCTTCCACATCGCGATTTAGTACGTAGGTTCGATTATTCAAAAATATAAAAGTTCACCCCAGTGCAACAATTTTGTTCACTCCTAGTTGATACTTAAAAATGATAGAGAGCTAGCCTTTGTTTCATTTTGTAACTTAGAGATTTGACTACAAATAATAATCTATATTTATGATTCAAAATTTTATGATAAAAATACAAAATACCAATCACTTCACCCCTGTCTCCCCTACCAATTGTATCCATGCACAATAAAAATCACAGATGATTTATTTAGCCTAATTGGTAATGGCATATAAATGACAGATTATTCACGAAAATTAGACCAAATTTATATGTTTATATTATTTTAAAATAATTCATATCAAGTAACAAAATTAATAGCGAAAACAAATACAACGAGTTATCTATCGTTAGCTAAAGAAAAATGTTCACAATATTCATATATCCAGAAAAGACATTATCAAACGCCATGGAAATAAAACATAAAGATAACATTATTTTATTTCTTAAATAAAAAAAAAAATTTTAAAGTAAGTCTTGATTAACTGAGCAACTGTCTAATCTAGGTCTATGTCTGTAAAAGTGGAATTTTACCTAGTATTTTGTAACCAATTCTATATAATAGAGGAATATCAACTATATGTCTACTTACTTTTTATAAATAAATTTCTTATACTTGTTTGGAATAAATTATTATGCTTTTATATTAATGTATATAAAAGTAATTTATAATATTTTATATCTTGTTATGTGTATCGTATTAGCGTGGAGTCATTTTGTAAAATAAGCAGTATTCTGTGATTAATATTCTTTTTTCCGCATTCATTCTTTTAATTTTTATTTGTGATTAATATTTTTTGTTTTTTTTGCGCATTCATTCTTGTGATATATTATTAAAAAAATTGCTATTTTTAAATTAAAAAAATTGCTATTTTTAAATTAAAAAAATTGCTATTTTTAAATTAAAAAAATTATTTTTTTTTGTTTATTATTATGCATTAATTAAATAGATATTTATATATAGAAAAAAAAAGAATTTATATTATTATTAATTTTTTTTTATATTTTGAAAAAAAGTAAAAATAGAAATGAAGATTATTAGGATTTTTTTTATATTTTGGAAAAAAAATAGAAATAAAATATTGTTTCAAAGGAAAGAAAAATATAAGTACCAATATAATAAGCAGAAAAAAAGAAAAGGTGAAACTTTATTAGTGGTGGCCAAGACGAGTCTCGAACCAGCGACCTTCGCGTTATCAGCACGACGCTCGTATTATTATCAGGTTTCTGACCCAGAAATTAATCAAAGGCCATAAGGGCAGGTTTGCATTAGAGCAAATTCCAGAGATTAATAAAAGGCCATAAGGGCAGGTTTGCATTAGAGCAAATTCCAGAGATTATAAAAGGCCATAAGGGCAGGTTTGCATTAGAGCAAATTCCAGAGATTAATCAAAGGCCATAAGGGCAGGTTTGCATTAGAGCAAATTCCAGAGATTAATCAAAGGCCATAAGGGCAGGTTTGCATTAGAGCAAATTCCAGAGATTAATCAAAGGCCATAAGGGCAGGTTTGCATTAGAGCAAATTCCAGGGATTAATCAGAGCAGATTCGAGGGATTTAGTACACAAATAGAGGCGAGTTACACGGAAGTGCGTCAAAATTTTTACGTGTACAATTCTATTAGACGAATTTACCCAAATTTTTATTGAAAAGCCAGTTACACGGAAGTGCTGCCCAAATTTTTACGCATATAAATCAATTGGACGTAATTCGTAGTGAAAAGGTTAATTTATATTTTTAAATATGTGGATGTATATGTGCATCATTGGCTTATTTACGTTACTTCTTACTTGTTGACATTGCAAGTAACCAAGATTTTTATTTTGAAATTAATTATAAATTTTTTATAACGTTGAGATAAAGAGTTTAAAATTTGTTAAATACTGGGAGATACAATACAATATTTTTGGTGCGTTGGTTATACTATTAATATGGGTATGTAGTTTAGTTTGGGGCAGGAGAATGAGAAGAAGTCGCAGCGTAAGATTAAAAGGACAAACATTAACCATTGAGGGACATAATGGAGAGGACGATATGATGGGTAAAGTAACCTGGTTACCTGTTCAGGAGTTAATTAAGGGGTGGAAGGAGAGTGATATAAATAAAGATTTATATAATTTGGATAAACATAATTTCGAGGACAATCAAGAGCTACGACCGTATAGAAAGTCTAGAGAAAATTCTCGTGGGAGAAGGTTGGAGATAAGACAGGATTTTAAATCGCAAAAAAAGAGGAGTAATGAGTTGTTATAATTGTGGTAAGCTAGGTCATATGCTCAAAATATTTTGGTTGTGGGAAGTTGGGACATATAGCTCCTTATTGTCCAGGTAAGCAAGAGAGATAAGATGTGCGGGTTGTGGTCGGGTTGGGCATAATAAAGAGGAGTGCAATACGAGCAATTATGACAATAAAAGCGGTTTTCCCAAGAGAGAAATGGGTATGAATGCTTCGAATGTGACGATTGAATGGGAGAAAGGGGAAGGAGTTCAAGCCGTAAATATTCAAAAAGGAGGGGAGAGAAGGGTGGAATGTTTTCGATGCCTTGAAAAAGGACATTTGGCGATGGACTGTAAATATTTGTGACTATATAATAGCGAAAAATCTGCGAGTCAGGTCGAGACGAGAGGGTCGAAAGAAACGAAAGAGAAGTCTTATCGGAGAAAAACAAATAAAGAGAGATGTGTAAATATGTTACAAGAGTGTCTAGTACATGATCCATGTCCAAGAGTGATGATAAATTTAGGAGGGAGAATGGTTCCCATGTTGTTTGATACGGGAGCAGCTATTTCAGTAATTGAATATAACGGATATCAGAGTATTTGGCCCGGTGAAGCGATAGAGAATGAGGGGTTGGGGATAAGACAATTCGATGAGACCTTGTTGGCGGTGATGGGTAGAATAGAGATTGTCGCAACATTGGAGGGAAGGGTTGAAATATTAGATTTATGGATTATCAATCGGAATATAGAAGCGGTTGAATTGGTGCATGGTATAGTTTTTTTAAGTATATTCATGGTGGGGTATATTTATACCAATAACGAGTGAGGAATACGCTGTTATGATGTTGAAGAGAATGTGTTGCCCGGAATTGAGACCATGTTTAATGTGAAAACCAGAGGAAATAATTCAAGGAGCGAAATAGGGAAAATCAATTCCAGGAGCGAAACAGATCCAAATAATCCAAGGAGCGGTAATTTAAGGAGCGGAATAAGAAAGAATAACTTTAGGAGCGAAACGAGGAGTGATAATGCAAGGAGCGATAATTGTGGGAGCGAAACAAATCGACATAATTCAAGGAGCTATAAATTAAGAGCGGTGATGCGAGGAGCGATAATTTAAGGAGCGAAATAAGGAGAAACAAATATAGGAGCGATAATTTGAGGAGCGGAACCAAAGAAGATAATAAAAGCGGAACCCGGGAGGATAATGCAAGAAACAAAATGGGAAGAAGCAATTATCGAAATGAAGTAGGGGAAAGGAATTCTAGTAGAGAAATAAGGGAGAATAAAGTTAATAGGAAGATATATAAAAATTACCCGGGGCAAGTTAGACCTGTTAAGGAGGGTCATGATATTAGGAGAAGGGAGGAGAAAGAAGAAATTGGGAAAGGGGAGGTAGGATGGCAGCAAGAAAAGCAGAGAGTGGTGCCTGCGAAGATGTCAGAAAATCGGAAAGTAATTGAGTACAGGACAGCGCCCAGTGAAGAAGAATTGATAACTAATGGGGAGGAGGGAAGAAAATTGGCTATGATCCAAGTGCAAGAAGGAGTTCGAAAATTAGTGCAAAGTTATCAGGAAATTTTTAACGAAGACTTAGGATGCCTCAAGATTATGAAGTAGACATTAAATTAAAAGATGGTTGTGTTCCAAAATTTTGTGCGTTACGACGAATTCCGTTTGAGTGGAGAAAAGACGTGGAACTGGAATTGGATCAGTGGGTACAAAGAGGAATTGTTTGTCCGGTAGAATACAAAGTGGGCAACTCCACTGATGCCTGTGAAGAAAGTCAATGGAAAACTTTGTTTATGAGCTGATTTTCGAGTCACGTTAAATCCCTGAGTTGTGGAGGTCAAATATCCGTTGCCTAGGATTGAAAAAATATTAGCCAATTTAAAGGGAAGCGTTTATTTTTCTAAGGTTGTTTTTTCGAATGCTTATCTACAATTACGTGTAAGACCGGAGATTAAGATATTAACTATTACCACGCCTAAGGGATTGTTCGCGTTCTGTAGATTACCATTTGGACTTAGTGTTTCGGCTCCTATTTTTCAACGTACCATGGCAGCCGTTTTCCAAGGAATGGACGGGGTATTTTATTATATGGATGATGTGTTGGTGACGGGTAAGACATCAACATGAGAGGAGATTGGACGAAGTATTTCGACGAATCAAAGAAAAAGGATTGAGGGTCAGCGCGGAGAAAAGTGTGGTGGGGGTTACTGGAGTAACATATTTGGGGCATAAGATCACGGGAAATGAGGTATGGCCTTTGGACCGAAATATGACAGGAATTAATAATATGATAAGACCTAATAATAAAGCTGAGGTACAGGCCTTTTTGGGAATGGTAAATATCATAGGTCCGTGGAAAGCTTTGCTCAAATAGCAGCGTCGTTATATCACTTGTTAAAGAAAGGAAAAAAGTTTGAGTGGACGGGTGAACAAGAGGAGTGATTCAAAGAATTGAAATGTAGAATAGGAAAAGAACCTGTGTTGGTATGTTTTAATAATAAATTGGAAGTCATATTAGCGGTGGAGGCTTCTAATAAAGGTGTAAGAGGAGCAGGGCCGTAGCCACGGGGGGAGGGGGGCGGCCCCCCAAAAAAATCTTTGGCCCCAAAAATTTTTCTGCCCCCCCCCCAAATTTGAAATTTTTTTTTAGAATTGATTATTTTTATATTTTTAATATAAATTTTGAATATTTATTCAAAAATATTCGAAAAACATGTCTATTTAGAATTGATTATTTTTATATTTTTAAAATAAATTTTGAATATTTATTCTACAAACATGTCTAGTTTGTAAATTTTTTTCTATCCTGTTTTATTTTTATTTTTACCCAATATTAAATTATCATTCATTCATTTTTTTTTCATTTTTTTTGTTGTGTATAACATTCTCTATAGGTATCACATTTATATTATAATATATAACCAGTTATTTTATTTTACAACGTTTATTTTAAAATTATGAAGAAACAATCAGTTATTAACTCTTATTTTAAGTTAAAGTTAAACAAATGTCAAGCAACATCACCTCTACAAACATCTAGTAATACTACATCAGAAATTTCAGAAACTGATTCTTCTCATAGTTAGTATAAATTTATATTATTATTTCATGACTTATATGATATTGATATAGGGTATTACCTATATATTATTATTTCATATATATTTATTTTATAAAAGATAAGAGACAGACATTTATTATTAATATTATCATTTTTGTATAATAATTTTAATTATTAAAATAAATATATTCACTCATATTTCAAGATATGAATGAAGCTAATAATCTAGAAAATAATCCTCACTACACTCAGGAGGAGGAAGATGGTAAATAGTTTAAAATTTAACCCAAATTTTTCTATTATATTTTTGACAATATCAATAGTAGTAGGAGATTATGGTGTTTCATTATTACATTTTGATTTTAAAACAAATAAAGACGAAGAAGAGACTCAATCATCTTCATCTAGCAGCTCAGTCTCTCATTGTCAAGAGTGTTGCGTTATTATAATTATATATTTTTGTAATCTAATTTTATTTTTATATTACATTTTATGAATTCAAATTTATCTTTTCAACTTAACTTTTTATTTTTGTAATTCAACTTATATTACTTATTATTTTGCGTAACCTTATTTATATAACTTTCGGTTTAACTTTACTTTTTTTATATTATTTTATTTTTTATATTTGTTTATATTCTAATTTATATTTTATAAAAACGTATAAATACTTTAAGAAAAGAAAAAGAAATTAGTCAATAGAGTTAATAAAATATATTTTTACTGACTCGAACCTCGCGCAATATCGTCACCAACCATATTCTTTGCATGGTGCCCTTTGGGTGGTGGACTAGAAAAAGATGACTACCTAATCTGCTGAGATGACCATCTAATCTATGACGATTGCTTAATCCATTGAGATGACTCTATTTATATGACTACCTATTGTGATGATTGCTTAATCCATTGAGATGACTCTATTTAGACTACCTATTGTGACGATTGTTTAATCCATTGAGATGACTCTATTTATATGACTACCTATTGTGTTGATTGCTTAACCTATGGAGATGACTACCTATTATGACTCTACCTTGTGCTTAACCATGGAGATGACTACCTATTATGACTACCTTATCTATTGTGATGTTATGACTACCTTATCTATTGTGACTACCTAAACTACTGAGATGACCAAGAATCAAACCTTAGTACGTTCTTTCATGCAAAAAGCTTCTTTCTTTATGGTGTCCCGGCTCTGGATGTTGGACTGGAATATAATAGCCAGCACCTAACCTAATGTGACAACCTAGGAAGAACTGATATGGAAGTTGAACGATAGGTTATGAATTCTATTTTGTGAGACCAATGATGGTTACTTATTATTCTAATCCACGTAAGAAGTATTATAAATTAAAATTTCATGCCAGGATAAAGGCATGTTATAAATTTTTAAAATTACTAAAATGTAAAATCATAATGGATAATATTGATATTTTTTGATTTCTTGAATGATGACCAATTGTTGTAAATTAACATAAACCTAAAGATGAATTCTTAAATATAATTAAAAATATTAAAAATCCTAAACACCTTAATTTTAAATATGTTAAAATGTAATTTTTAAATCACATGATTGATTCAAATAACCCTTATAAGTAATACTTAATATGATAAAAAGTTTTTGAAATTAAAAGCTTTGAAGACAAAAAGTTATGTAAAAAAACATTCATTTTAGAAAAATATATTTAAATTATGTGGTGAATTTTCAAAACATCTTATGAAGAATTTTTTTTTTTGAATTAAAATTAGGGTGTGAAATTTAAAATTTTATTTAAAGAGAGGGAAATGTGAATAATATATTATTTGCATATTTTAACCTGGGAGATAGAAAATAAACAAAAATTAATTAAACACTAAAACACGAAAAATTAAACGCTTATAAAATATGAAATGCTAAAAAATGTAAAACGCAAAAAATATAAAACGCTAAAAATATAAAACGCATAAAACGCTAAAAGTATAAAACGCTATGATTAACTTAAAAATAATATAATAATTATTATAATTTATCATTCCTTATTCTGGATTAAAATTTTATTCCTTATTCCATAAATTATCATTCCTTATTATATATTTTATTGTTCCGAAATTCAAAATGTTATTCGTGCATATTCATATATTTGATTTGATCAACTATTCCAAATTATATATTCCGATTTATTCCAAATTCCAATATTCGACTGGATTAATTATGAAATATGAGAAATACGATAAGGATATCAAGCTAACGATAACGTTCAACGATTTCATCAAACCTACGAGAACATTTGAGACTTATGCGCTAACCAAGAAGAAACCGAATACAATCGAAACGGGAAAAACTTCTAGAACAACAAACTCTCTATGACTTCTCCGATGAAATTATCAGAAGAGGGAGAATGTTGCGTTATTATAATTATATATTTTTGTAATCTAATTTTATTTTTATATTACATTTTATGAATTCAAATTTATCTTTTCAACTTAACTTTTTATTTTTGTAATTCAACTTATATTACTTATTATTTTGCGTAACCTTATTTATATAACTTTCGGTTTAACTTTACTTTTTTTATATTATTTTATTTTTTATATTTGTTTATATTCTAATTTATATTTTATAAAAACGTATAAATACTTTAAGAAAAGAAAAAGAAATTAGTCAATAGAGTTAATAAAATATATTTTTACTGACTCGAACCTCGCGCAATATCGTCACCAACCATATTCTTTGCAAAGAGGCAACTAGTAATTGATTTATAAATATAAAAATATTATATTTTTTTGTTAATCTTTAAAGATATAACGTTTATGACCTTTTTCTAGTTTTTAATACTGAATATCTATAATTTTACTGATCAACTTTACTGATAATCTTCATCAGGGTTGGGCACTACAGTATAGCAAATACTTGTATCTTAAATACAAGATAAATTTTGTGTTTGTTCATTTTCAGCAGGCCCTTCCTTGGCCCATCCTGATGACCATTATTATTTATGACCCTTTCCCTTATTACAATTTATTAATTATAATATTTTTAGTGTCAAAAAAGTCCTCTAATGGTTCAATTCAAATCCCAGGTGATTTTGGCCAGGATAAACCAAATCAAATTAAACAATTACGTGAAAAAAGATATCCATGGAAGGCAAAGATCATTTCAAAAATCATGGTATAGAGGCCGAGACTGGTTGGAGTATAATGTAGAAGCTGACGCTGCCTTTCGTTTTCCATGTAGGAAATACTTGTGTAATCCAAGTGATGAATTTGGACAAACGGGATTCAGAAATTGGAAAAATGCGTTAGCTGCCAAGAAGGGACTGCTATAACACGAGAGCTCAAAAGCTCTTTTAAATTCAATTACAATATTGTATGATAAAAATCAAAATATAAACAAAGGTACAGAAATAACTAAAATGTTGGGAGGTGATCAAATTAATCGTTATCACTATTATATTAAATCAATATTTGATTTGATGCTATTTCTTAGCATACAAGAGCTACCTTTCCGTGGGACTGGTTCAACAAATATTACGGATGCTGCAAAAGATGAGAACATAATTTATTCTTCTGGGCTATTTATAGCAATATTTTCCTACACCATCCAAAAAGACCCTGAATTAAATAAAATTATGAAATTTATACCCCAAAATGCCCAGTATACATCACCACAGATTCAAAACGAAGTAATATTCATTATGGCAAATATGGTGCTTGAACATATTTCAGACAAATATAATAAAAGCGAGATGCCCTTTTTTTGTCTTAAGGCTGATGAGACAAAAAATGCTTCAGGTTGTGAAAACCTGAGCATAATAATTCGTTATATTTTTTCTAGGGAAATCCAAGAAAATATAATAGGAATCATTAATTTAGAGTGTCTTTCTGCTGAAAGCATTACAGATTGCATTTTAAAGCAACTTGATCTAAATATTAATTCAGCTAATATAATAAGCCAGGCATATGATGGTGCAAACGTTATGTCTGGCCGAAATGGAGGAGTGCAAACACTTCTTCAAAAAAAAATTAATAAAAATGTTCCTTTTATACATTGCTACAACCACAAGTTGCATCTTGTGGTTCAAAATTGGTATAATAATATTGTTATTATTTCTAATATTTTTAATTTATCAAATGCATTGTATAATTTTTTCAGGCGTTTTAACGTATCCTGTAAATATACAGGCCACACCCTTAAGAGACTTTTAGACCAGAGGTGGCCTGGTCATTTGGAAACATCTCGCATTATTTATGAGAATTTTGAGGCTATTGGTGAAGTATTATTTTACTTTTCTAATAGAACTCTTAATTCAGAGGTTTCAATTCATGATTCAGTCGAAGCCTCTGGTCTTTTATCTCAATGTATTAATATAAATTACATTATATTAGCCATCGTAATTTATGAGATATTAATTACAATAGATCCACTAAATAAGTATCTACAATCAGTAGGTACTAATCTAGTGGATGCTAAAAATTGTATTGATTCTACTATCAATATATTAAAAAATAAAAGAAGTGATAATTCTTTTGCTTTGATTATGATTAAGGCTGAAAAACTTCTATCAAAATTTAATCTTACTCCCCAAAAATCATCACGGGTACGTAAAACGCCTAAAAATTTCCAAGATTTTTTAGTTGATAGCAAACTAGAATTCGATTGTGAAAAAGACTCCAATTGGAGTTCTTTAAAAAGGATATATTATGAAATTATAGATAACTTTGTGGATCGTTTTTTAGACCGATTTACAGAAGATGATTTTAATCTTTTTTCATCTTTTAATACATTGTCCCCCCTTGACCCTGATTATTTTTTATCAGATAAAATGGCCCCATTAAAATCCCTGTTAAACTTAAATATGGAAACACTGCATCATGAAATGAAGATAGCAAAAGGATTGCTAGCTTCGGAAGCTAAAGAAAATCATAATTTTGAAAATATCTTGCATATTATGTATAAAACAAAATATAATCATGCATTTAAAGAATTGTATAAATGCTACTCAGCAGCGATAATCATTGGGATATCAACGGCTTCTTGTGAGGCCTCGTTCTCTACATTAAAGTATTAATGGCGTATGAAAAAAGAATAACGCAGAATTTATCTTTTAGTTCATTTATATTAAAATTTAAAAATAAAAATCGCCGTATTCTATTATAGTAATATTTTGTTTTGTATATGCATATTATAGTATTATTTTGTTTTGTATATTCATATTATAGTATTATTTTGTTACTAAATTTTTAATAAAAATAGGAAAAAATTTATATGAATGCGTAATTATTTGTTTGATTTTAAAAAAATAGTGCCCCCCCCCCAAGTAAGCACTTGGCCCCCCTAAGTGAAAATTCCTGGCTACGACCCTGAGGAGGAGCCTTGTTACATGATATTGATGAAGTTGAAAGGCCTGTATTATTTTTCTCAAGGATATTTAGGGCAGCGTAGACCAGATATTCAGTGATTGAGCAAGAAGCATTTGGCCTTTATTTTCGGCCTAACTAAGTGTCGCGAATATTTAATTGGACGCAGATTTGTTATTTACACGGACCATAAGCCGCTTGTACATTCAAAAAGGACAATAAAGAGTTAATGCTATCCCCCCGGTTACAAAGATGGTTACTGCTAGTGAGAAGTTTTGACATCCAAGTGAAATATCGCAGAGGGAGAGAAAATTATTTGCCAGATGTTTCGTCCAGATGCGGAGCAGGGGAAGATTTCAGGGAAAAAGAGCAAGAGGAAAGGGAAGAAGAAAGGGAGCAGGGATTGATTAGGACTATGGTTGGAATATCTAGAGGCGGGCCGGTAACGTGGGAGGAAATTAAAAGGATTACTTTGAAAGATCGAGAATTGAGGCGGATCAAAGCGTATCTTAAGGGCAGCGTCTACATGACAGAATTTTCACTGGATGTAAACCCCCTTCAAAAACCTTTGCCTACCCCCCCCCCCCCCTAAAAAATTCATTTGGCGGCGGTGTCTCTTTATCATTATGTTGACCTATTTATTTATTGATACTATTTTCAAAGAATTTATAGAGGATAACTTAAATTAATCTATCTCTACTACCAACTATCAATATTTTGTGAATATAAAGAATTTATTTTTTAGATAATAAATTCAATTAAAACCTCCATTATTTACAATGAATTAATTATTATGGTATTATGAGCTTGCTAAAATATCTAAACTTTTAAATTACAGTTTATTTGGAAAACAATGTGTATGATTGTTTGCAATCTATAGATTTGGTCGATGAATTGTAGTATAATAATACTATACTAAAAGTATTAATTTTTACAGAAATAAATTTTATCCTATTTCATCTCAAAATTTGATAGATAACCCCCCAAAAAATTTATCCTACCCCCATTAAAGCAGATTACCCCCTACCCCCTTAAAAAATAGGACGCAAACTGTTCCTACCCCTCCCGCTCATTTAGACGCTGCTTAAGGGACGTAAAATGTGGCAAGATGGGGATAATACCTATAAATATATACAAAAGGAATTGGCCATAATAGATGAATGTTTGGTGCGAGGAAATAGGAGTGTTATACCGGAAAGATTAAGGGAAGCAGTAATGGCCATGATTCATGCGGGACATCAAGGAATGGAAAGAAACAATGGGGACGGGAGTATGTATATGAGTCTAGCTTGTGTTAAATGTAATTCTTGGGCTCCGATGCCTCGAAAAGATAAGGAAAGTGAATGGCCAAAGGCAACGCAGCCCTGGGAGCGCATCCATTTGGATGTCTTTAATAAAATATATCTATTGGTGGTGGATGCTTTTTCGAAATGGGTAGAATATGAGAAAGTACTACTCAAATTGTGATTAGAGTGTTGAAAAATTTATGGGCCAAATTTGGGGTCGCGATGATGATAGTCTCGGATGGGGGTCCTGCTTACATTATTAAGCAGTTCAGAGCCTTTTGCGTAGAAACGGGAGCGAAACATATTTTGGCGCCGCCTTATCATCCGAGTTCAAACGGAAAAGCAGAGAGGATGGTAGCTGTGGTCAAGAATTGGTTGAGAAAGTCAAAGGATGGAGGTGGGGAGATGTGGGTGGCAGTGGCGTATTATAACAACAGTAGAAAAGGAGAGGAGCCATCGCCGGCGAAGAAGTTTTTAGGACGGAGAACTAGAATTTGATTGGATTCGTTGAAACGGACAAGACAGGGAAAGAAGCTGTCTGAGGCCGGGAATGAATCGGATTTAAGGTAGAGCAAACATTTGAAAGTAATAAGAAATAGGAATCCGGAGTGATCGTGGAGAACATGGGACGAAAATTAAATCGAGTGAAATTCACCGACGGAAGAGAGGGAGTATGGCATCGGGATCAATTGAGGGCGTGGAACCTGAGAGGTTACGATCGGGAGTATACGATCGGGAGTATCAATAGGAGGATGTACTTGATCAAAAATTCAGGGTGGAAAAATATTCATTTTAGTATGGTGCGCAATATATCCGGGAAAAATTGAAGGGGACAGTGAAACCAGAGTTGTGGTAGCTCATTACCAAGGTGATTGATAATAATAATAAAAATAGCCCAATACCAAGGTGATTGATAATAATAATAAAAATAGCTCAATACCAAGGTGATTTATAATAATAATAAAAATATCGGGGTGATTGATAATAATAATAAGGGAATCAACCATATAATGGTTGATGGGGCAAAATAGTTAATGGATTGTACAAACGATAAATGAAGCCAGGTTGAACTAGGATAATTTCTACAGGAAATCGATAATAATGACACGCAAAGGGAGGAAACTCAAGAAACTAACCACCGTATAAATTCGTGAAAACACCATAAAGGGACGATAAATATGCCGGGTGAGAGGTGAAAGGCGAAGGGTTTTCAATTAGTGGGAGCGTGTTATGTGTATCGTGTTAGCGTGGACTCATTTGTATAATAAGCAGTTTATTCTGTGATTTAATTTTTTTTTTGATGTTGTTTGCGCATTCAATCTTTTAATTTTTATTTGTGATTAATATTTTTTGATTTTTTTTTGCGCATTCATTCTTTTAATTTTTATTTGTGATCAATATTTTTTGTTTTTTTTGCGCATTCATTCTTGTGATATATTATTTAAAAAATTGCTATTTTTAAATTAAAAAAATTATTTAAATAGATATTTATATATAGAAAAAAAAAGAATTTTTATTATTATTAGTTTTTTATTTATATTTTGAAAAAAAGGAAAAATAGAAATAAGGATTATTAGGATTTTTTTTATAATTTGAAAAAAAATAGAAATAAAATATTGTTATAAAGGAAAGAAAAATATAAGCACCAATATAATAAGTAAAAAAGAAAAAAAAAAGGCGAAACTTTATTATATCTAATAAAAATATATTTCATATTTGTTCCAGACTTATTATTTTTATTAAAAATATCCTCCTATAATGTAAAAATATGTTATGTCTATATATAGACTAAGATAACCCGGCCGAAGGCCTGGCAAATACGGGCCAGAGATGCGCCCAAAATGAAGTCTGAGTATTTTATTTATTTTTTATTTAGATAGAGACTGCCATATTTGGTCATAATATATATTTAAAAAATAGTAATTTTCGGAAATGGTCTGTGGTTTAAATATATTATGACCAATGCCAGTCTCTATCCAAATAAAATAAACAAAATACCAATTGGCTCGGTACTGCGTCAGTAGTATCTATCATAGATTTCATCATGAAAATAAGAATTTATTTTTTTATCGAATTCGGTTAGTTTTTAGAAAACACTTTTTATGTTGACATGGCGATAAACATTAATCATATAGGGTGGATTTAAGTTTAAATTATTTTTAAGCTATTTATACCGTACCACCTTATAAAAGTGGATGTAAAGCTTTAAAGTATATAATTAGTCTAATGGTAACTCTTATTAAAAATTATAAAAAAATTATTAATAATCACGTATAACCATTTTTTTGCCTATTTATAAAAATTATCAGCGATGGATACATAAATACAAGATGATTGTAGGAGATAGTACATATTTCGGGACGTAATTTTGATGGGGATGCCATAATAGTGTAATAAAATAAGTAATAACATTTATTTTAGTATTTTCTTCCCATTTTATACAAAGGACAGAAAAAAATATTATTTCAAGCGCTTTTTATGCCAGACCGATGAATAAATACTTAGTAAAAATAAATAAAATAATAATAGCTAGAAATATTATCGACCACAAAAAAAAATGACTAATATATAAACAAAGGTTTTAGAGCTATTAAATATAAATAAAGCAAATATAACATGATCTAGAGAGGGTAATTATCTACATCTATTGAAATTTGCCTATCCAATTGTATATCTATACATGGCAAATTAATTTTAATAGTTCTTAATTATTATTTAAAAGGATTGGGATATAAGAGTTGTAAAAAACACCTTTGATACCTTATTTCGAGTCTTTCACCTTTGGCTAGATCCACATCCATGAACTATTCAAGGACAGAGGATATAAATTTTAGATTATTCCATCTTAAAATTTCAAATTTGAATTAAAATCACGAGTTATGGCTCAACATTCTTTTCTCATTACCATATGGATTCAGCAAATGTTACACTGATGATGACAATATGGCGCCGCATCCTTTACATTGCAATCGTAATCCAGATCGGCAAACTCAGCATTCAAGGTGCAATCAAGTCATATCTCTTGACTTAGGTCAGCTCGATTTACAATCTCATTGGAGCTTTCTGATCATTTCAGGTAAGCATCCTTATGGAATCAGACGAATTCCATGGTCACAAGGAAAGTGCATAGGAATTCACCTTCCAATTTTAAAAAGGAAGCTCTGAACAGAGATCAAAATAGTCAAATAACAGTGTTGATTCTTCTAAATAACATTCATACCAATCACTTGCTCCACTATAGCAACCTGGTTAAAAAATTCTAGAGTTCTTTATCCAAATCAGAAAAAATTCTGGGGAGCCCTTGAGAGCTTTTACTTAAGGCAGAGAATCATAACTTAGGCTAATTATGCTTGTTTTATTAATTTGATCTCTCCTAATTAGTGCTTTTAAAAAGTCAGATTTGTGGCGGATTTTTAGCAACACTACATCTAATAATTAGGGTTTTTCTCCTCCTAATGACATTCCACCTCTTATCTTCGTGCTATCAGTTTCTTAAATTAAATGTATTTTTTTACTTCTGTGATAATTATGGATATTATAATATATCGATTAAATATTAATATTCTATTCTATAAAAGATTATATAATAAAATTTTGATTAATGATTTATAGAAATATTTTTATAATATATATTTTTAACTTGTTAATTTAAATGTTAATAAATTGTTGTCGCAGTTAATCAATTGTCCAATATTAATAATATTGAAAATAAAATTAATTAAAATAGATTATTATTAAACAAATCATCCATTCTATCGGGTGTATTATTACGCGTAATAAAAACCGTAATAAATATGGATATAAAATGAAGTATAAGTTGTAGATTGAAAAATATACTATAATTTCCATAATTAAAATGGTTATTACATAATAAGATTTAAGTTCAACCTAAATTATAACGACAAGGAATAATGTTGTTATTATAGAAATTAACAATGCTGCGCATGCTCACAAAAAAATAATACGCCACATGTAAGTTTTCCCCAATATTATTATCGCTTATTTTGTTAATTTTTGTTTTTTTTACAATTATTCAATTTTTATCATTATTCTTACTATCATTTTATTTCTACGCACTTATCGCGCTTTTTATAATCATTTAATATATTATGTATAATTTTGAGAATTCTTTACTGTGCTTAATATGTTAATTATTAAATTTGTAATCATTTCTCTATTAAAACCCTTAGTTAATCCTTAATATGATTGTATTTTTAATATTTATTATGAGAAAAAAGCATAAATTTAAGATCTTTTACTATATTATATTTTAGTGAGATGACCTGATTTTTGGATGGTATGGCTAATGGAGTTAATACAAAGTAATATATTGTAAATTGAGTTTAACTACCTTTATTTTAAGGTTGTCTGAATTGGTTAAAAGTTTAAATGTAAGATATTTTATTTGCTAAGTAATATAAAAGTTAATTTAGAATGACATTCAAGATCAAATATCAAATGAATATAAGGATTTAAGGCTTAATCACAAATCACCCATCCAAATTGTATCTAAATTAAATACTATGGGCTATGAAAATAATAAAATTCTAGAGCTAGAAAAGCAAGCTCATTCCTTAAAAAGAAAATGTAATTTGGAGCCTTTATGCACTCCACCCAAGCAATATACTCCATTAGTGTTGAATTCTACATTCAAATCACCATTAAATGGCTTGGGAAATTTTAATGGAAAAATTATTAATTTAAAAGAAAATGGTGTTAAAAATTTTTTACCAGATTATCAAAATTTTGATTGCACTGCTCATAAAATTACAATACTTAACAAATCTATCAATAATTATACCACTCTTCCAAATTTTAACATTACATCTTTATCAAACCTCATTCATTCAATTAATAGAAACAAGCCTATATCTGCATTATCAAATTCTCCCACAATAAATAGTTATCCTAAATCATATCCACACAACTACTTAATTCTCAACAATGTAACAGATTCTAATAAAGCGAAAGCAGTCACTAGTCAAATTAATCTTTTTAATCTAGCTAAGGGTACTTCTATAACACAACTTAATATTAACCAAGATGCTCAAGTTGCTATACTACAAACTGATAATGGCCCAGCTCTTGTAAATTTATCACAGCTTTCATTAATTAATAATTCAAAAATAAATTCTACATCTTTGAATAAGAATGAAGATACTTCAAATATTACCAATCATATTGATATTAAATTGCAAAATTTTACTTCTACAACAATTTCAAAATCTTTATATAATGAAACATATTCCAAAAATATTTGCAAATCAAATCCATTAAATTCAATCATAAAATTATCACAATTTAAAAATGTTTTAAAAACAAATACTAAAAATAAATTGACACCAAATCCAAGTGAATTGAATAATACCACACAATTTACTACTTCAAAATCTCTGGAAACATCTAAAAAATTTGTTAATGGTATAATCACAAATTTAATTATTTTTAAAAACCATTATATAGATTTTAAAACAAATCCATATTTACAATCACACTTTATTTCAGATGTCTATTGTAATTCCAAAAGAATGCAGTAAAAATTTTATAATTTTTTTTACACCAAATGTTTTAGTGTTCACTCACAATTTTTACATGATCAAAAGTGTGTTACAGAACCAAATAAATTAAAATTTTTAACTTTTAAAGAAGCTTGTCAAGGTTTAGTTCCTTACCATGTTTACAATTGTGATAACATCATATTAGATAGAAGTAAAACGTTTTTTTTACTTATTTTATATATCTTATTTATGAATAAAGATGAAAAAATATTTGACTGTCTAAATCATGGATTATCAATTAAGAAAAGCTCCTTATTATCAAAATATCAGCACCTTTTTTGGGAAAAATGTTTGGTAAAGATCATATCTATCATATAATGTATATATGAAATTTTTTTAGAAATCATCAAACACATTAGAAGATATTTTAATTGATAGGTTATGGCTTTCATCTGAAAAGGAAATTCTCTCCCAGGATAAAACCAACTGTGAACAAATAGGTATTTTAATTTTTGAAGGTTTATACAAAATACTGAGTTGTTAACAGTTCTTTATAAAAGGAGCAAGCTGTCTCCTTCTTTTACTCCATTCTAAATTTGAAAAAATTATAAAGGCTTGGTCTAGGGAAAAGAATTAATTTTCTTTTATAACAATTTTGTGAATAATGGAACTCTTAAATTACTTTTTAGTTTTTATAAAATTTTAATATAAATTATTTATATGAGAAACCCAAATGGTGTATCACTCACTGATTTGTATATATAATAAATTTAATATTATTTATATGATGCTGTAAACATTTCTAAAAAAAATTAAACTCATTCATTGACATAAATCAAACGCGTTTAATGTTCACTTTCCAAAAAAGGAACGTTTTCACTTTCGATCAAAACTATGAATAATCTTTAAAATTTCATTTAATATTAGTGCTGATAAGTAACGTCACAAAAATTATGAAAATCAATTGATGCTAAAAATAAATAAAAATTATTACAAAATATCTTATCCTATAATATATTATTTTTGTATAATTTTATTTATATAATTTATAGAAAATTTATATATATAATATTCAATTTTTCAACAAAAGCCAAGGATGCTCGTTCCTTTACAAGGTAACGGTAACGCGTTACTTTTTTTGACGTAACGAGTAGCGTGTTTTTTTTGAAGTAACGTTTACAGCACTATTTAATATAAATAAATGCCTTATATTTTTTAACACATTTTATATTAACCATGTTAATTAATTTGATATAAATATCATTACAGTGAATAAATAAATTTTTTTTATTAAAGAATTTCTTATTAATTTTTAATATATAAAATTTCTTATTAATTTTTAAAATATAAAATTTATTTATTTATGAAATATATAAATTTTTAAATTAAATTGTATTTAATAAAAATAAAACCCTTGAAAATAACTTATATAATAACGATTAGATTATAATTTAAAGGGTCACACTAAAAATATGTTATATCTAAGTTTATAATGTATAATATTTAATTATTTTTACTTTATATATCTATTTAATAAAATAATCATGTTTTAATATGCCTATGAAATGAAATATCACAATCCAAAAATTAATTAAAGGAAATTAAGATTTTCTAAAATTGAAGGAACATAAAAAGCTAGCGCGTTCACGTTCAACATGCGTCGAAAATAAAAGGAACGCCATATCATTTCAACAAGAACTTTTTTTTCGCGAACGCGTTTGTTTATAACATTTACTATATCTCATTGATACCCAATAATCTAACATTCATACAAGATAGTCTAAAAATTAATAAATATTTTAAATTCTTAAATCTCACTTAAATGATATACATATCAAATTATCTAAATATATTTAATATAAGATGCACTTAACCCGCCTTGAACCTAGATTTAAAAAGACAAAATTTAGAACGGTTCAAGAAAAATTTTAAACAAGTTAAGTTCTGTTTAGGTTCAAATAAAAATTCTAAAAACCTGGGTTTAGGTTATATTTGCCATTCTAATTCTAATTGTTAGGCTTGAGAAAAGTTGAGCTGAAAATTAATATATTTATTACTTAATAAATTGGAGGATTGTGGTAAGAAATTCCACCTTGTTGAAATATTTAAATTAACAAACTAATCTTTGGAGGAGAAGAATGCATATTAATCTAAGCTTTCTGATTTAAGGTCGCTGATCTATTATATATTATAGATTATATTCAGGTTATGTCCAATACAATAAAATAAAATGTTATTTTAATCGAAAAAAAGATGTACAAAACATATTTCAAGAAAAATATTTAAAAGTTTCAAATAAAATTTGTCAAAGTTTTAAAAAATTGTAGTTTTGGGCGCCTAAAATAAATAAGCTTTTTTAATCGAAAATTAAGTACATGTACATAACCATTTTTTGATATGTAAGTTTCTAAAATTTAATATACGATATCCTTAAACATTATGTAAGTTTCTAAAATTTAATATACGATATCCTTAAACATTATGAAAGTTTGGGAAATTTATTCGGAATACGAGGATTTGGGAACGCAAGGTAAATCCGATTTTTCACATTTAAAAATCTCCCTTTAAATAATTTAAAATCCTTACATGAGGATTGGATAAGTTGTTATTCCTGAAAATTATCACTTACATAATGAAACTTATTGATGTTTTAATTTATATGTATATTATGTATATATTTTAGGGCCTGAATATATAATAAACATCTTAACACCTGAAAAGATAACTCAAATATTATACCCTAACTTCAAACCCGCATTTCACGAAAATATTTTTACAACCCAAAACAACTTTGAAAAATCCAAAGATTTTATTTTTGAAGGTATATATTTCAAAAGTATAATAGTCAGGTTTTACATGCTTACATTAGGTAACACTTTTAATAACTACGCCAAAGTTTCGACTTCCAATGGCGCTAATGTGGAATGCGCACTAACAGACACCGCAATAAAGAGTATCCTAGATCATTCCATATTAGGACTTAGTAAATACCCTATATTTATCGATCCAAATATATCAAATTACCAAGATAATAATGATAATCAAATCCAAGAACTCGTATGCCCTTTGTCCGAAAATTATAACATATCTAAGAATGGAACAGATGATATTGAATTGATAAATGCCCTCAATTTAGTTGCACCTCAATTTAACTACGACGAAATGGAAAATTGGGACAAAAACGATGATTGTCAAATCCCATCATCACCCATTTATGGTTCTAATACTTCAAATATTTGTGATACTTACCATGATATATCTTCGAATATAGGTGATGCCGAGTCATCCCATTTGGATATGAATCTGTCTATAGATATGGCCCTAGAAGAAGCCGTTAATAGTATATTATTTTAAAGAGAGCTCAGAATTATATATTATATATTGACTCCGTTAAATGCAAAATATTATATTTTATTCAATTTTTCTCGATTCCAATTCACATACTGCATTGCATTTTGTTATTTATTAAACCCTATATTGTAAAATATTGAACTATCTAAATTTTATATAATTCATATAAATATTAGCAATAAATTACTCGTAATAAGTATCATCCTTTTTTTAAAAATATAATATAAAATATGCAAATTTATGTTGCTAACGTTCTAAAAATATAATTATAGAAATTAGTTAATTATGTTTAAAAGAAATCATACTTTCACTTTTTGTAGATAGCATAATAGAGATATATAAAATTTTTAAACTTTCAATAAAGATACCTAATCAATCGTTGATATGACTTTTATTTGTGATTTCGGAATGGAAATTTCTATATTTTAATCTTAAAAATGGGTGTATCATATCAGTTTAAAACTAATAATGTATATTGCATAATATAATTTTTAAGAGCAAATAAAATTTTCATTTTTTTAATGGTTTATCAATAACCGACCATTTTTTGGATGAGTCACTAGATAAATTTTTTATTAGTCATATTAGCTTAAATTTTTAATTATCGATCATATATAATTACAAATGTTTGTAAAATAAGCGAGACGATGACACATATATCTAGTGAAATTCTTAAATATTACTTCTTACTTTGCTAAGTTCATGTCTATATTTTCATGGGGAAAAACATTATTGTACAAAATAATTTATTATTTAAATTAATTTTATTTTTCTTATAATTTAAAATAGAATATAACCTTTTGAAATAGGAATACTTAACAATTCATGAGAACCTTTTATAATTTATGGGAAGGGGCGGGAGGTACTTCCTTTGGCTACGCGTCTTATGGAAATAGGAAAAAAAACTCCAGATAAAATAACCAAGAGGAAAAAAGCCCCTGAAAAATTTGAATAAAAATGTCAATTTTTTATCAAATTTGATGCTTATAAATAACACTTGAAATTTTTTTAAAATAACATAAGATTGTTTCAGGCCAAACCTCTTCACGAGATTTTCGAAGAGTAGCGGGGAGTTCTTAGGGATGCTTTATCATATTATATAAGGGGGGGGGGTAAAGTAAGAGGGGCTAGTTAGTGGGTGAGGTAAATGTGGATTCGATTTTTCCTTTGCTGATTTTTATTTCTTTTTTTGATAATTTTTATATTGATTTACTTTCATGAAGGAGTGGGGAATAGGGTGAACAACATTGTTTTCATATACACTAATATTTTAGTATACCATGGCAAAATATTGATAAATAAGTTTATAAGCTAGTGCCACAATCAAAAAATAAAAATTAATAATCAGTTAAAATAATGCTATAATTCCTGGTATTTATATTTAGACAATTAATCATTTGTATATAAAAAAATATTATTTTAATTTTATATTTACAAATATAATATTTAAATCATAAAATGTATATTTTATATCAGAGGCCTGCAGAGGCACCATTTGCACGGCCCGGCCCGGTTTTAAATTTTTTAGGCCCGGCCCGGATTTAAAAATTTAAGGCCCGGCCCGGATTTAAAAATTTCTGGCCCAGCTCGGAATTTTTTAAAATTATATTCGACCTGGTATATACAAAAATTCACCTATGAGGTATTATACCATATTTTTCAGCGAGTATTATCGCTTATTATATAAAAAATACATGTAAAAAGCTAATATTTTGAGAATATTATATTGAATTTATAAAAATTATAAAACTGTTATTTATAAAAATGGATATTTTGATCATATACTATATTTTATATTGCATTTATATAAATAAAAAAATGGTAATAATATTTTGAGCATATACTATATTTTATATTGCATTTTAAAAAAATACTAATATTTAATTTATAAAAATGGAAAATATTTTGAGAATATAATATATTGTATTTAATTTACTATTTAATTTATAAAATAAAAATAAATCGCTATTTAAAAAAATGCATGTATAATAAATAGTATTTTGGAAATATAATCTAATTGCACAATATTAATCAGAGACCTGCAGAGGTACCAATTGCACGGCCCGGCCCGGTTTTAAATTTTTTAGGCCCGGCCCGGATATTTAAAAAAAAATATTATGGCCCGGCCTGGATTTAAGACCCGGCCCGGATATTTTTTAAAAAAATTTTTTACGGCCCGGCCCGGATTTAAAAATTTCAGGCCCGGCTCGAAATTTTTTAAAATTATATTCGACCTGGTATATACAAAAATTCACCTATGAGGTATTTTACAATATTTTTCAGCGAGTATTATCGCTTATTATTTAAAAAATACATGTAAAAAGCTAATATTTTGAGAATATTATATTGAATTTATAAAAATTATAAAACTGTTATTTATAAAAATGGATATTTTGAGCATATATTATATTTTATATTGCATTTATAAAAATAAAACTAATATTCATAAAAATGGTAATAATATTTGTCATATACTATATTTTATATTACATTTTAAAAAAATAAAACTAATATTTAATTTATAAAAATGATAAATATTTTGAGAATATAATATATTGTATTTAATTTACTATTTAATTTATAAAATAAAAATAAATCGCTATTTAAAAAAATGCATGTATAATAAATAGTATTTTGAAAATATAATATAAATTTTTAACAAAAGAAGATAATTGTATTATATAATATTGTAAAAACAAATAATGAAAAATGTTGGATTAAAAACTTTCATGACTCAAGGTAAATATAATAAATGCAATAAATATTTGACAGTTTGCAAAGTAAAAAACCAGCATGATTGACGAAACCCTATACTCAAGAAAGATATTAAAAATTCACAAATTATCATGAAGAAAGAGAAGCATATCCACCTTTTCAGGTTGAAAATTACTTCTTCTTTCTTCAAGAATTCTCCCAGTAGTGGAAAAATTCCGCTCACAGCTTGCACTTAAAGCAGGAATTGCCAATTTTGCTAAAATTGGAAATTCGCTTTGATGAGCCGCCCACCACTCTAACAAATTATCCACCTTAAATGTTTCATCTATTTTTTTATTTATGTAATTATAATATTCATCATCGAGTATTGACATATTACCAGAATTACCATCGCCCCATTTGTCATAAAACGATTCAGTTTGTTTAACAACAGTCGTAATTTGACTGGTCGATGGTATTTCATTTACTTCCTGAGCCTCTTGTAATTTAATATAATCTTTTATATAGTTTTCCGTCATTTTGCGATCTGTCCCTGACTACATACGTAATTGCTTGAATTTGGGACAGAGAAAAAGAGAAATAAAATGATACTTGTGTAAAACAAATTTTTCAATTAAAAAATGATTTATATTAAGTAAAATCAATTTTATTTCTCCTTTTCGCTTTGAAAGGTATTACAAACTTTAAGAAGTGATATTCCTTTATTTGAATGTTTTGGTAAAATATATTCTAAAAATTTAGATATGAATTATAAAAAAATATATTAATAATACTTGAATATTGGGGCTTATTTAAGATATTCCTTTATTTGATTGTTTTGGTAAAATATGTTGTAAAAATTTAGATATGAATTGTAAAAAAATATATTAATACTTGAATAAATTTGCAGGAAATTAATAATTAGATCGATCTGTGGGTTGTTAGGTAGTGTTAACCATCACCCAATATTATATTAATCATAACTATAATATAATATAATCTTATAACCATTAACTCATAATGTAAATATTTTTATAAAAAATATTAAGGCCCGGCCCGGCCCAGGTTTAACAATCTTAGGCCCGGCCCGGATATATTTTTAAAAAATTTTTTTAGGCCCGGCCCGGATATGTTTAAAAAAATTTTATTTAGGCCCGGTCCGGGTATATTTAAAAAATTTAAAAAACGGCCCGGCCGGGTTTAGGGCCGGGCCTGCAGGTCTCTGATATTAATATAATTTATTTTATAATATAAATTTTTAACAAAAGAAGATAATTGTATTATATAATATTGTAAAAAAAAATAATGAAAAATGTTGGATTAAAAACTTTCATGACTCAAGGTAAATATAATAAATGCAATAAATATTTGACAGTTTGCAAAGTAAAAAACCAGCATGATTGACGAAACCCTATACTCAAGAAAGATATTAAAAATTCACAAATTATCATGAAGAAAGAGGAGCATATCTACCTTTTCAGGTTGAAGATTACTTCTTCTTTCTTCAACAATTCTCCCAGTAGTGGAAAAATTCCGCTCATAGCTTGCACTTAAAGCAGGATTTGCCAATTTTGCTAAAATTGGAAATTCGCTTTGATGAGCCGCCCACCACTCTAACAAATTATCCACCTTAAATGTTTCATCTATTTTTTTATTTATGTAATTATAATATTCATCATCGGGTATTGACATATTACCAGAATTACCATCGCCCCATTTGTCATAAAACGATTCAGTTTGTTTAACAACAGTCGTAATTTGACTGGTCGATGGTATTTCATTTACTTCCTGAGCCTCTTGTAATTTAATATAATCTTTTATATAGTTTTCCGTCATCTTGCGATCTGTCCCTGACAACATACGTAATTGCTTGAATTTGGGACAGAGAAAAAAAGAAATAAAATGATACTTGTGTAAAACAAATTTTTCAATTAAAAAATGCTTTATATTAAGTAAAATCAATTTTATTTCTCCTTTTTCGCTTTGTAAATTACCACTTTAAAAAGAGTACAAGAGTCCGACTGTAACTCAACAATAGCTCTGTTAAAATTCTCAAGAATTTTGACTAGATCCTGAAGGATCGGAAAGTCTATAATATAATACTTTTCCGATCCCCCATGTTCTTGAAGAACTTTTATAATTTCTTCATTTTGAGAATAAACCAAATTGAGCATATTGTATTTAGAGTTCCAGCGGACTTCTATATCTTGATAAAGGGCTTTCAAATGCTGGCATTTATTACTTTGTTTTAAATACCCCACTAATATTTTAGTATTATCTATTGTTGATTTTATTAATGGGGCATTACTTTCCAAATATTTGAAGTTAAATGAATTTCTTAAAATTGACAAAAACAATTTAATCGTTCATTTAACTCCAATGCTTTTATAATATTTTTACCTTGGTCTGTAACAAATATTATATTAATAAAATCGTTAGTGTTGAAATTAAAATTATGAAAATTTTTTAATAGTTCATCCTTAACTACTTTGCTAGTCTTTGACACTTCTTTAAATTTAGCGGTAAATAGGTTTCTCTTCACTAACTTCCAGTCATCTGATATATAGTGCATGTTAACTGTTATAAACGAGTTCTTTTTATGGTCATCGCACCATATATCAGTGGAAGCAGCCATAAATCGATTCTTGATTACTGGGGCAATAGTATCAACCAAAATGTTTCTTATTTTATTACATTTTTCTTTAAGGTGGCGTGATAGAGTGGTGGGATGTGAAATCAATGAGTTGATATCTATTTTACCATACTTTGCCCCAATATCGACTAGAGCCTGGCTGAATTCAAGAAACCCATTCCCAGCTTTCATTTCGAAAGGTCTAATATCTTTTGCGCAAAGTGTTAATGAATGATCTATAAATTTTTCTTTTAAATATTTTATATTACATTTATAGGTTGGTTTTTCAGGTGTAAAAAAAAATTCTTAATTTTCATGGATTTACCATCACATTTATGTCTTTTTAAATGTAATGTACCATGATAATTATAAGATAATATACTTGAACAATTCTTACATTGTACATAGCCAATGTTTTTTTTATTTTCATCTATGATGTTAAATTTAGCCCATATTTCAGATTTTAAATTATTATTTGTATATTTTTAATTTTATTAATTATATCATTAGTATTTTGTGCCATGATATTCCTTTATTTGATTGTTTTGGTAAATATTCTAAAAATTTAGATATGAATTATAAAAAAATATATTAATAGTACTTGAATATTGGGGCTTATTTAAGATATTCCTTTATTTGATTGTTTTGGTAAATATTCTAAAAATTTAGATATGAATTATAAAAACATATATTAATAATACTTGAATATTGGGGCTTATTTAAGATATTCCTTTATGGTAAATATTCTTAAAATTTAGATATGAATTATAAAAAAATATATTAATAATACTTGAATATTGGGGCTTATTTAAATATTCCTTTATTTGATTATTTTGGTAAATATTCTAAAAATTTATATATGAATTATAAAAAAATATATTAATAAAATACTTGTATATTGGGGCTTATTTAAGATATTCCTTTATTTGATTGTTTTGGTAAAATATATTCTAAAAATTTAGATATGAATTATAAAAAAATATATTAATAATACTTGAATATTGGGGCTTATTTAAGATATTCCTTTATTTGATTGTTTTGGTAAAATATGTTGTAAAAATTTAGATATGAATTATAAAGAAATATATTAATACTTTGAATAAATTTGCAGGAAATTAATAATTAGATCGATCTGTGGGTGTTAGGTAGTGTTAACCATCACCCAATATTATATTAATCATAACTATAATATAATATAATCTTATAACCATTAACTCATAATGTAAAAATTTTTATATAAAATATTAAGGCCCTGCCCGGCCCGTGTTTAACAATCTTTGGCCCGGCCCGGATATATTTAAAAAAAAATTTTTAGGCCCGGCCCGGATATGTTTAAAAAAATTTTTTTTAGGCCCGGCCCGGGTATATTTAAAAATTTAAAATACGGCCGGGCTTAGGGCCGGGCCTGCAGGTCTCTGTTTTATATAAAAAATCAATTGAACTAATTCATCATGAAAAAGTCGTATTTAAAGGTTACTCATATAGGGATGCAAATTTCCATAAATTTGGGGGAAAACGGAAAATTTCCTTTAAAAAATTATTTTAGAGGCTAATATTGGTTTTTTCATGTTTTATTAAAAATATATGGACTATCTAAACAAGAATTACTTAATTTGTTATCTTTGTTTGAAGATGAAAACGATTCCATATTTCTAAAATCGAACAGTATGTTATTTGTTTCACAACATCTTAGGTATCCAAAAAATCGGTTTATAACATTTAATCCCTTATCAATTCTCTTTAAAATAAAATCCGCTGAGATCGCCTTTATATGAATGAATGCTTGAGGAGTGTTGTATGATTTGTCCACTTCCACTTAATTTATTTGTGTAGAACTGAATTTGGGTAATTCCATACCAAATCGAGAACTTTTCTACCCGACCTTTTTAATTTCGATAAAATTTTGTATGCTGAGAGAATATCATTTGAAAGCGTCGAATCTAAAATTTTAGCTTCCTAGTACTCATAGTTCCAGAGATATCAATGGTCAAAAGTGCCAAAAATGACCTTTTTTCGAAAAATACGATTTTTTGAAATTGAGCTAAGTTAAAAAATAATGATTTTAATATAAGTTATGTGTCATTTTATAACTCTATTAAAGGCCTTTTATTAAATATTAAAGATTTTTTTAAAATAATATTGTTGCGGTTTTTATTTACGTTATAAATTTTAAACATAAAAATTCCAGGTGTTTCGCTTTCCAAATTTTTTTGAATTTAATATTTTCTTATTCTTTAACCTTATATCTATTCATAAAAAAATTTAAACTTGGGACAACCATGGGTTTTTTAGTTATTACGATTTAAAAAATCAAAAAATAAATATTTTTTTCTATCTCTTTAACCTTTAATTTTACTAGGCCGGGCCTTTTTTTAAAAAAAAATCGGGTTCTGTCTAGGTCGGGCCTAATATTTTTAAAAATTTCGTTGGATTTTTTTAAAAATATATCAAAATTTATCAATTTTAATGTTGAATTTTTTTGTAAAATAAAAATATTTAATTATATTTATAGAAATTAGAGGCCATATGACATATATCTTTTATTTTGGGAATAATAAATGTAAAAAAATTATTTCTATATAAATAAATTCGGGTCCGGGCCGAACCAGCAAAATTTTTTTAAAAACTTCGGGCCGGGCTTAAAAATTAGACCCGATGTAGATCACTACTCCTTATCCTTATTTCAGTTATTATTAAAAATTTTAAATATAAAATTCCTTCCGATCAGTATTAAGAAAATGAAGCGTACATACAAAAACAAAACACAATTATGATACATGAACCAAGATGAAATAATATTTTTCTAAAATATGATAAAAATCCTGAATATTTGATCAAAAAAAACAAATAGAAATTGGGAAATCTATAGGGGATGTAACATTTAGAATTATTTAATTTAAGAATTTAGAAGGATTGAGAGATTAGAACCGTTGTCAAATAAAGAAAGTGGTTAGAATAACATGATACTAAATCAGACTAATATCCTCGTTAGAACTAAAATGATACTAAATCAGACTAATATCCTCGATTATATATATTTTTCTATAATATTCGTCAAATCAGAAAAGTTAGAACTAAAATGATACTAACTCTTTATTAAATAATAAGTTAAAAATATAATCAAACTAAATTAATTAAAAATAATAAAAAATTAAAAATTATAATTAAGTTCGTAAAATCATGATCTATTTTTATACAAATATCCTCGAATATATATATACTTTTCTATAATTCATGAACTTTCTTTAATTTGAATAATCATTCTTTTTTATTCCTCTTTCTTTAAATCATTTGCATTCGAAATTTAATTCTTTTTTCTTGAGTAGATTTGAATATCCTTCGGCTTTGTAATTTGGTTTAACAATTACAACACCCTTCCACTTAGATTAGTCCCACCATTCTGCGAGTAAGACATGGTTCCCGATACATTCTTCTAGCTCCTTTAATTATATCTCGTTTTACTCCCACATTATCCTAGTCTTTGCTTGTTTCTAACGGTTTCTAGTAACTAATGACGGTAAACCACTGACGATAATTTGTCTGCGAGTAACGATGGTTTCCACGACTTCTTGTTCGATTTTTTATCTTTAAATTTTTGATAAGCAATTGGCTATAATTTGTCAACGATTAACGATAGCATCCTGGTCTTCTTGTCAATATATCTTGCCTTAAGATCTCTTATACGATAATGATTTCTTGTATCTTTTGATCCAAAATAAAAATCCGATCTCTAATTGAGCTCGATTGCGGCATAAATTTTCTAATGACGAAAAGCCGTTTCTCTTTATGAAGATTTTTTGGTTAATCAACAACCTGATATTTTGCTAAATATTATCAACTTAAATAACAGTCAACCATATATCTTTAATAAAAATTTATAACGAATTTCTTTTAGCTACATCGATCACTTGTACGTATAACGATCTCTTGTGACGCATTCTTTTTAGCTAAACGACTAATTCTCCGAAATACGACCATTAATATTGATACCATTGTTTTATTGCTCTCATTCTTTGTCTTAGTGTCGATGGTCATCTCATACATCCCCTTCCCCCTTTATTTAGAATCTCTTTTCAGAGTTAATTAGACTGACTTTTGATCTTCTAAAGCCTGGATCAATCGCTGTAAGGCACCTCTGTACCAATATGGTATTGATATTTATATTGCTGAGGCTAGTGGGAGAGTTAATTAGACTGAATTGTTGAAATTGCCCTGTCGCCTCCACTCTCCAACATCATTGTAACATTTTGAATATTTAGAATAAGAATTTAGAAGGATTGGGTGATTATAATCGTTGTCAAATAAGAAAGGTTAGAAAAAAATGATACTAAATCAGACTAATATCCTCGTTAGAACTAAAATGATACTAAATCAGACTAATATCCTCGATTATATATACTTTTCTATAATATTCGTCCAATAATAAACGTTAGAACTAAAATGATACTAAATCTTTATTAAATAATATGATAAAAATATAATCAAACTAAATTAATTAAAAAAATATTAAAATAATAAAAAATTAAAATTAAAAATTATAATTAAGTTCGTAAAATCATGATCTATTTTTATACAAATATCCTCGAATATATATATACTTTTCTATAATTCATGAACTTTCTTTAATTTGAATAATCATTCTTTTTTATTCCTCTTTCTTTAAATCATTTGCATTCGAAATTTAATTCTTTTTTCTTGAGTAGATTTGAATATCCTTCGGCTTTGTAATTTGGTTACAACAGGGGAGATTTCGAAGTACGGGAAATTTTCCCATGTTACATCTCTACTCATATCCATCCATAAAAAATGCTTAAACAAGATAAGATGGCGCTGCTCAAAGTATTCATCTTTTAAATGCCGAGCAATATTATCAAAACTTCAAAATCAAGACCCGGTAATTGAAACAGCTCATACTCATCCGTCAAATATTGTTGAACTAGTAACAATGCAATCCGTTTCTAGCATGAAAAAGCGATGTGCAAACTCTTTAGCAAAACTTCTACAAATTTATTCAGAGGAAGTAGTAAAATTAGAATAAAGCATCCAGTCACACATGTTATAGGATGAGTTAATCAAAATAACTAAATAATTATAGGCAAAGCACAACTCTACAAACAGTTATTGGAGGTATTAATTTAAATTATTCTTATCTTGTTTAAGCATTTTTTTATGGAAGGTGTAACCTTCAAATACGATTTTCCAGGACGAATCAGAGCTTTTAAAAATAATCTAATTCATTTATAAAAGAATATTTACCTTGACCTAAATATTATATTTGTAATATTATAATTAAAATACTAATTTGTCTATCCTTATAATGATGAGTGTATCCATTATAATTCAAAAAAAGTATCATATTATTTGGTCTTAAGTAAATTTGATAAACATGAATCCCACATGATTCTATCTGATCTTTGGTAGAAAAGAGAGGTACATGCTTTAAATACAATGGGTCATTTTGTATCAATAAATCTGACCTCAATTCACATGCCAGATGGTGATGGTTTATTATAAAATTTGTCAACCATCCACTTTAATTAATTATTTCAGAATATATTTTTGTAGATGCATACTCCTAAAATCTATATTAGGGATAAATGTACTTAGGGTCTTTAATTTAAAAAGAAATGATTTATCACTCTCCGCGGTTCAATTAGCCCCGGATTTCCCTATTATATAATTTTTAAGGTTGTGAAAACTTTTTTTTTAAAATTATTTTAACTGTCATAAAATTAATATGAGAACCTAACTTTTTTTAAATTTAGGGTCCATTAAATTTTTTTAAAATTTATTCTAATGATATTTGGAAGATATCACAATAATTCGTTCTGAACTACAAATATAATATTATTCTTAAAATTGTTTATTATGATGATAAATTATTTTTATGGTGAATACTAAATAATAAAATTAATTTGAAAATAGCTGATGTTTCTATTACTTTAACTAAACTTTATAAGTCCATATTTTTCTGGACCCCGAACCTGATTCAGGGATTTTTAACCAAACCCAAACCTGAACCCCTTTTTTAGATCGAGGAGTCAACCCAGAATATAATAAATAAAATGTTTCAAATTTTATGGATAATTTCATACCAAAATAGTGTTAAGAGGTGTTTTTTGACGCTTAAATATATATTAATAGCACCTCCCAAACTTAAAAGATAATATTTTAAAGAATGTGTTAATTACTACTTAGATTTAATAACGGATATAATAAGGATTAATTAATAAAAAATGGTATATAAAGAAAAATAAAATTAGTTTCTGAAACGTGGAACTAGAATGGAACATAATTTTTTGTCAGAATAAGAGCCCAAAAATTCCATTCTTCCAGGTCCCTGATGTCTAACGAGTCTAGCCTACCTAGATGCCGCTATCCTTGACGAGCCAAAACCTAAACTACCTAAAGTAAGATTGACAAAAATCATGATTTAAAAAAAATTTGATTTTTTTATTATAATCATAACTATTATTTAAAGAATTATTAATTTTTCTGGTAAAATGTTTTACCTTAGTATTACTCTGCAAGTATACTATGAAATATTAATCAAAAATAATTTCCCCAATAATTTTTGAAAAAATTATTAAAAACAACCCCCCCCCCCTCCTAATAATAATACATTATGGCGTTTTTTACGGGAATTATCTTCCGCTTACTATAAATAATAAGGCTTTAATATTTGTTTCCTTATTCATATTCAATTTTAATTTTGGAATGGGTGTCATTCATATTCGTTAAATACGATTTAAAATTGTTGAAACTATCTTCTAAACCCGAACTATGTTTTAAATTTATCAATGAGCCCGAATAGCAATGGAACATGAAAGATTTTTATATCCTATTACACTTTTTTTATTTATCTTAGTACACGGCAGTCTCCATTTTGAATGCAGCAGACCTAGACCGCTTAGAAATACCATTAAAATAAATAATATTATTTTAAAATCTTATAATAATTTAATGATTGATATTATAGGTAAAATTATAGTAACTGGCGCGTAGTAGAAATTTCTACGGGAGGGGATAATTTTTTTATATTGAAATGATTTTTTTTGGAGGATTAAAAATTTATTAGAATTAATAAAATTTATTCTAATAATTTCGAACACAAATAATAAAATATAGGAAAATACAAAATATTAAGAGCGAATATAATACGGTTAAAAAATATTATAGCTATATAAAACTGGTAATTAAATCACAATAGAAATATAAAATTAAACATTTTCTAATGATTTAAAAAGTTAGTCAAAAATATCGTTCGTAAATGAAAATTTAATATTGATAATATGTTTATTGTTGGGGATTAGATCACGATGAGTAAACCAAGTTTATTCAATCAATTTTTAGATGTCAAGATTTTGATGTATGTTTTTATTTTCTGTATAATGGAGAATAGGTCCACTTTGTGCTTGTACCAATTGGTACTATGCCAAAATATACAATAATTTATATATTTTAAAGTATACAATGCTTCTACTGTATTTCTTGGAGGATTTTCTACAAAAATGAATCTTTTAACTATTTAAATTCTGAAATTAATTGGCCTTCAGATACATTTATATCCTTTGAATAAAATTTTTTAATAATTAATTTTTCATCAAGATTTGATATATGCTCAGATCAGAGGGAGTTATGAGATATAGTATTTGTAAATTGGATAGAGCCATATGATAAATAACAAATCTTTCATTTATTTGAGTCAAAATTAACAAAAATGGGATAAAACGGTTATTTTATAATGATCCTCAATTGAGTCCAGTTAATATTGGTCAAATATAATTTCTCTTTCACCCAATCAATCATATAAATCTCGAAAAATTCCTGGCCAGCGATATAATAATATTCGCGACCTCATAACTTCAGCCATATTCATTTTTTGAAAAATATTTCATATAATTGTGTAATAAATAATCTATTAATACATTTCAATGAAAAAATTGAAATATGTGTTTCAGGTTATTTTGATATTTCTCCAAGGGTATACAAATTAGGCGATTCTAGATCCAAAAAATGATGTAACAGCTTGATGTTGTGGCTCCCTCTTGTTGTGCAGGCTTTTTGCAGTTTCTTTTTTACTGTAGCGCAAGAAGTCTCAGAAATAATTATATCAAAAAATTCTGTCTATTTGGATATCTGTGACTAGACGCCTGCATAATACCAAATAATTTTAAAAATAATAGCAATAGAACATGGAAATTTTTATATCTTTATTCAATTTTTATCTAGCTTAGGAAAATTCCAAGCTAGATCTGGCCCATTCAATAAATTTATGTTTACAGGTGAGATAATATATAAAGTACAACCAATCATTTAATTTAGATAATCATCATCAGTAAAAAGGGTATCATATGGAGTAGTTCATTCCAATTAGGAATCGTTGGAAAATAAAAATGCAGGGAAATGGTTTTTTAAAATTTAAATATTAAATTCAAAAAGTTGCTGTTGTTTTTGAACAGAAACTCATTATGAAAGCACATAATTCATGAACAACTTATATATTTTTTTCCCATTCAATTGGAGCATTTTACCATTCTTTTAAATAAATTCCATTTAAAATAAACATTTATTAAAAAATACAATTTTTACACTAAATAATTAATATTTAAATTTTAAAAAAATTATTATTTTATTAATTAAAGGGTGAAAATATTTTATCTTGAATTGATATTGATAGAATACAATTTAATAATTTATTTTCTTTTAATCATTCATTCAAAAAATCATTTATAAAAAGTAAATATTCATCAATAAAATATGTTCTTTCCAAGTTCCAATTAATTATGCACATTATTTACATTTTTTAATCACTATTTTTTATACTAATGAACAAATTTTCTGTTAATGCTTTCAAGATTTACACAATGATGGTGGTTTTAGAAAAGAAAATTATTTAACACTACTCTTTTAATATTTCTGATTCTTTATTACTTTCCAAATCTAAACAAATGTATCCTCGTAAAAAATAAGTATTAGAGTATTATTTTCTATAAAAAATCATACTTTCTTATTGAAAAATAAATTTATAGTATCCTTCTATTAAAAAAAATAGATTATTTCCATTATTATATAATATATTTTATGCAGTGCCATTGAGGTAAATTATTTTAAGTAAATAAATTGGAGATTTTTAAATAATTTTATAGATATTAACTTAATATTATTAAGCTTATTTTTATTGAATAAATTATAAGTTAAAAGTTTAGAATATTTTTTAATAAATGTTGGTTTTAAATTGGGATTTGTTCGAAAGAATGTTAAAAATAGGGGTAATGACATTTTTTATTTTTTTTATATGGTATTCGAATTGGATAGGAACAAAAGTTGTTTGAAAACAACTGCAAACTCTGTATATCTATGGTTTCATTTGTTAATGATATCATTAGTAAATCTAAAATATTAGATAATTTCTCAGTACATTGAAATTAGAATTAACAATAATCAATAAAATTAATTAAAAAAATTTCTAATAAATAATGATTACTAGTCCAATAGTATTTTTTATCCTAAAAAAAATTTTATTTGGGCTAATATTAGTCTTTGTCTATTGCTATTCGTCCAAATATAATATATTAAATAGTATTTAAAATATTGATTTCAATCTAGTGTTGTTAAACGATCATTTTGAGCCGATTTTTAAAAACGGTTAACTCAATATTTTATTAGAGAAATTATTATGCAAGACTTATTTTGCTCATAGGTGGCACAAAGGTTTGAACATCGATTAACGAAATCTCGAGGCTTAGACAATATTTTTCTGGATAAAATATCAAATTAGCCGTTTTTAAAAATCTCGAGCAGTTTAACAACACTATTTCAATCATTGAAATTTTAAAAAAATTGAATGATTTAAATATCTATTTTAATCAAATTAATTTTTACTAGTCACCTCTAGCGTGAGGGCATATTCTTAATTCAATGTCACACTATCCAGCGTCTATATAGACAGGGAAAAGTTCGCTTCCAATTATTTTTTTTTGGGGGGGGGGGGAGGGTAAGGGTAGGCCTTTCATGGTTAGGATAAATTAATTGGGGGATTATCTATTAAATTTTTAGGTGAAATAGGGCAAAATGTATTGTTAAAATTATAATTATAGATCTATTATAATACAATTATTACTAAATTTTGAAAAATTACCATAGAAGAGGGATATTTTATTTTAAATTTAGGAGTATAGCCGTTGATGGCAATATCCTTCAAATACTTTACTATGATGCTCTTTTTATTCTTTTTAAAATGAATTCAAATATTAAATTTTTACAAAAATGATAAAGTGATCTTTGCAATTTTTTTTGATGTAATAAATATAATCAAATATGCTATTTCGAAATTAATACACTGTTAGAATAAATAACTTTATCAAATAAAATATATGTAAATTACAACATTAAACATTAGCCAAATCTATATATTGAATAAAATCATAGACAATATTTGGAATAAAACTTCCTATTATTTATTTAAGTTTAATTTTATAAGGGTTAAACATTCTCAGCAAACTCATTTTCATGCCAAACCTATAATTATGAATTTTTTGTAAATGAGGAGTTTTTATATATGTCTATAAAATATCGCTTTGCATTCGCAATATTTTAATATTTAGTAGTAAGGCATTATTAATTTATATTTTTATGAAGGAAATGCCATTTAAAAAAGTATAATTATAGAAATATCGGCGCCAAAGGCAGAAGAAATTTTTTTAGGGGTATAGGTGAAGGTTTTTGAGAGGGGTTTGCATCGAAAAAATCCTATAATATAGACGCTAACTGATCTATCTCACCTTGCTAAAATTAAGATCTTAAATGCAATTAACTTTAATAAAAAGTAAAGACTTTTTACAAGGCCTCACATGTCCGCCCCATTGATTAACAATACCAAGTTAAACTTTCAGTAACGCCAAGCGCTCTTTTGACCAATCTTTTTATACAAAATTATCCTCGGCAAACATCCTTAAAAGTAATTTGTATGATCTTTGGGCCTAGTATAATAGCCTTTAGAAATGAATGTAGGGATTCGTCTAATAGCTATATTCTCCCTAATTCTCAGAATTCCTTCTAAAATAATAAGCAGTGGAATTGCCTCGCCTTTTGTTCATTCTTAAAACCCCACCAATACCACTTTGGAATCAAAAAACTGGGAAATAGTCTGTCTCCCACTCTACTCATATTTTTCTTGAAAAATATCGTCCCCTTCCCTCTGCCATTTTTACCTTTTCTCTACCTTCTATATTCACTGCAGGCACCCGCCCCCCTCAAAAACTTATACTGACCCACTAAAACCTGCCACCTTTGGCGGCGATATTCCCGCATTATGAATTGCAAGTTTTTAATTACAATGGTACTTCTATTATATTTTTAGAAATAAGTTTTGTTTGAGTATAATGATTATGATTGTAATGCAATTTATACATATGGTCGATGTTTAAAAATTTTACTGACAAGAAGGCGTAAGGTTTCTAATTTGTCATCTCTCATGCAGAATGAACTTTCATCAGCTGAGGATTAGGTAAAATATGGGAAATAATTAAGTCAGATGAAAACTGTGAAGAAATAAAGGCAGCTAAACTATTGATTTTTGGAGACCGAATCCAATGTCAAACCTATTTGGGAGAGTAGTCTGCTGCCAAGCAAGTTGTGAAAATTTAAAACTAAGGATTTTCTCTATAGAAAATTTAATCTCCACCTCGTAAAAGTTATGAATGGATTATTTAAATAAAAGGGAGGGGACCGAAACCCAATTTAAGAAATTAGAAAACGGTTTTAGGCTATGAAAAATGCGTGATGGTGAAATAAGGGATGCAAAACGGGAGCCTTCTCCTTTAGGAATGATGAAAAATTGTTGATAAAAGATATATAAATAATTGTCTCTCTGTAGTGATTAGCTACCGAACACGAATTGATAGACAAGAATAATCAATCCCCATCATATGGTTTTGGAGGTAGAGGAAAGTTCGAGAATGATTGCTGCCGGGGTTTATGGAATGGAATTAGGAGCTTAAGATTTTTTTTATTATGATGTTGTTATTGGTAATATGATTAATATAATTTGTATAAATGGTTAATTTGATTACAATAAAGATTTAAATGAAGTCCAATTTATATATATGCTACAGATTGGAGACGTTATGGAATCCACCTGATTAAATGAAATTTATTAGGTTGAAGTATGAACTATTTTTTATATGTGATATTCTGAGAAATATTGAATTAAATTTAGGATAAAGATATAAATGTGAATCAGAATTTAGACAATGAATAAATTAATATTGTAATTAATGAATTATAATTATGTAATGGTTCTGATATTAAATGGATTATTATAGATGCTGACAAAGAAAAATTGGATGATGAATGAATTGACAAACGGAAGAAAATAAGAAATAGTTAATTTGGTACAAGTGAGGAATGTTGTAATAATTATTGGATTTTGGAGCCATCTGGCATAGTGTTGTTAAACGGCTCGATTTAAGCCGATTTTTAAAAACGGCTAATTCAATATTTTAGCTAGAATGATATTGTCTAAGCCTCGAGATTTCATTAATAGATCTTCAAACCTTTGTCTATCTATGAGCAAAATCTTAAGTCTTGCATAATATTTTTCTGGCTAAAATGTTGAATTAGCCGTTTCTAAAAATCGGCTCAAAATGAGTCGTTTAACAACACAAATCTGGCATGAACAAAGGGATGAGTAGATTCAAATATTATCGTGAGATTATGAATAATTTGTAATAATAATTAGTTGAAATAATGTTGATATGAAATTAATTTTGGGAAATTGATGACTCAGTAAAAATGGAACATTATGGGAAATAATTTTGTATAATGATATTTACATGGCAATTTGATTTATAGATTATGATTAAGAATCTATGATAATTTAGACATTGTGGAATAGGTTGCTGATAAAAGAACCAGCAATTTGGACATTGGGAAAAATATTACTGATAAGAGAACCTAGTTAATTTGGACATTGAGAAAAAGGTTTCTGATAAAAGAATCTGACTAATTAAACATAATTATAAAAATTACGATGGGACTATTATATATCAGAGGTTTGTGACTGCACGATAGTATATTGGATTGGAAAAAGAAGGTGGGAGAGAGATGTAGTGATTAGCTACCGAACACAGGGATTGATAGACAAGAATAATAAAATCATATCATATGGTTTTGGAGATGGAGGAAATGGAGAATGATTGTATGGAAGATGAGGATGTTTATATTTTTTATGATTGTATTATTATGAAATTATGATGCTATTAGGATTAATTATGATAAATATAATTTGTATAAATTGTTTATTTGATTACTTTAAAGATTTACATGAAATCCAAGTTATATATATAATATATTATATTCCCCCAAATAATATATGAGAATAGCAAGTCAATGGTCTTAGGGAAATTTTTATTATTTAAGCTCCAAACTGTTGATTATTATTGTTATGGAATACCAAATATCTAAGACAAATAACGATGACCTAAACAATAAAGAGCACATTCTAGGGGATTACCTAGCTGAATTAGATTTGATGATTAGATATATAGATAACCATTATTAATACATTATGAATATTCCAGAATATCTTTGATGAAACAGGACGCAAATCGACTTCGTTTAAGAAATTAAAAACATTTATAAAATCAAGTTTAATTAAGAGAATGTCTTGATTAAGGTTAATAAATATTCTAATTAGAATCACTTCAGCCACCCTTCACATCAAAACCAAAGTTCAAAAACGACGACAGACGATTTTTGATCGGAGAACAGATTATTTTGGAAGCATTCCTGTATTGGAATGTTAACATAACTATTGGAGGCATTCCTCCATTACGTTTCTTAAGGGCAATTAATATTTAACTATTGTAATATCGGATTCACCCAAAAGGATTTTGCTGAAAGAATGTAATATTGGCTAAACTTCCTATTATGGCAATTTTCATTACCTATAGAGAAGATGGGCGAAATTTATATAGTTTTCTGGCGGAATTTCTTTGAAAGACCTTAGAGCTACATCTTCCTCAGTAAAATTAATGGGATTATTGCATTAATCAGAATTTTAAAGAATAAATTCAAAAGTTATTGTCAAATTTATTATGCTCAAATGTTTAGGTTTAACTTTAATCCAAATTAACAAGGATATATTCAAACAAAAACAGGTATTTTTTAGAAAAATAATAAAAAATTTAAAATTAGAATCTATCTAGTTCATTCCAATCGCATTCATTTTAAGTATATGCTCAATTTTGGAAATGGGAAAAATGCATATAGTGATCTACATTATTTAGTCAAAAAACGCCAACTGATATAAATTTTTTTAAATTTATTAAGTGCAAGACAATTTTGAATTCCGTTTAATAAGATTTTAGACCAGCAAAGATGAACAAATAATTCGAGGAATGCTATTTGCAAGCTTTTATCTAAATTTTAAATGTGATTTCTTTTATATGTTGAGTATTCAATTTTTATATTGAAAAATAATTTAAGCAAGATGAGTATTTATTGACCCATTTTTAACTATGATTTAACCCACATCTCTCTAAGACCTTTCAATTTGTAATTTGTTATAAAATATAATATTATATTCTTAGCATCTATATAAAAGAGCAGTGGCGTCGCTAGGATGGGGCGCGCAGGGGCTCGAGCCCCCTGGAAAATTTGAATAGCCCCCTAAAGCAAAAAATTTTTTTTAATGGAATCTTAACCCCTTGAACTTAAAAATTTTTTTTGATTGCCCCTGAAAGATTTCTTTTATAATTCTATTAAGTAAAATATATATTTAATTTTATTATTTAAAAATAATAAGACTATCTATATATTTATTAAATGAATACTATTTTAAATATTAGATTAAATTAATACATATAAATTATATTTTCACTATGACAGCTAGCAATCAAATTTTGTGAGAATATCAATATAACTCACTAAATATTCATTTAGCATTAACAGTTGAAGCTTAATGGACTATTATTATTTAAATTATTTTATAAACCTATAAAAAATATTGTAATTAGCAGAGTTCAAAATGACTAATCAACTGTATATTTATTTTTAATTTTTATTATACCTATTCCTAAAGATATTTTTAAGGTCCAAATAAGTATAATAAAAAGTAAGTAGACATATAGTTTATAATCCTCTATTATATACAATTGTTTATAAAATATTAGATAAAATGCCACTGTATTTGACAGTTATAATATATTACAGCTAATATTATAATGAATTTTATTAATAAATGCTTTTGATAATAAATATAGTAACAATTTGCTTTCAAGTATTAAACGCCATCTATTTACTTATAAATAATTTTAAAAATTAAACATTTTATTATTCATTCTACAATAGATATAATAAATTTGATATCTTTTTTTTCTTTTTTACGTTAGGAAAACTATTTTTTTCTTTTTCAAAAAACAATTTTGAGTTAAATTTTTAATACAAGTATATTTTTGATATTTTTACAAACTACTATTATTTTAAGATATAATATACCAACTAGTGGTGGTGCGACAATATATAAAATCTTAATTGTTTCATCATATCATTCTGGTCCTTATTTTATAGTTCCAAAATGTTTCATTTCTAATATGGCACCCTTGCCGTGTAAATAACTCAAGGCTTCAATATATTTGCACAATTATTTCTTCCAAAAATTTTTAGTGTTTTTATATTATCAATTTATTCAACATAATAAATTCTGATACTAGTTTACATCGTGAGTGTCATGGCTATTACTGCAAATTAACTAGCATCAATTATTTGTGCTGCTATATAATTTAAGATTATTACTACAACAGCTGAGAGCATATGATTGCATATTTTAGATAAACAATAATGGTCAACTGTGCAGTCGTTTATATATTATATATCATTAAATGAATGATAATCTTTTAGAAATTTAAGATCTCACAATAATTTTCTCGATTAATTATCTAGCTACCATCATGTCATCTAAAAGGAAGTGCTAACCACTTAATAGTTTTATGATTTGGATTGGTCGTTTATACTCTCTTCTTCAAGAATTGTTGATTTGGTTTAGGCCTATAAATTTTTCCTTATTAGTCCATTCTATAAATGTATTAAATGGTAACAGAGAGTTATATTAGTTTGATAACCATTTGTTAATGTAAGTTGCTAAGAATTATATTATTGCATAATGTGGTTTCTAAAAACTATTATCAATTTATCACTTGTAATTCTTTATACGCAAATTTTTTTTATATTAACAATCGAAAATATATGATACTGTAATAAATAGATTTTGTATTAAAAAAAATTTATTTTTAGAAATGTCTTGTATTGTTTTAATTATTAATATTCCAGTTTATTTTGTATGCATAAAATGAGAATTAAAATTCAGAATAATTGTTCAGAGTTAACAAATTTAAAAAAAATGTAATATATTAATATAAAACCCGGCCGAAGGCCGGACAAAAGAGGGCCGAAGGCCCGCAAATATATGGGCATGGGGAGGGAGCGAAGCCCCCTTGGAATTTTTTTAGTTGAGCCCCCCGAGATTGTAAAATCTAGCGACGCCCCAAAAGAGATAAATATTCAACAGCTTTGGGTTTACCCCCCTCCTTTCCCCCCCCTCCCCACATAATTTCTGAAATTTTGAATTTTAAAAAATGTAACATATCTTATGGGTATCAAATTAAAACCAGCCTCTTAGTGAAGTTAGAATTCTATAGTAATAGAAATTATTTATGTTTTTTATGTGTTATGGGTCTTTTTATAGAATATCGAGGGGGAAGGAGGGTCTTAGTCAATATATGATTATATATTATAATGGAATTGTTTAATATTTAGTGATCGGGAAGGCCTCAACCTCATTAGATGGGTGTCTCAGTGGCTCTCTTAAAATAAGATTGTTAATCTTTATTTTTTTAGTGGATTCATATTTAATTTTTATCATAAGCTTGTTTTTCCTGTAAAATGGTTCAACGATTAACATTACCACGGAAACATCCTTATAACACAAAATCTAACCGAAAGAAGATGTATATATATATTATGTGATTTTTTATCATTATGCATATAGAGTCAAGACTCCTGGTGGTAAATTACGCTTCCATTATCAAAAAAAGCCAGGATCTTTACCTAAATGTGGAGATTGCAAGCTTAAACTGAAAGGAGTAAAATTTCATACAAGTTTACATTAGTTTATTATTTTGTTAGATATCTGCTGCTAGGCCTAAAGAATTGAAATCTTTATCTAAAAGGCATAAGACTGTTACTCGTGCATATGGAGGCTCTCTTTGTCCAAAATGTGTTAGATTAAGGTAATATAGAAAAATTTATTAACAAACAATTTTTTTTTTAGAATTATTAGAGCATTTTTGATTGAGGAGCAAAAGATTGTTGTCAAAGTCATGAAAGCTCGACAAATTGTGGAAAAGCAAGAAAAACAGGCAAAAGCAAAGGCAACCAAATTGAAATCTAAAAAAACAAAATGATTATTTTATAAAGATAAATCAAATAAATTTATAAGTATATTTTAAAAGTTTGAACTTCTTTGATTAAGCATCAATGTAATTGCTTAAATTCTTTTGTAAATATTGATTTGTTTATGAGACATTATATTAAGCATGTTAAAACTTTTGATTTGTTATAAGTCAAAATTTTAGGCATGTTAATTGTTTAGTTGCCTTGTAACATAATCAAATGATTATATATTTAAAAACAATATTACCTTATAGCATGGGTGGCTATTTATTTAACTTTTCTGTTCACTTTACCATCTTTTTATAATAAATTACATATTCATTATTTTAACAAGAATTACATAAAATGTGACTATCTATTTCATTGAATTTTGACCTGAACCTGTAATGGCAATTATTTTTGATCTGGGCTTTCTGTTGCCTACATCCCAAATTTTTAAATAAGTTAGGGAAGAAGCCAATAATTCAAATCAAAAACCCAAGCTATTAACTGTTTCACCTTAACCTAACTCTAAAATTATCTGTGAGGTTAGAGCCTTTTGATATTTTAATTATAGGTCTGTAATGGGTGGGTTTTAGCCATGAAACCTGCCAACTCAATTTTTTAACCCTCCTGCCTACCTATTTATAATTTTTTTAAAAAATATCTACCTTTATAAATAATGTTTAACCTGACCACCAAATGTAAAAATAATCTAATGGCTGGGATGTCACTTTATTTATTTTTATGTATTTTTAAATAAAAATATAATATACAATATTATGAAATAAAAAAAAATATTTTTATTTGCTCATTTCGCCTGGAAAATATTAAAAATTCACTTGCTCATGCCCACCCATTACTTGAAATTATTTCTACCTAATTTTGGAAATATTTTAGAAGACCCAACATGCCACCCTAAGTATGGGTGAGCTAAAAACCTTCATTGCAGTCCTCTAATTTTAATTCTTATACAGATAATTTAAAATCAGTTTTGCTTTAATTATTTTTAGATATTTTTGTATATTGCAATTTGATTACCAGCTAGCTACTCAAGATATCATGTAGAAGTAGGGAGTCACATAAAGGAAATTTCTCCTATAGTTTCCCCAATTTTTATTTTGTTCTTTTGATCAAATAATAAGGATTTTTGAAAAATATTTTTTCCTCTTGTTTTATATATCAATTATGATTTGTTTTTGTATGTATGTCTATTTGATAATATAATAAAAGCTCAACTCTAGTAATGTTCATTTGACTGAAATATATTTCAAATTTTTAATAACTGAAATAATGAGGATTAAAGGTTAAAGAGATATAGGATATGATAGGCCAACTTTCTCTTATGATATTTAACTAATAATTTAAATTTCTGAAAATGATTTAATGCTGGTAATTTTGAACAGCCATTTTATGTTATATTGTCCATTTTCCATAATTCAGTGTATTTGGAAGAAATTATTTCAATCTTTAAAAACAGCATTTAAAATGCTCTCAAGATATTTAATCAGTATAAATTTGATAAACAATGAATATGAAAGGATTAACAATATAGTAATTATAAGATAAAAATGCCCCTTATTTATGATGGATGGACAAATATAAGAATGATATTATAGCAATCCCAAATCTCATTTTCAATAAATTAATAGACATGGGTCAATATGCATACATATATCACAGACTTGTGGCTATTTGTATGGTTTATGCTGGATTTTTTTTTAAAAATTTTTTGGCCCAGCTCTGATTTTTAAAAAATATATTATTTATTTTTATAGCTAATGAAAATTTAAAATATACGACTAGGGTTATTTAAGTAATTGAAATACGGGCTGGGCCTGCAGATCTCGGATATATCAGAGACCTGCTGGCTTGAGTTTAAGGCCGGGCCTTATTTTAATTATTTAAAATATATGTAGCTAAAAAATATGAGACTTTCTTAAAAAATTCAGATTAATATTAAATTTTTCAAATAAATAAAAATGATATGTGTTTTCATTGAATGAACGTTAAATTCAAACGCGCTCGTCAAAAAAAGGAACGCCTTCATGTTCAAAGCTCGTTAAAAATAAAAGGAATACCGTTCATCATTTTTTTCAAAAAAACCAACTTCGTTCATGATTGCGTTCGTTTACAAGACTAGGATTTAAATAACATTGTTATTTTTAGATTTATTATATTTTATTAATCAATTTATATTATTTTTCTAGCAGATATAAAAAATACGAAATATTTTATTCCGAAATCATTTTAGGCTGCAAATATTTAGAATAAGGAAAAAACAAAATAAGGAAGAAAGTGAAGAGGAAAAATTAAAGGTGAGTTGATAAGAAAAAAACCCCTACTAAATTGAGGAATTTTTATATATATCTAATAAATTTATTAAAGAAATAGGAAACACATTAATTAAAATCATAATAAAGGGTAATGAAGAAAGCCTAAACCAGGCTTGTTAATCGATCCTTTTAAAAATATCGAATCACGATCTTGAAAAAAGAGGATCGACCTTTTTTTAAAAAAAAAGGATCGCTATCACGATCCTTCTCTTATGTAAATTTCTGATCGATGCAAAATTAACTAATATAAAAGATAAATAAATATTGTATAAATTTATTGTAATTGAATAATATAAAATAAGTATAACAATTAGAATATATTTATAATTAAATTAGCCTTTAATAATAAAATTTTTTCGAAATTATCATCATTTAAACAACCACGTTTTTAGCTTTACTAAACAACCGCTCCACAGGAGTGCTTGATTGTAAAGGGGTGTTTCAATAAATGCAGGCTTGTTAACCGATCTTTTTAAAACGATCGAATTCCGATCACGATCTTTTCAAAAAAAGAGGATCGAAATCCAGGATCGACCATTTTTTAAAAAAAAGATCGCGATCACGATCTTTTTTTCTATTTAAATTTCTGAAGGAGATTTCTGACCGATGCAAAATTAACTAATATATGTTATAAATTTATTGTAATAATATAATATAACCGATGCAAAATTAACTAATATAAAAATAAATTAAATATGGTAGAAATTTATTGTAATTGAATAATAAATATAACAATTATAATATATTTATTTATAATTAAAATTAGCTTTTAATAATAAAATTTTTTCTAAATTATCATCATTTAAACATCCGCGTCTTTCATTTAGAACATGTTTAGCTTTACAAAACAAGCGCTCCACAGGAGCGCTTGATGGCAAAGGTGTATTATATTCAATAAATATTTTTTTAAAATTAATATAAGTATTAAAAATATTCATGGAATCATCATTTGAATAAAAAAATTTTTAACGGAACAAGCATTTTGTACAGTATTTTTCCCCAAAAAAGCATCAATGTCATCCATACATTCATTTGAGGTATCCGCATATGGTTGTTCCTGCATATTTCCCAAATGGGCAACTAATCTTTCTTTTACCATCATATTTTGTGGCAGATTAAAATAAGGCCATTAAGTTGTTTAAATTTAGGGTGAATCATGGCTGCCAACTGTCTTCATACAGTGAAGGAAATCTATATTATAAAATGATAATTAATTTATTATTAAATAAGTGTTCATTTTATTCATATAAATCAAATCAAGTATCTGCAAAACCTAACCCTTTTAAATTTTACAGTCAATGGCACATCATCTGTATGGTATTTATTTATATTTAGGTCATATCATAAATATTGATTAAATGTAAACTTAATACTTAATATACAAAGAAATTAACATTGTAATTTATTTACAAAGAATATTAATCAAAATATTAGCTTAAAATTCAAATAATCTAATAAATTTTTAATGTCTTCAAAGGCCCATTAATATTTTACAAGATATCAGAGGTTTAGTAGAACTGGCCTGTTAAAAATATTTTACTAAATTTGCCAGATCTTTGCAATTTTTTAATATATTTTGCAGATATATGATAATATAAAATAATTGAATATTACCTTTTATCAATACCTCTAAGAACACTATCTACAAGGGGCTGACAATACCGCAGGCAGTTAAATTTCGTTAATTTATCTATCAATATCGATAGAATGGGAGTTAGATATCCCTGCTCCATATTATCCTCCCTTTCCAAGATTTTTAACGAGATCGCCAAAGGTTCCATAACCTATAAAATTTAAATTTATTTAGAGAATATCATTGTATTACTGTTGCATGCTCTTTAACAAAAGAACATTCCTCTTGCCTAAACATTGCAAATCCAATTTGATCACATACTTGTTCTACTTCTGAAAACTTTTCAGAAAGCATCTTATCTATTAATTTCATGGATTAATAATAAGAATTCCATCTTGTCTTGTTGGGGGCTATTAAATATCTTCCCAATTTCTCCAATAAAATATCCGCCATTTTTGACGACATATTTTGTTTATTAGCCAAAGCAAAACATTTTGCAAAAGTGGATCTAGATATTCGTTTATAATTGAGATCACTATCTGCCATCTTTGCATCTGTTGTTGCAATAAGGTTAAGATTATGGCAACAACAACGTTGATGTTTTGGTAGGCTGATAGTAGGAATAATTGGGTCATCAACGGATAATATGTCATCCAAATTTATCAATTCCATATCCTCAATACTATCTTCTTCATTTTCTCCAAAAACTCTAGAAAATATAAATTTATTTAAATATTTTTTGCTAAATATAAATATTACTTAAATGCCTTGACAAAGTTGGTTCCATTGTCAGTCACCTTCTTCACCACCTTATTATGAATTTTATAGAACTTGTGAATACCCATGATTTCATTGGCCAAAACATCATACGTTTGCCTCCCAATTATCCTCCTCAGTGCCAAAGCGGCTGACCTTCTTTTGAGGGTTAACGGATCCAGCCAATGTGCAGTAAGTCCAATAAAAGCCCTAATAAAATAAACATTATAAAATTCATATAAATATAATATACCTTCGATGACCACTCCAACAATCAGCAGTGGAGCATACATAAGAAACTTCAGACAAGAGAAGGAAGTAGATATCCTGTTGCCCAGTGTTTGGCGACAAATAATTTTTGTGAAAAAGTTTAATCATTTTTTCAAATGAAGGATCATCAACCAGAGACAGTGGTTGGAAGGTGTCAATAATAAAATCTATGATAACCTTGTCTGCTGTTTTTTGCGATACAGCTGGAATGTTTAGATTGTTAAAATTTAATTTAGATTGTCTGGATTTGCAACCAGAACCACTTTGGTTTTGCAGTGATATATTTTTTTGTGTAGAGAATTCGTTGAGATGTTTGATAATCTCATTTTTTAAATTCATTGTGCTTTTTCTTTATAAAAGATGAAAATAACTGAATCAAATTTCATTTTTAAAATTTTATATGGAAATTTAAAGTTAAAAAAAAACAATGTACAGGCTGAATGTAAAACCTATATAAACAAAAAAATGATAAAGGGTTCAACAAATTTTGTTAAACATATTAAAGTATGTTATTAGTGGTTAAAAGGGGGTAGGTTATCTCAAAAATTTAAGTTACAATATTGTCTATTATTATTAAAAGTTGCCCAAGATGTTATGGGCCAAAGATTTTGATAAAGTATTTTCTAAGAACTTATGGATTGAGTCAAATGATACAAAAAATACTTTCAATTCAAAATATATTAATAAAAAAAGCCCTAAAAATGTTGTCAAGAGGATTATATAATCAAGCTCAAACTGAAAATATAATAATAATTGATTAGATTTAACATATTATAATAAAGAAATAATAGAATAGATATTTATTTTTCTTTTGGTGAAACATTGCTAAGTTCAATACAAATAACATTGAAATGGATGTTTTAATTATAATAAAGAAAGTCAAAATACATTTTAAAGACTTAATTATTAGTTATTACACTACATTTATTATAAATACTCTTCTTTTGAAAATTAAACTAATATAATAGTAATATTAAAAAATAAATGCCTAATTATTATATATAAATAACAAAACCAAGATTAACTCTTCATCAAATATTTTATTAATTATACTGTATCTAATAATTCATTTTTTTATAAAGAATCTGTGTCTAGATTCTATTTCTGTAGGACCTGCTCAACTCAGGAATGTAATAAATTAAATTTAAACATGTTGACATTAAGATTATCAAATAAAAAAAATTTAAAAGAATTACTTGTAAATGTCTCTTTAAGTTCGAGGATGATATTTTGGAAGATGATATTATCCTCTTACAGAGACGGCATTTGGTGCTGATCATATTATAAGAGTTGCTTTCATCCATTTCACATAAAGTAAAATACTTACGTAATTTCAAAAATGGTAAAAGATTCTCATTCACTTATATCTGCTGTTACATCAATAGTAGAAGCAATAGAATCTTCAATCTATAATGGACATTTACATTTACCTATTAAAATAAATATTAATATATTATTATAAACTTATATTAAATAACTTGTAAGAGCTCTAAATCTCGTAAAATTTAGGAAATGAATAAATATATCTATAAAATAAATGGTGGAATGGAAGTTGATAAAATATGAAGATAGATATTTTTTTTAAATATTTTAATTTAATTTTCAAAATTTTTATTTTATTTAATGCTTTTTAAGTAAAAAATTAATTTTTAAAAAGATCGGGATCGAATTTTAAACAAAATGATCTCGATCCTCAATTTAAGTCAGAATCATAAATCTCGTAAAATTGACAAATTTGCGATCGAATCCAGGATCGTCGATCTTTTAACAACTCTGAATAAATGTTATTTTTAATTAACATAATTATTAAAAATATTCACTGAATCATCATTAGACAAAAAAAAATTATTAATGAAAAGAGGATTTTGTGACGAGTTTTTCCCAAAAAGGTATCGATTTTATCCATGCATTCATTTGAAGGATCTGCATATAGTTGACCCTTTATATTTTCTAAATGGGCAATTAACCTCTCTTTCACATAAAGTAAAATATTTACTTAAATTATAAATTGGTAAAAGATTCTCATTCTCATTTATATCTGCTGTCACATCAATAGAAGTAGATGTATCATCTTAAATATATAATGGAGGTCATTATTAAAATCTAGAATTTATATTATAATATAATTAATTAATAAATAAATATAACTTGTTCTAACAAAAAATTTGGGAAATTGTTGAAATATAAAATATTTGGTGGAATGGTGGTTGATAAATGATGGAGAAAGATATATTTTTTTAAAATATTTAAATTTAATTTATAAAATTTATATTTTATTTATTGTCTTTTAAGTAAAAAAATAATTTTTTAAAGGATCGGGAACGAATATTTAAAAAATTGATCTCGATCACGATCCACAATTTAAGGTCAGGATCTTAAATCCAAGAAAATTGACAAATTTAAAATCGAATCCAGGATCGGCGATTTTTTGATTCCATCCTTTAACAACTCTGGCCTGAACATTTGCGGAAATTAATATCCAATTATGTTGAGTTGGTGGAACAACTTGAGGATTAATTACCAAAATGTACGCCTTTATTTAGAGTCTTAATTAATCTTTAAACCAAACCCTGGTGGAATCAAAGCTTAATGAGTTTTAAGGGAAGTGGGAAATTTTGTTGAGGATCAATTACTGAAACATATTGTATTTGTTATGCCCGTTAATTCATCTTCACCGAAAAACAACGAAATTAACTGTTGGCACTTTGCCATTACCCAAAATAAGAATGATTGTATTTTGAAACGTGGCAATTATTTAGTAGTTTGTGCTTTAATATTATTCAAACAGGATAGTCTTATCGTAAAGAAATATTGACCTGTAAAATAATTTTTTAAAGGAAATTCGCCGTTTCCTCCTTATTTTCCTCTTCGTGCTTTAATAATTTTTAAACCGGATATCAAATGAATGTTGACCTTTAAAGGAAATTCTTGTTTCCTATTTTCCTCAAATTTCCTGAGTTATAGTTTCGGGAAATATACAACTCTTTATAAAAGTGTTCTCAGTCATAAAATTTATTCCTTATAGATATATTTTAAAAAGAATTTTGAAAATATTTTAATTGTATATGGCTCAATATTTTTTTTAGATAATAGAGAAAATGTTGCTTTCTTTATATAATTGTAATGTGCTTGTATGTGAAAATTTAACTGAGGTTTAAACTGAATCGATGTTATTCTTTTATTAATCGAGCTGAGTTTTTTTTTTATCTGGAACAGCCATTGATCATGATTTGGATACTTGAAAGAAACATAATATTTATTTACGGTATGCAAATTAATAGTAGATATTTCCCACCTGATTTTTAAAAAATTCATTTTGTAATTGTGATACACAATCAAAGAGAAGGAAATATTATATAAATATTTTTTAGGCCATTGTGTCTTTGTCTTTTTAACTTATGATATTACCACTGCCTGCAGGACAACCATACATGTATATTTCCAGTTATATGTAAAATATATAACTTTACTTTGTTAAATTATAATCGACTTACATGTTCAATTTTTTTTGCCTGAAAATTTTATCTATCTGGGCTTATTTTTTTCCAGAACTAGAGTCAAAGTTAGTTCAGGAAAGTCATATTATGATTGATTTCTAGCAAAAGTAAAAAATATCTGATTATGTCGAAACTTCATTTTTTTTTATTTTAATGCATTTAAGGTACAAATTGCACCAATACCTTGTATCTTTGACAATACTTTAAATTTTAACTGATATTCAAAAATTATAATTAATCTTCATAAATTAATTAATAAGCTATGAATTTTAAAAATTTTAAACTGAAATAATATTAATCTTTATTTCCTATTTTATAAATAAAATAATTTAATGAATTATAACTGCTTTATCGTTATCAATTAAAAGGGTGATATTAGTGTGTCTGTGAGCATAAATTGATTAGCATTTTTCAAATTTTCTACTAATAAAAATCTTAGATGTAATAAATTGCTATTGAAAAATTTTTCTTCTTATATTTATACAAAATAAACTACATACCTCATTCTATTTGATTGAAAACTGATTTTATTTGAAAGTGTTTACCCTAGTGATTTCTATTCATGTCAGACCTCTGGATCCAATCTGTCATAACCTGAGTAGATAACTCTATTAAAAAAATTTTTGAACCTGGACCAATATTAATCCACATATTTTATCACGCCCAGAACTCCGTTAATGTAGTTTATAGTCTTAACTCCATGCAATTTTTGATTTATTAATTAAAATACTATCCAATCCTCTTTTGAAAAATTAATATAGTGAATATGAATACCTGGAGACATTACCGACTGGTAACAGACATCCTCGTATCAGAGCTTTTTAACCATATGGTTATCTGGCCGACCCAAAAAATTTCTAACCCGCGAAAATATTTTATAATTATATTAGTCGGATATTTATATATAGCTTAATAGTTCTTTTAATTATAAATCAGCTCAATGAGATAATAAAATAAAACTTATCATAATTAAATTAGAATAAATAAAAAACAGATTAGTAACTATTACCTTTTAACCATGATCTTCCTTAAGTATTGATGTTACAGAAATTTTTTTATCTGAACTGGAACTTTCAATAATATATTCTTTTTTACTTGATAACTATGAATTTTTATCCATATTGCAATATGTTTGGGTTTTTAAGTGCCTCAAGGTACAACTATAAGTATATCTTTTATAATAAACCATGATATCAATACTGATAAATATCCCGAAAATAAAAACTTGAATCTGGTTTTAGTTGGGTCAGGTTTCGCAGACTTTTATTTGGAATATCAGAAAAAAACGGATTTATTAAATTCAAGCATAGTATTGATAACCATAGTTGGGTAATTACCAGGGATCCAAACCGAAACGAATATCGGTTCGGATAAAAATAACGATTCAGGTTTGGTTCGCAAAAAATAAAAATATCGGTTCGGTTCAAACCTCTAAAAACCGGTTTAAACACTTTCGTATTCAAACCAGATTCGAATTATGTATAAGGATTTTTTTTATTTCATAATTATAATAAAAACACATACATAAAAACCTTCATTTTTATTAATTGCACATTATAAAATAATATTTATTTATAAATATAACAAACAAATATCAATGATTAATTTTAATATGAACAATATTTAACTTTATTTACTTAAAATTTTTTTATTAAGCTGCACAATTAATATATTTTCAAAATTCGTCTCACTCAAATTACATCTATAAGGAGATATATAAATTTAATTGTTGAAAAACATCTTTTCACACTAACTTGGGTAGCCAGAGTAACGTTTTAAATTAACTCCCGTTTTAAATAGATTCTAATTTAGTGATATTGACATTTATGATTGACATGTTAAGATTTAACATTTTTTTAGTGATATTGGCATTTATGATTGAATTGGAAGTTCATTTAAATCAGATTTTTCAATTAATGAAGAGTGTATCAAGTACAATAGTAAATAATATACCTTTCTAATATCTTAATTTAATCAATTTTAGATAAAGTATATGAAAACATAACCAATTGCTGGCCTACAAAGTAATTGTATATTATTATTGAAAATATTGTTTATATATTTTTGATAGCATTATAACAATGATGAACAAAACATTATCAATAATTTATAAACTGGCATAAAAACCTTATTATTATACCAATACTCACCTTTGCAAAGTAAATGATTGCAAATTTTTCTAATAATAAATTTCAGCAATTTTAAATTATATATTTATATTGAGTACAATCAATTAAATTTTTGGATATGATATTGGGCCTGATAATTTTTCATTCCAATTAAGTTTATTTAAATCTTTGCTAACTTAAAAAAATATTGTAAATTTTTACTATATAATAAATTTCAGTATTGCAAACAAAATGATTGCCTAAATACACTGAAATATTTTTTGTTTACATTGAATAATATATTCTTTATCGTAATTAAGTTTATTTAAATCTTTGCTAGCTTAAAAAAATATTGCAAATTTTTTCTATATGATAAATTTCAGTATTATTGCCTAAATACACTGAAATATTCTTTATTTTCATTGAATACTATAAATTAAATTTTTGGATATGGACTTGGGCCATTTATTATATATATATTTTTTAATTGACAAAGTGGGCCTGTTTATTGAGAAAAGTATAAATATATTATTATTTAATTATGCATATTTTTTAGAATGAATTGACAGTAGAGACTGTAATTTCCAAGAAAGATGATGCAAATCTATTTCTTCCAATCAATAGAAATTGGAAAATTTATCATTCTGAATGCTTTCATTTTGCGATCAAGAAAAGATATCCAAAATATGATAATGGTGTGATGGGAAATAATTTTTCTACCGAGCTGATTATTGGTGATGGAAATTGTCTCTTCTGGTATATATATATATATATACAATAAATTATTGTTTATCATTATTATAGATGTATAAGCAAAGAAATTTGTGATGACGAATGCCACTATGATTTTCTGAGATAGTAATGCATTCTTTTTATGAGAAGCAAGTATATTGTTGAGCAGATGCAGGAGTTTTTGGGAGAACCTGTTGACTTATATTTGGAGAGAAGGCATGGCCCAAAATGCAACTTATGGAACAGAAATGGAATAGTTGCAATGACAACTATGTTTCAGAGAAATATTATAATCCATACTATTTATAAATGGGCATATACGCCAATTAAAAAATTTGATTTGAATATATATTTAAGAAATTATTGCGAGCATTTTGACAGCATAATAAATTTTAATTAATCTTATTTAATCGCTAATTTATCTTATTTATATCGCATATCTTATTTATATCGCTTATCTTTATAATGCATGTCTTATTTATGTCGAATATCGTTATAACGCATGTCTTATTTATATCTTTTCTAATCTTTACATATGCAAATAAACTTTATATACAATTTAAATAAAGTATTTAAATTATTTAAAAAATGTTATTAACTTACATATTATATCTAATCCTGTTTTATCTCAGTCACATCTCTATATTAAGCTTTGACACTTTTGAACTAAATTTTAAATTAATAATAAAACTTTAAGAGTTAATATAAAATACAAAATTTTATAAAATGAATTAAGCAAAATTGCCTTAAATATCAATGTAAGAATAGAAAATATTATATTTAATCGTCAGTCATAAATGTCAATTTCACTAAAAAATAATATTTAATCTTATGTCAGTCATAAATGCTAATATCACTAAATTAGAATTTATTTAAAACAGGGGTTTATTTAAATATCTATAACAATAGAAAATATAATACTTAATCTTTACACGTCAGTCATAAATGTCAGTATCACTAAAAATATCATATTTTATAAAAAGTCAGTCATAAATGTCAATATCACTAAATTAGAATTTATTTAAAACAGGGGTTCATTTAAAATGTTACAATAATTTATGAGTTTAAAATATTTAAAAAATGGCAATATACTAAAGTTTATAAAAATTATGACTGACACTTATCAATCAAATGTGACTAATAATAATTTTTAAAACAATTTGAATATAATTAAAATTTTTGCAATATACTAGCAATAACTTACACATTATTTTACAAGCATAAAATTATGAGACTCGAACCGGTTCAGAGGCATTTTAGCGGTTCGGTTTGGTTCGGCTAGAATTTTTTTAGCGGTTTAGGTTCGGTAAAAAATACCGGTTTTTAGTGGTTTAATAGTTCGATTCAGGTTTGGTTTGGATCCCTGGTAATTACTAAATATTTAGCCAATTTTTAGCCGTCTAAACCAAGTTATTAGCCGAAAGCTATCATTTTGGTATCGTTTTTTTCAAAAGATAGCAGCTCATTTGGAAGAAACTAATATAAATTAAAAGGCCTTAATGTTAACGAATTTTCTCCGACAGTCGCCTGAAGATTGAGCTGAATTAGCTTACATTTTAGCCATTACCCAACTATAAAGACAACATGCTAGATTCAAAATTATGTTAAAATTTTTAATGTTTTAAACTTTTAGTTTAATAATAATAAATTTTTTTAGCAAACATAAAAAAAATTCTTTGTAAATTTTTTTTAATATTTTCTTCAGAGAAATAAATACTTTAAGCTTTCTTTACAGGTAATATCTTATCATTATAATACTAAATTGCATAAATATTTTAAAATTTAATAGGAAAAGGGTATATTAAATATTGATATAAAAATTATAGCTATAAAATAATGTCAAAAATTTTTTTAACTTTGTGTAACAGTGTTGGAATTGGATATTTTTTAAAATTTATAAATTAAAATTCTAAATAATTGATATTTTTTTTAAAAGCACCAAATAAATTAAATTCTTATTCCTTCATTATTTTTTTTAAAAAAGAACTTGGCATACTAAATTCAAAATTCGGCAATGGAAATATCTAGACATCGCTGATTCCATTTGGGTAAATTTTTTGCTTATAACAGTTCAAATTGTCATTAATTTTATCGATATTCTTAGAGATTTGCAGGCATTCTGTTTCGTTAGCGTTTCTGTCGTTAGCATTTAGGTGAGAGGTAATGAAATTTATTCTGGCAGTATTACAGGATTTGCATAAAATCCAGTCATCTAACGGGTAACACGAGGATGTTTTCCCACAAATTTCATTTTCCGACGATGTTAGAGGCATGCTACAATCCTATTTATGAAAATGAGTGTTTATTAAACCATATTGATAATTAGTATATTTTATAATTAATGCAGTTAAAATATTTTGCGAAAAATAATGCAATTATAAATTAGTATGCTGTAAAATACATTGTCTAAATTTAATATTCGTAGAAATGTTATCGTATTTAAATAAATATATAGATATTTTGTTAGGTTAATATATAATCAATTTTTATATTCTCTTATGTTTTTTAAATAAATTTTCCTTGATTTATCGGGGAAGCACTATTAAAGGGGTTTCCCCCCATAAATTTTATTGGAAGTCTTTAGGTCTACTATTGTAGGCCTTTGGCTATATTATATTTTATAAAACTAATTTTGTGTGTTCACTTTTTTTGTAAATTTTTTGAATTAGGGTGAGTATTTTAAAAAAAATTAACTTTTACTAATTTTTCTTTCAGATTCTTGTTTATAATTATATATTATATACATTTTTGGGAGAGAAGGGGGTGGTGGGGGTGTGGGGGGTTATTAGCTTAAAGCAATATTTACAAAACAATTCTATACAAAATTATTATTTAGGGGATTGCAAGTATGACTGGCTTATACCAATATAATACTATTGTATTATGATATTATTGGTTTAAACAATATTTTCTCTATATTGAATGGTTATTGGTTTATATTAGCGCCAATATATTTTATGGTAAAAATAAAAATGTATCACTCAGTAAATTAATAAATTTAATATATACAAGAAAATATTATTAGCTTTATCCAAGAAATAACCAAAAATTACGTAAGTAAGCCTAAAACTATAAGATATTTGTATTAATCAATTTTTGAAAATTGGTAATGCTTATAAACCAATATTTATGATTGATTTATCATCTATAAATATTGGCCTTGAGTTGTATAAGTTTTAAAAACCAATACAAGGAAATATCGGTATTGTTATCAACCCTAATGACAAGCCCCCCCCCCCGTACGCCAATGATATCCGACTTTCAGGATATACGAATATTTTTTGTAAAAATTTCATTAAACTTGGCATTTATAACATTCGACATGAAAGCTCTTATCCATGGCGATTATCCTGATTGTTTCGCTTTCTCCATTATTAGGCACAATTAAATAGTTGCAAATTGCGCATCTAGGTGCAAATTTTCTGATATATGTTATTTAATAAATAAAATTATTCTTAAAAAGTAATTTAAAATGGAAACAAAATTAGTTTCCATTTTTCTAGAATCGAATCAAAACTATGACATTTGGCAAAGCCAAAAAAGATTGTATTACGATTTGGATAGTGAGTGACCGAAAATCAAGTAAAATTTATTCCATCTAAAATTAGAATCATCACACATAGATAATCGCAATAATATCTATCCATTTTTAAAACTGCCTGAGCTTATTTAAATGTTGAGTAGAGAAATTATTCAAGTCAAATTTATTTAAGCATTTTTGGTATGGAGGATGTATTATTATATTAAAAATAAAATTGTTAAATTTTACTCGTGGAAATCGGTGATACAATAGACTTGATTACTAGCATCGAGGGTAAATGGTATTCCATCTAAACATAATCCGCAAACGACACACACAAAGCAACCAGGATGATAAGGTTTACCGGTCGCTCTTAGAATCTAAAAGGTTATATAAATGGGATACAATAAGAATATCCTAATTACTCGATTTGTAATAGGCTTAGAGCACGTAGAGCATTTTTCTAAAGTTTTCTATATAAAAAAAAATATATATATATAAACTTTTCTATATTGATTATTAACATACAATGGTATTTAAAATATATCTTATTTACCAAAATAATATTTTTAAAAAAATTGCTCATTCCAAATCACACCTTATTTTTTTACAACAAATATATCAAAGACCAGAAGAGGTCAAATTTTTATGCCCAGAACGGATTTCTAAAATTTAGTTCATTTTAAGTAATTTGGGCTGTATTTTGCGAATTGTTTTATTAGAGATCCATTATATGATTTTCTAACTAGTTCGTTTATAAATAAAATTATTAGATTTTGTAAAAAAAAATATATTTTAATGCCATAATAAGTAATTTATATAAAGCCATATTTTTAAATACAAATATGAAAATGAATAAAATTTTGGATAATTCCTATAATTAGAAAGATTCGCTATTGGGTAATTTGTAGTTGTTAGTAATTAATAGTGTTGTCAAAGATCATTAAGGTAACTCACAATTTATTAAATGTAACTAGTTACAGTTATATTTCAAAAGCAAAAGTTCAGGTTACCAGAGCATCGCCAGTCCGCCCTTGATTACTTATTTACATAGGCATAATCAGGGTTTTGCTAAGCATCATGTCGCTCCCCCCCCCCCATCTTAATGAAGCTCTTTAAGATCACCTATTGCAGACCTTTGGTTACGTCATTTTTTAAATAATGGTTTTGCTTTTTCACTCTTTTTAAATATATAAAAATGCCTTTTTCTAAAAATTTTATTATTGTCATTATTAGTGTTGTTAATTCGTTGGTTGTATAAAACCAGACCCGGGGTTTAGGTCTAAAAATCTAAACCAGCTCTGAGCACGAACCCGATCACAGCAGCTCTGAGCACGAACCCCGAGCACAAACCCGAGGTTTAGTAGAAAATCATTTATCAAAAGTAAAGAAGCAGCAAAACGCAATGGCGAAGCAGCAAAACGCAATGGCGCTATTGCAAGCCTTTCAGCTTCGGGTTAAAAAATATTAATCGGGTCGACCTAGGGCTAAAAATGAGTTATTATGTTGGTTAGCCGAGTGAGTATTTCCAGCCATATATGACTTTTGCAACGATTCGAAAAATTACTTTTTTTTCTAAATAAAGGATAAATTAGAATTTTTCTGGGATGGACAAGGACAATTAGTATTAAATTTAACTTTATTCAAAAATTAAAATGCTTTTTATTTATATTTTTAAATTTAAATATTTTCGAACTCAGGTTTAAAAAGAAGATGTTAGTGCCTAGATAGATCATGCTTAAAAATCTTCTTTCAAGATATTTTGTAAAACTCTTAGAACAGATTCCAAATTTTTAGCGATTTAGAACCTATCTCTTAACATTTATTTTAATATATTTAATTTTTTTAAAATATAAAAATAAACAAAAATAGTGAATTTGATTTATTTTTGTTATATATGTATGGCGCTACATATATATAATAATAATTGAATAAAATTATTATATTCGATTTATTTCATTTTTAAAATCTGTGCTCAAAAAAAGCTTTAGCATTTAATTGGGTCGTTTACAAGTAAATAAACAACACTAGTCATATTAACTTTTGCTTATTTTTCTTTCAAATTATCTTTTAGTATTTTTAAACGGTTATTTTTAAGAAAGCCTAACAGTAAGCAAGCCTCAAGATTTCGTTAGCAGATGTTCAAACCTTTCTGCTGCCTGTATTTATTTTTAAAAAATGATTTAGCTGATAAAACTTTATTTTTTTAGAAAAAACTTCACCGGCTAAAAGCATTGAAAGAAACAATTAATTAATAATAACCAAGGTAGCAAAAAATGCTATTAATTATGATAAATTTATATATTACTAAGTGCGTGCACTAAGCTAAGGGTAAAGACCAATAAATAATATTAATAAATGCGTTTACCTAATGAATCACCATGTAATTTTTTATTAACCCTGTAAAAAAGATTTAACATAAAATTTCAAAAAATAAAAATAATTTTTATCAAATCGCAAATGTGCTAGTTTAAAATAAAATACCCATATAAAATTATTAGTGCTATAAACGTTACTTCAAAAAAGAAACGCTTTACTCGTTAAACTCGTTAATTAAAAAATAAAATATTATATACAAAAAAAAGAAGTTTTTCTCCCTATATATATATATATATATAAATTATGCAAAAAATAATATAAATCTTTATATAATAATTTTTTAGGATATAATTTATAAATAAAATACTATAAAAATAATACATTATAAGATAAGATATTTTTGTAATAACTTCTTATTTATTTTTAACAATTGATTTTTAATATTTTGATCAGATAAACAGGATTACTTAATGCTCAACAAAGCTTTCGCTGTGCTAAACACCCATTCAAAGGCGCAGAGGATGGGAGGGTTGTATTATATTGGATAAATAAAAATATTAATTGAAGGAATTCATAAAAAATTAAAGAATAATATTTATTTTGAAAAAAGCTAAGTTCATAAAGAATCTTTATTCAGATCCTCATTCAATTTTTTTATTATCTTTATTAGAAAATAATCTGTATGTGTGTTGCAAATGCTTTTGCCAGTCAGATATTTCGACGTTTTCGTTAGTCAATTCATTGTTAGCGAGTATCTTCCACTTTTCTCAAACAGAAAATAAGTTCAAGCTTCCTTCCTTTGCTGACATCTAGTTTTACTAGGATAAATCTGCTGATAATATATATTCAATTGATATAAAATATTATCAAAATATGAATTGTGGACAATACTTCAACTGTATACCTTTTATCTTTGTCTTGCAGAATTGCATTAATAAGTTACAAAATGAAATTATTTAAAGCCATTTTTAAATATTATAATAGTTATCGTGGGAGTGAGATTTCCCAAATGCATTTTTTCCTCTCTCTCTCTAAAATCGAAAGAGCTGTAGGAACAGTTTCCATAACCTATAAAATCTTATATATAGCTGTAATATTCATCTATGAACGACTTGTCATTATCTGAAAATCTCTGTAATTTGGATTTATCACAAGATTTGTCAAATTTGTGGCCATTTTCCTTAATAAGAAATAAGATTATTAATTTCACGGAGTTATAGAAAGAGTTTAATCTTATTATAACCAGTTTAATCAGATATCCCATTTCTTCCTTATAAATGGCAGCACAATTTGGAGGATGCCCATGTTTATTCTACAATGAGGCTAAAATATTTGAGTTGTGACACAATTTACACTTATAAAGTTTAAACTTTGTAACCTTAGTTTTCTTTATTGATGTAAAAATGTTTCATATTGGAGTCAAGGCTTTAATCGTCTTCAATTGAAGAAAATGAAGAATTAAATTAAAAATTTACATACATTGATTGAATAAATATTTATTAATTAGATTAACAATCTTGACTAAAAATTTAACAACGAAAATTTAAAATAAAAATGAAGGAATTCGGTGGTTGATGTGAATTAAAAACAATTTAAAAAATTAAATAAAAGTAATTTTATAACAAAAAAATGTTTTTTCCATATTTTTTAAGAAAAATTTGAAGTAACGAATAACGTTTTGCACCGTTACTCAAAAAAACACGTTACCGTTACTCAAAAATAGAAACGAACTGTTACTCGTTACCTCTAGAAGAAGGTAACAAATGGCGTTCCTTTTCTTCAAAAAAGGTAACGCCGTTATTTTTTAGACCTTTTTTGAGGTTAGTTACATCACTAAAAATGATATAAATTTAAGTAAACATATTGTCAACAAAATCTATTATGGATAAATTTTATTCTTATAGATAGCTTATAAATTTCACTGCTAATATACTTGGTTATCTTCTATTGCTGTTTATTAACTGAACTGAATTTATTTCTTTATACCGGTAAAAAAGGGTTCATGTTTATTCGAATTCCCCAAAATGCCTTGAATTTGAGTTTGGGGCCTGAAATCGGTCCCGCCCTTTTTATTAACTAAGTGTTATTATGCAAGTTATTTACTTGTATACATGGATTTTTTTAAAAGGAAAGGTTATAGGACTTGTTAATAAGCTTATTGAGGGAACCCAACTCATTTAATATCTCGATTTTATAGAAGACAAAGGTTATAAATTAAATAAATTCTAATAATTATATTAAAGAATCGTTAAATATTTTAGATTGTTCATTTAATTTTTTAAAACAAATCAAAATAATTTGTTAAGAAAGTTTTAAAGATAATGGTAATGATATTATAATAATATAGCCTATAAATCAACTTAATTGTTATTTTATTTAAGGTTTTTAGAAATTCATTCTCAAAATTATAGGTTTTTTTAAATTAAATCTTTTTCAAAAAAAGTTTGTAAATATTATTCTGAGTCTATCTAAATTTTAAAAGCAAAATGCTATAGAATTATTGCCCAATATATCTAAGATAAAATTGACCCAAATTATAACAATAAATATTAATTAGTAATTATGATAAAGAGTGGAGAGTAGTGTTGCGTAATCGGCTAAAAACTACGCCTAAGCCTAATTAGGCTAAGCCTTAAAATCGGCTAAAGCTAATTAGGCTAAGCCTAAAAATTGGCTAAAATAAATAAGTCAAAAATTCTGCATCGATGCCTAGCATTAATTATTATTTATTTATTTTAGTAAAACAATTTATTTTAATTATATTTAAATGTAAATATTTTATTATTATCAACAAATAAACATGATTATGATTTAATATTTTTTATTTATATTGTTTTATTTTGAAATGAAAATAAAAAAAGTAATATGCTGCTATTGTAAAAATGTATTCTTTTTAAATATAATTTATTAGTGATTTTCACAAATTTCTTTGTAAATACATCTTTTATTGAGGAATTATATTGTAAATTTTATTAGATAAAAAACAATCTTTTAGGTGAAATCTTTTATAATTTTTTTTAATCTATTTTTTTATTAAATGAGGTGTTTTTTTTAAAATAATTTTTTAAAAATATTTAAATTAAACTTTTTTGATGTTATTTTATATGATCTTTTTAAGGATAATATTTTAATGTGAATTGTCATAATCGTTATTTTTAAAGTTTTTTGATTTTTTTTGGAAATTAGATTAAAATAAATATTGATAACATATTTAAATAAAATTTAGTGAAGATGTACCGTAGAAAAGTGACAATTGTCATAATCGTTATTTTTAAAGTTTTTTTATGTTAAAATAAGTATTGATAACATGTTTAAATAAAATTTAGTGAAGATGTACCATAGATAAGTGACAATTGTCATAATCGTAGTTTTTAAAGTTTTTTTGACGTAAATGAGCTAAAATAAGTATTGATAACATGTTTAAATAAAAATCTAGTGAAGATTTATCATAGATAAGTGACAATTGTCATAATCGTAGATTTTAAAGTTTTTTGAATTTTTTTGACGAAAATATGTTAAAATAAGTATTGATAACATGTTTAAATAAAATTTAGTGAAGATGTACCATAGATAAGTGACAATTGTCATAATCGTAGTTTTTAAAGTTTTTTAAATTTTTTTGACGTAAATAGGCTAAAATAAGTATTGATAACATGTTTAAATAAAATTTAGTGAAGATGCACCGTAGAAAAGTGACAATTTAATCGTAGTTTTTAAAGTTTTATGAATTTCTTTGACGAAAATATGTTAAAATAAGTATTGATAACATGTTTAAATAAAATTTAGTGAATATGTACCATAGATAAGTGACAATTGTCATAATCGTAATTTTAAAGTTTTTTGAATTTTTTTGACGTAAATAGGCTAAAATAAGTATTGATAACATGTTTAAATAAAATTTAGTGGAGTTAAAATAAGTATTGATAACATGTTTAAATAAAAATTTAGTGAAGATGTACTCTAGATAAGCGACAATTGTCATAATCGTTATTTTTAGTTTTTTGAAGCAAGTGGATTAAAATTAGAGCTATAATTAATTTTATAGGTTAAGAAATTAAAATACAAATATTTATTTTTTTTAAGCTAAAGATAATTTGATTGATAAATAATCAATTATTAACTCGACATTTTATTTTTCTATTTTTTCATAAAATTTGATGTAAATATTAATAATTTTTTTTTATTAAATATTTTTAAAGGTGATTTTTATTCATATTAGTGTTGTTTATGAATTTTTAAATGTGGTTTTTGCAAATAATTAATATATGAGATAGCAGTAGAGGTGTTATTTGCATGACCCTAATTTTTAAAATATAAAAATTTCGTCATGCCTCCTTTTTGCAAAAAAAAAATTAGATCTGGCCAGGATTTTTAGTCTTAACTTTATATATTCAGGGCCGGCCCCCCCTGGATTTTTTTAATGTTGTTTTATATTAAATATGTTATCAATACTCATTTTAGCCTATTTACGTCACAAAAATTCAAAAAACTTTAAAAACTACGATTATGACAATTGTCACTTATCTATGGTACATCTTCACTAAATTTTATTTAAACATGTTATCAATACTTATTTTAACATATTTTCGTCAAAAAATTTAAAAAAACTATAAAAATAACGATTATGACAATTGTCACTTTCCTACGGTACATCTTCACTAAATTTAATTTAAACATGTTATCAATACTTATTTAAACATATTTTCGTCAAAAAAATTTAAAAATAACGATACAATTGTCACTTTTCTATGGTACATCTTCACTTAAACATGTTATCAATACTTATTTTAATCTATTTTCGTCAAAAAAATTCAAAAATCTTTAAAAATAATGATTATGACAATTGTCACTTTTCTATGGTACATCTTAACTAAATTTTATTTAAACATGTTATCAATACTTATTTTAACAAATTTACGTCAAAAAAATTCAAAAAACTTATAACCATTATAACAATTGTCACTTTTCTATGGTACATCTTCACTAAATTTTTATTTAAACATCATATCAATACTTATTTTAAGGTACATCTTCACTAAATTTTATTTAAATATGTTTCAATACTTATTTTAATCTATTTTCGTCAAAAAAAATCAAAAAACTTTAAAAATAACGATTGACAATTGTCACTTTTCTACGGTACATCTCCACTAAATTTTATTTAAACATGTTATCAATACTTATTTTAGCCTATTTACGTCACAAAAATTCAAAAAACTTTAAAAACTACGATTATGACAATTGTCACTTATCTATGGTACATCTTCACTAAATTTTATTTAAATAAGTTATCAAAACTTATTTTAACATATTTTCGTCTAAAAAATTAAAAAAACTATAAAAATAACGATTATGACAATTGTCACTTTTCTACGGTACATCTTCACTAAATTTAATTTAAACATTTTATCAATACTTATTTAAACATATTTTCGTCAAAAAAATTTAAAAAACTTTAAAAATAACGATTATGACAATTGTCACTTTTCTATGGTACATCTTCACTTAAACATGTTATCAATACTTATTTTAATCTATTTTCGTCAAAAAAATTCAAAAATCTTTAAAAATAACGATTATGACAATTGTCACTTTTCTATGGTACATCTTAACTAAATTTTATTTAAACATATCAATACTTATTTTAACAAATTTACGTCAAAAAAATTCAAAAAACTTATAACCATTATAACAATTGTCACTTTTCTATGGTACATCTTCACTAAATTTTTATTTAAACATCATATCAATACTTATTTTAAGGTACATCTTCACTAAATTTTATTTAAATATGTTTTAATACTTATTTTAATCTATTTTCGTCAAAAAAAATCAAAAAACTTTAAAAATAACGATTATGACAATTGTCACATTAAAATATTATCCTTAAAAAGATCATATAAAATAACATCAAGAAAGTTTAATATAAATATTTTTAAAAAATTATTTAAAAAAACACCTCATTAATAAAAAAATAGATAATTTTATAAAATTGATAAAAAAAATTATAAAAGATTTCACCTAAAAGATTGTTTTTTTATCTAATAAAATTTACAATATGATTCCTCAATAAAAGATGTATTTACAAAGAAGATTGAGAAAATCACTAATAAATTATATTAAAAAGAATATTACATTTTTACAATAGCAGCATATTATTTTTTTTATTAAAAAAACATCAAATAAATAAATTTATTTTCATTTCAAAATAAAACAATATAAATAAAAAATATTAAATGGTATCATGTTTATTTGTTGATAATAATAAAATATTTACATTAAATATAAATAAAATAAATTATTTTACTAAAATAAATAAATAATAATTAATGCTAGGCATCGATGCAGAATTTTTGATTAATTTATTTTAGCCAATTTTTGGGCTTAGCCAATTTTTAGGCTTAGCCTAATTACTTAACTGATTTATTCACCTAAAATCTAGGCTAAGCCGTTTTATAGTCGGCTAAAATTAGCCGATAACACAACACTAGTGGAGAGTAAGGCAGCGAATGGCAGGTTTTAGCCAGTTCACTCAAGCCTGCCCATAAAAATATTTTTAAAATATAAATTGTAAAATATTTTTTAAGGCAATTTTTTTATTTCATAATATTGCATATTTTATAAGTTTAAATAAAAATATATCAAAATATAAGGGCCCATCAACCAATTAAATAATTTTTAAGCACTAAGCTGGTTGAGCAAAATTTTTAAATAAATGGGTGGGAGGGTAATTTATTTTTTTTAAACCAGAGGAAGATGAGTTAAAAAATTAAACAAAAGCAAATTAAAAACCCTGTAAATCTCAAATTGACACCTCAAAGTGAAAAAAAATAAAGAAAATATTCTTTTACTTAACAAATATAATTGTCAATTTGTCCAAAAGGACAAAGGTGTGAGAGGTAAATGAAGCAGGAAATGTTGGAAATATGGCCAACTAGCATAGCAAGATCAGGTAACCTGCTTCAACCATGTATGGTTTTTTAAAATATGATTAGATACCTGTAGTGTTTTGTTTGGAATAAGAAATAACTGTCTGCATCTTTCAAATTAAAGCTGTGTCACATATCTATGTATATTATTATGGACTGATGAAATTAATCATACAATTTGTTCCTTGTGTTGTGACACTTAATTTAATTCCTACATGTCTAAATTATTTTTTACAAAATTATCACAGATCTCTAACAATAACATCTGCAAAAAATGGGGAGGGGGGGGGGGTATTATTATTTTGTACAAATTTTTGATGCAGTTGTCATTCAAAATGGGGGTAGCATAAATAGTTGTTTAAAAATTATATGATTGGGGAGGGGGGGCCTAAGTCAATATTTCATCTCAATATCTCACTGGGTACAAGGGTCACTTATTTAACAAATCCATTTAAAAAATTTAATTTTTAAATCAGATATTTGTGACAAATCAATTTTATTTTATTTTAATTTATAATAAAGATAATTTAATACTTTTTCTAATACTAATTTTTTTAAAGAAAATAATATGGGCTGGGCCAGGCCTGAAAATACAAAACTTGGGCCAAGCTGAAAAATTTTTTTTTTTAAATCCAGGCTAGGCCAAAAAATATTTTTTATAAATCCTGTCCAGGTCATGCAATTGGTACCTCTGTAAGATTTTGATATAGTATATTTTAAAGTTAGATGCTGTTTTTAGTAAAAAAAATTAGCACCATCTATTTGAAAAGTTTAACAAACCTTTCACTACCAAAATGCCCCCCCCCATCCCATGCATAGTTACGGTTCTATGTTTGTACAAATATACACTACCGACCACAAATGAGTGCCCACCCTGCATTTTTACATAAAAAATTAATTAATAACTTAAAACTTTTTAACTTATTTGGGTAAAAGTGAATTGATCAATTAATTTAAGATGTCTAGACATATTTAGAAATAAAAAACTCGGAATTTCTATAAATTTTTCTATGAAATTTTAGCCTTTGAAAACAACATGTCAAAAATGACCAATTTGGTAAAATAGGGTTCATTAGTTTTTTTCAGCAATAATTTTAAATTGCCCATTGTTTTTTGGAAGAAATCACATTCTAATCTGCTTATTACCCATTTTTAATTATTTTAAAAAAATTCCTAGATTTTTTTTGTTTTAAAAAAGAAACTTTTAGTCTTTATAAATTTTAGCGAACATTCGACCAAAATGATTAAAAGAAAAGAAATTTCTATTCCAACTAAATGCAAAATAATTAACTTACACATAGTGATAAAAGTAATCGCCGAATTGCCAGAGAATTAACCCTAGCTCAATGAACAGTCGATTGTATATTTAAAAGATTACACAACTAATACAATATCGAATACAAAGAGGTTTGGAAGACCCCACAAAACAATTTGAAGCGATTATAGGTATATAATATAGCAAGGGTCAGTAAACGCAATCGACGCCTTGTCGCCTCAGAGATAGCTGCGGAGGTTAATATGACTTGGGAAAACCCGATAAGTGTCACAACTGTGAAAAGGCACCTTAGGAGCTTTGAACTTTATGGTAGGGTAGCAGTCAAAAAGCCACTCTTGAGCAAAAAAATAAACTCAAGCGATTAAACTGGGTATGAAAACATCAATTTTGGACATCTACCATGGTGCCAGGTCTTATGGAGTGATGAGTCAAAATTCGAAATCTTTGGTTCTAAAAGAAGGCAATATATCTTCTGCTCAGCTGGAGAGCAAATGAGCAATCACTGCATAATTCCTATAGTCATATTCTGGGGAGGGTCTGTATGGTGTGGGAGTGCTTTGGACAATGTCAAAATTAAAGGAATCCTTAACAAGGAGGGATACCGGCATGATCGGAAATAACTTTTTATTTCAACAAGATAATGACCCAAAGCATACATCCAGGATATGCAGAGATTATTTACAAAATCTGAAACAACACGGTATTCTCGAGTTGATGACTTGGCCATCCCAGTCTCCCGATCTCAATCCAATCAAACTTTTATGGGATCACCTTGATCGACAAGCATGAAATAGCCCTCTAAACTCTCATTCACACCTTTGGGAAGTATTGTAGAGAGAATGGAACAATATCACTTCCTAATATTTAAAAAATCTCATCGAAAGATTACCAAAAATTTGTGCGGCAATTATAAAGAATAAAGGTGGTCATATTGATGAGACCAAAATTTGATCTTAATTAATTGCTATGTCTTTTATTTTTTGTAATTTTATGCAATAATATGTAAACTTATAAATAAATTTGATAAACCTCATATTGTGTTATTTGTCATTTGAGAAAAATATTAAGAAAATGCAGGGTGGGCAATCATTTATGGACGGTAGTGTATATAAAAATTATTATATGAATATATAAATGTAATACAATTATTTTTATAGGCCTAGGCAAATCATTTATAAAAATTTAAATTATTTTTAATAAACAAAAAATAATACCATATAATCTTCTTCACATACTATTAAATCTTCAACAATGTAAAATGACTGGCCTTGAAGATTAACCTCTTTATTAAAAATTTACAATTTTAAAAAAATAATAATTATGATACCACAAGAGTCACATTTGAAACATAAAATATGATATAGTTTTCCTAAAGCAGTACATCCATCATCATCGTTCAATATTTGAAGATTACAGATAGCACATATTCCTTAATACAATAGCAATTATTTATAATAATATTTTAAAACCTATATTTTCAGTAGGATCCATGTTTAAGTTTTGTATTAGCATATCTGTAAGTTGATCTACCTTGTCTTCAGATTCTTTTGTTCCATAAAGATTATTTGTAGTTTGAACATTTTTACTATATTTATTTATTTTACCGTCTACAGGTAAAATTTTAAGTAAATTATTATCGTTATAATAATTTTTGAGATATATAGTATTTTCTGCATAAGGGGTTATCAATTTTTCTCTTTTATTAGAAAAATGTTTAACATCAAAATCATCGAATTTCGGGGGAGGTGGAGGTGGTAGCGATATATCATTATCAAAATTTTTACATCTTGTTGTATCAATCTCATTATATAATATTGATTCTGGTGGAGGTGGGGGAAAATAATCATCCATACTACAATTATATTTATTCAAAATTAAGGTGAAACATGCGGTTTTGTAAAAATTAAGTCAAAACACCTAAATTTATTTGATCAACATATGTTTATTACAGTAGGTTTCCTAATGACATATATATAGCTAAAATAGCTTTCAAAAAAAAGTAAATAATGTTGTGATTATATTGTTAAATAAAATATATAGATATAAACATTATTAAAGCGAAGTATATAGAGACCAACGCATTAGAAAACGGGGAGAAGTTTTTCAATGGGATACACTTAGGGCAGAAGAGGGCATTGACTCGGCATGATATCAGGAAAAGCCAGGAAAATATTGCCTTAGCGTCGAGATTTTGCCAAGATAATATCAATCAATTAACAAATCGTATGGATAATATTCAGAGAGATATCATTAATTATATAGGAAAGAATTTCTTATTTTGATCGGGAAGGTTTATAGCTGTGTGAGAAGTTGTGTGATGCATGGCAGCAGGGACCGAATTATCCAGATCAAGTAAGCATTTGCCTATGAGACCACGAGCAAATGTTAATCTTAGAGAAAAAATACATGAAATATATATTTTCTTTTATCATACATGTTACGACTTTTCTCTTATCATATTCATATATTTAATTCATTAGCGGTTAATTTGGATTATTTTCTTTTTAATGCATTACTTTAATGTTATTATTTTGATATATGGGTTTTTATCATTTTTTTCAAAATAAAAATGTATGTAGTTAAATAAAAGTCAAGTTTTGATTGATTTACATTTATATACAATATTTTCTTAATTATCATAGTAATATAATTCAATAAGCTTTAAAATAATAAAGAAAAGAATCGAGATTTGCATATTATCCATGTAACAAAACAAATATTTGAAATAATAAAGTTTTTAGGGAAACATAATTTATTTATCCTACAGAGGATCAGACGATTATAATGAACCACTTAGAAATTTTAAAAATGAGAATTAAAATTATGTAGATTTCCTTGAGGTGATATAAATTATAAAAAAAATGATAAAATACTCATAGACCATTTAGAGAAAACTCGTATGTAAAGCTTAAAACTTTCCGACAAAACAAAATTCAATAGAAGAGGTTTCTCACTATGTTGACAAAGGGCAAAGACAACCGTAATATGGATATTAATGTTGTACTTGTTGAATTTTGACTGACGGGTCCCACCGTCAGAGTAGGGAAAACACAGTCCGTGATTGGGGGTCCGGGATGGTCGATAAGGGGATCCAGGGGGCCGGGTTTGGGTATCGATTTTGTCATGGGATCACGCGGACAACGTAGTGTAAATATTATTTTAAAGTTAATTCAAAGCAAATACAACCGAATTAAGGTTAAACAAATTTTATTTCAATAGTTACAAAAAAAAAGAAAATCATCAAAATCATACATAAGAAAACAACACTATCAAATTTCATTTTTCGTGCTCTTTATATAGATAAAATAAATAATAAAAAAAATAATGTTAATAATACAGGCCCATCTTGAAAACTGGTTAGATCCAGTTCTGAGGATGAAATCAAAACAATCTTGGTATACGTGAACAAAGAAAAAAAATATACATGATAATGAGAAAAACACATCACTTCTAATTGAACAAAGAAAACAAAAATATAAATGGTAATATAAAAACATATCACTAGAACAAAGACATAATAACTATTATAAACTAGTTAAAACACAACACTCCTCTCCGCTTAACTTTGACTACCGCAGCACCTTTCGGATCAGGGCAGATGGCAGGCTTAATTAAAAATTTATTTTACAACTCAAAAATATAATATAGGCATACGCCGTACCGCTGGATTAGAGGGGGGTTCAGTCCTATGTTCATTACCTTAGGCACAAAAAAACGTCTAACAAAATAAACGGCATAGCCGCAGCGCGTTGTCAGGGCGGATTTTAATCCTAAGTTCGTTTACTTAGACACATAAAAACATCTAACAAAATAAACGGCATAGCCGCACCGCGTTGTAAAGGCGGATCCTAAGTTAATTTAAATTAGCGCATAATCAATAATCACACAAATATTAATAATAACGGCATGGTACCGCTGGGTCAGGGCGGTCTTTAATCCTAAAAAAACTCTGAGGGGGGGGGGGGGGTAGGTATAAAAAGGTAATGTATTTATAGATATATAAAGAAATAAGGTTTAGTGTGCGATACAAAAAAACGGTGTTTTAGTAAGATTTCTATGCTCCTCCCCGTTTAAAATCTGCTACCTCCGGGAGGGGTTTCTGACGGGTTTGCAGGTTCCTCCTCGTAAATTGTTGAGCCTGATTGATCGGAGTCGCTACGGTTTGCCCTTTGAGTCGGGGGATTTGAGAGTTATTTCCCAACCTCAGTGATGGATTCGCGGAATCCTATTGCAGAGAAAGGTTGGGTTTGGGGTTGATCATTTTGACAAGGTCATTGACGGCTTGGGGCAGGTTGGTGATAGTGTTTACGATTTTGTGTTGCAGTTGATAGGATGGTGTTTTGGGCTCTATCGCGTATGGTTCTTTAGAGAATATGGTAACGTAATCTTCTCTGGTTGCATCGGTGTCAGGGCATTTATGATCCCGTCGGGGTCGGATATCACGACGATGGTATCGTTGAGTTTTGTTCGTGGTTTCCACGTAATAAACGACTGATCCTTGTACGTCTTTTATGACTCCCTTTTCCCATTTTGGGTGGGCAACGGTTGGGGGTGTTCGAACCCACACTAGATCATCTTTTCTTCGAGCGGCGAGAATGGGAGAGTGATTGGGGCGGGATATTGATTTCTCTCGGAGGAGGTCTAATGAACGTCGGATTTCGCGTCCTAGGTATAGCATTGCAGGTGTTTGTTTTGTTGCCGGATGCGGGGTGTTTCTATACGATATCAGAAAATTGGTCAGCTGGGTTTGAATTTCGGAGCGGGGAAAACCTCTTATGGCATTTTTAAAAGTTCGTAAAAATCGTTCCGCTATTCCGTTACTTTGTAGTGAGTATGGTGGCGTACGAATATGCGTTATTCCATGGTGATCACAATATTGGTTAAATTCGTGGCTGACAAATTGGGGTCCATTGTCCGTTATGAGGTTTCGTGGATACCCTAGGTGAGTATAAATGCATTCCAAAGCGGTTAGGAGGGCAAGAGTGGTTGTGCTATTCAGGCGGGTTATTTCTGGCCATTTGGAAAAAGCATCCACCAGAATTAGCTAATGCACGTTTTGTAGGGGGCCTGCCAGGTCGACATGCACCATATCTCCGACTGAGTGGGCGGCGGGCCATTTGTGGAATAGTACTAGGGGAAGTTTTCTTTGTACTGCTGACAATGGTCCCACGTTTCATTGATCGTTTTGATGTCCAGGTTTAAATGTCCCACCAGATATACATCCTGGAAGTTTCTTTCATTCCTACAATTCCTGGATGTCCCCTGTGAATTTCTTGTGATATCGCGGGACGTAAGGTTTGCGGAATGATTATTCGGGTTCCTCGGACAACTATCTCACCGTCTATAGACAATTCATTTTTTATATTCCAAAATTTTATTAATTTGTTGTTTGTTACATTTGGGGGCCAGCCGTTTTGTATGTTCTCTTTGACTTGTGTTAATTCAGGGTCTTGCATGGTTTTGGCTTCAATTTCGTCTCGGATAAGGGGTAGAGCTTTAATTTGTGTTTGGGTAATTTGGTTTATTTCGTTTTCGTCTTGATGGTCTATTTTAAGGATCGGTAGTAGGGAAAGTGCATCGGCGTTCATATTTGATGATCCCGTTTTGTAGCGGATGTTGAAATTGAACCCTGATAACGTGACTCCCCATCTTTGTAATCTAGCGGAAATCATGGTTGGAATCCCAATTTGTTTTCCATATATGGCTAACAGTGGTTTATGGTCGGTGTATATGATAAATTGGCTGCCTAGAAGTAATTGTCGGAATCTCTTAACTGCAAAAACAATAACTAAGGCTTCCTTTTCCACGGTTGAATAGTTGATTTCGGCTTTGGATAAGGTTCGGGACGCATAGGCTATTAATTTTTCGATTTCGTTATCCCATAGGTGTGATAGAACCGCTCCTATCCCATAAGTGGACGCATCACAAGATAAGGTTAAGATGGTTTTGAGATTGTAATTGCATAAAATTTGGGGGGGGGGGATACTAGTAAAGACTTGATCGAGTTAAAGCTGTCCGACTGGGTTTTGTCCCAATTAAATTTTACCCCTTGGTGTAATAGATCGTATAGTGGTTTATCTAAGGTAGACATTTGCGGTATAAATTTGGCGTAGTAGGTAACGAGTCCAATAAAGGATCGTACTTCGTGGATGTTCTTTGGAACCGGACAGTTTTTGATTTATTCGGTCGTTTTAGGAATTGAAGTTAACCCGTCTGCATTGATATTGTGGCCTAAATATTCCACTGATGGTTGTGATAGTTTGCATTTTTTTAAATTTATCCTTAAATTGAAATTATCTAATCTTGTGAGGAGCTGATGTAAATTGTACCAGTGTTCCTCCGGTGTTTTCCCTTATACCAGAATATCGTCCAAATATGTAACAGTTTTTTTAAGGCCGGCAGTCACAATGATTATAGTTCTTTGAAAAATCTTAGGGGTGGAGGAAATTCCAAAAGGAAGTCGATTAAAATTAAAGGGGCCTATATGGGTACTAATAGTTAACAATTCGCTCGTGGTTTTCGTGACTGGAATTTGGGTATAGGCTTCTTTCAGATCTATCACGGAAAAAATGGATCCCTCCTGTAGTGTTCCAAAAATGTCTTCAATTCGGGGAATCGGGTAACATTCAGGAGTGACCCACGGATTGGGGCTAAATTTGTAGTCTATGCATAGATTTAAGGTATTGTCAGACTTTTGAATTGGTACGATTGGTGACCCCCATTCACTGTATCAGCATTTACTGATAATCCCAATGTTTTGCCAGTCTTTTAATATTAGTTCGATTTGTAACTTTAATGCATAGGGTACGGTACGGGGTTTGATGAAACGGGGTTGGGCGTTTGGGAGTAGATTTATATCTATTTGGTTTGGAAAATTCCCAAGGGTATTAGAAAATGAAAATTTTGTTGTAGCTGTTTTATTTCGTGATTTGTTGAAGTGATATCTTGAATGATTTTGGGTATTTTATTTAGTATATCTCTTCCCATTATGGATGCGTGGTTGCCATTTGTCACAAGAATTTTACAGGAGTAGAAGTTGTCATGGTATTTTATTAACCCGAAAAAGTGTCCTATTGGCTGTATGTTGTGTCCAGAAAATGATTTCAGAATTATATTAGTTTCATTGAGCGGAATCTGATGAAAATGTAAATCATATTTTTTTTTCCAATGACGGAAACAGCTGAGCCCGTATCTATTTCCATTTCTAGAGGTAAATCATTTATTTTTATGGTTACCCGAAAAGGGTGGTTATTGGTATGGTATGATTCATCTGTCTTAACATTAATGTGTCTGTACTCCTTATTCACCTCCTTTTTTTGCTCTGGAGTAACTAGGTTAGTAGATGGTAGGATGTGGTAGGGAAACTGTTGTAAGTTTATCTGAATGGACAAGAGATTTGATAATGTCTCCGGTTACCACACTTGTAACAAGTGGGATTATTATTACGTTGTATATTTTGGTGTTGTGGGTATTGATTGTTATATCTTGTGGCTGTATGGTTAAGGCTATTATGGGTTTGGTTGAGAGATTCCTCTATCTCCCAAGTTTGGGCTATTTTTAGCTTTCCTTTAAATGTTAAATCATCAGACGTAATTACTCGGCCTCGAATTCCCGATGATTGAATTCCGGCTCCGAATTGAGATGACAAGAATAGATCCCAGCTTGGGCCTAGGTTGCATTGAGTGGCCAACGTAAGTAACGCATTTGCATATTCGGTAATTGTTTCCCTATCTTGTTGTACCCGATGGCGAAGTTTATCAATTGCTAGACCTTGGTTACTATTATTGTTTCCTAGAATATATATCTTGCATTGATAGTCCATCATGGATTTTGGAGCATAGGCTAATTTTATTTTTGTATATAAACAATGACCACAAGAAGATAATAATTTACCGTCAGAGCGGGGAAAACACAGTCCGTGATTGGGGGTCCGGGATGGTCGATAAGGGGATCCAGGGGCGGGTTTGGGTATCGATTTTGTCATTGGATCACGCGGACAACGTAGTGTAAATATTATTTTAAAGTTAATCCAAAGCAAATACAACCGAATTAAGGTTAAACAAATTTTATTTCAATAGTTACAAAAAAAAGAAAATCATCAAAATCATACATAAGAAAACAACACTATCGAATTTCATTTTTCGTGGTCTTTATATAGATAAAATAAATAATAAAAAAAAGAATGTTAATAATCCAGGCCCATCTCGAAAACTGGTTAGATCCAGTTTTGAGGATGAAATCAAAGCAAGCTTGGTATACGTGAACAAAGAAAAAAAAATATACATGATAATGAGAAAAACGCATCACTTCTAATTGAACAAAAAAAACAAAAATATAAATGGTAATATAAAAACATATCACTAGAACAAAGACATAATAACTATTATAAACTAGTTAAAACACAACAGTACTATTTACGTAAAAGTAGAAAATATGAAAACGGGATATTTAGCAAACGATTTGACATTAAATACAGAGGTGTTGCTAGCCTGCTATAAAGACTAAAGTACCCTCTTTTAAAAATTACCACCAATTTTAAAAGTGGTTTAGTATCCTATTTTTTAAAAAATTAGCACCCATTTTTAAGTAATTAGCAGCCATTTATAATTAATCAGCACCTGTTTAAAAAAATGCATTAATATATAATTTAAATTGCTTTTAAATTTTAGTGCTTATTTTAATAAATATTATTTTCCTTATAGGATTAAGTAATTTTATTAATATAAATTATAATTTCCTCCATTCCCCCGGCAAAAACAAAATGATGAAAAGAATCACAATATGTTATTATATGAAATAAAAGGCATATAATTATTTTATAAATCATTGTTTTATTAGATAATCCTACACATCAAGATAAAACCTAATAATTGGAATATGTTAAGTTTGTCTAAATTTAATATACATTCATTTTCACTCTGATTTATACAAAAAGCTATGCTTATTTTCCAATTAATACTCCATCTAATAGCGAAAAAAATAACAAAATCAAAGGGCAAACTTGGAAAAATATTTTAATTTCTTTGATCATATAAAATATAAATCTTAGATAAAGCTATTATAGATGATGGCTATTTAAGAATATTTTGGTTATAAGAGTAAAGCATTAAGTTAGATTTTACATTTGTATTAGATATTATTTTGACAATATACGTTTATATTATTGAAAAGGCGTGTGGAACACTTGATTATAAAATAAAAAATGTTCACTTTATATATATTTCCTATGGTTTATATATCTTTTTTATATCTAAAAATTAGAATATAAAATCAAAAGGATAAGTTATAAAACGAAAAGTAAAATAAAGGTATAATTGTACAATTTAAATAAGTTAAATATATCAGAATATTAAAGTAAAGATAATTGCGTGGTATAAAATTTAAACATATTGCTATATATAATATTTAAATTTATTATATAACAATTATAAATAATTATAGTATATAAATTATAAAAATAATTCACCAGAAGATAAGGCTAACGGGCCGAAGACCCTCAAAGTGGAGCACTTTTAAAGATATAAATTATCATTTATTAGCACCACATTTTGTAAAAAGTTATAAAGTCTCTGATTAGGTGAAGAATAAATGCTCTATTCTTCAAAATAATTCATAGAGTTTGGGCTAAAGTAAACTACTAATTCTCAAAAAATAGGTGAAACAAGGTAGTGGGCATATAAAAAATCCCTTAAATGGCTATATGGTGAAGCGAGCTTACTCCCATTTGTTATAAGTGCCCTACTATATATATTTTATAATAAATTGTTTGAAACGCAAACATCTGCAATAGCTGAATCTTTGACTAATAATTTTTACAAATTTGGAATGATAAATCAGCTGATATTTTTTTTAGAAATTTTGAAATAAGGGACAGTTTTCATTACATCATCAAACTAAATATTTACATTAATAAGCTTGTAAAATGATCGAAGATGCCAAGTCTTCTATATCTTTTATAACATTCACATCCAATCAAAATAAAGTTATAAAATGGCAACAAATTTATTGAAATGATTACTGATTAAAAGCTATAAGATAACATTTAGATATAAATTGAAATGACATAAAAATATAACAAGTCGATTAAGATGGATACACAGCAATGAATATAGAGTTGAACATCCGCAGATCCGAATGACCTCTAATACTATTGAAGTATTTTTTTATATAACTGATCAAATTATAAATAGTGACCGGGTTTTTGATAAATAAAAAGCTTATAGCGAATGTGCGATATTTGTATTCTAGTCATTATGATGCAATTAATATAAAAGGTATTTCGAAAAAGACCTTGAATAAAGTTTCACAATTAGAAAATATATTACAAATTACGTGTGAATTATTTTCATTTACCCTTAATTTACTAGATCTAAATGTCGGGTAAAATGAAAATATTGACTATATAATTTGTGATGGTGAGGAATCTAATAAACGAAAATGAAATGACACAATATAATATTAATTCCACAATTGCAATCAATAACAGGTGTTTATCCAAAGTAGGAGTACAATTTATTTACTGTTTAAATATTTTAATTTTCTTTTGATTGCTTTACACAGTTGGAACCTGAACAAGAACCTAAAAACCATTTCAAATTTTAACAACCGAACTAGAAATATTTTTTAGGAAATATTTAGAATCAGAAATCTTTTTAGTCCAGATTCCAAACTTTAATATTATATTTACTCAGATGAATCCTAAATGGATGTTCCTAAATCTTGGTGGAAATCAACTTTATTCTTACATAATTCCCTTTTTAAAACTAAATAACAATATAAATTTGTTACAGATACTTTTAAATAATAGATTCCGTATGGCCATTTAGAAACTCTCTTAAAATATCTTTCTTGCATAGGAATATTTTTATGATAGTAGATAAGTTAAATTTTACCCGTAATAATGAAAATATGACTTTGCGTAATACTTTGAAACCTATTTGTTTTATGGAATAAAGTGCCCTCGTTTATTTCGTAGAAAGTATCTAGAATTAAATTTGCCATAGAATATGCTATTCAAGTATTTGTAAACCTATAAGATTTAATTTTATTATTATTTTATAAACAATATATATCTTATACTAATAATAAATTGCTCGAAAGTATATAAATCACTTGCTTCATATGCTATAATGACATAATAGAATTTATGCTATCTTGTTCTTTCTTTCTATTATGCTAATAATATTAAACCCTCTCAATTAGCACGAGCTACTGTTTAAAAAACTTTAAATAAAAGTCTGACGGGTTTAAAAAAAATTTAATGGGCGGGTGTGTAAAAAAAATTTTGTTTTATTCCTCTGACATATTTTAAAAATAAATATTGATAATTATAATTATCAAAATTTTAAACGAAAACATTTAATCAATATTTGTATTTCATTATTTTGCAAAAATGATAGTTTATGTGATTACCCATAGCACATAGTTTCAATCATGTCTCTTGTTCATATCTGTTTTGTATTTTTTATATTTTTCTTCATAATAATTATATCTCCTCAGTCCTCACTTGACATGGGCATGCACAATCAAAAACAAGTGCACTCTTTATCTTTATAACAAGTGATTAATTTTTTTCATGGTAAGCTTTCATTTTTTATTTTCCTTGAAAAAATTATATACATTTTTTGGGAAAAGGGAAGTGTGTAGGGAAAAATTTTTAATAGCTTAAAATGATATTTAGGAGAACATATAAATTTCCAAAGGGGGATTTCCTCTTGCTTCCCTCACTACGCCTGTGCTTAATTATATTGGAAATTTATTTTTATTCTTTATCCAAATTAGATTATTGAATAAAATGTTTATCAACTGTTTGGTGAATATTTGTATTTTGAAATTCTTATGGGTGGAAATTAAGCGAGTAAAAACTATTTCGGGCTGACTGATGAATTTTTATTCACAATCATTTGAAAGAGGGCGGGTTAATTTTTTTTTAAAATAATAAGCGATGGGCGAGGAGGCAGGTTAAAAGATAATAAAACAATGTGCAGGCGAGCTAGTATTTGATTAAAATTCTTGCAATAATTTCCAACGATTTTGTTTTGAGAGAAGGAAAACTTTAATAACTTAAAAAATATTAATTTATAATACAGAATTATATAAACTATAAAAAATATAATTTTATTTATAAAGAGTGTTAACAAAAGGAATTTCTTATTAAAATTTCAAGTAAAATTTTACTGCGAGATTATCTCAGGGGTATTGCTGCACTTTGAATAGAAATTCCCATCTCTCTGAGTATGCTCTAAATGTGGGATTAAGTTCTCTCTTTATTATTTTTAAGGCAGAGAATCATTGATATGCAAAAAGGATCAAGATTTGAAATTTAAAAAAATGACCAAAAATAAGCTGCTGGTTCCCCATCCTACAAAAATTATAATTTGTAAATTGTATAAACACATCTACATATTTAGACCAAATTCCAGATATCTAATAGGAATAAATGCAATTTCACTCGGCTTGCCGAAATGCATACATATAATCTCCTCCCACACCTTCTAAAAATGATTGTTTTCCATTCATTTTCTCTCTAATATGGGCCCCTTAAATAGGGCACTTATTTATATTTACACTGGTAATAAAATATAATAAGAAAAAATATTTTTATTTTATAGAATTTTACTCTAAACATAATATGACATATAAGTGAATTATTTATAATTGAATTTTAAAAAAATATTCAAAATAACATTTTAATGACAAGCTACTATAGATTCATACTATTTTAGTTTAACATATAGGGTTTATAAAATATAACATATTGTTTATTAAACTAATAATCGTTTTGGATTGTATTATAATATTTATATTATTCTAATTAAAAAAGTATTTAATTTATTTTATCTTAAAGTATAAAATAATTTAACATTCTTTATACAATTATTCTTCCGTATTATGTGCTTTCACCAATTTTAGAAAGTTTAGTATCTTGAATTAAACTTTTGAGGAAAGGTCCAATATCTAACATGATAAAAAATAATTTAAAAAATATTCATTATACTTTAAGTGGTCATTTAAAAATAAAGAAAATATTTAACCTTTACTTTAAGTAAGCTACAATATGTTTTTCCTGGCAATATTTTATTAAACTTTAAATCATATTTTGAGCCCGTTTTTTTAAAGTTAAAAGTCTGATTTTACCAGAAATATATTCCATAATGTTTGGAATACCTACCTTATGAATTTCAGATTAATTTGCCATGAACTTTTAATATAATTTATATCAGTGTTTCCATAGATTTTTTATATAAAATATAAATGATTCAAAGGCTAACGGCAAGATTGTCTAAAATTTATGTTAGGTATTCTAAACAAGCTGGAATACATTTCCGGTTAAATTGTATTTTAAAATTTAACAAAAAAAGCCCTTTAAAAATGATTTAAAGTTAAAAAAAATTACACATTGTCGGAAAAAAAACATTTCATCTATCATATATACTTAATAATCTTTAGCAAAATAATATGTCATTCTGTTCCCTTTTATTATTTCTATTAGAGGTGGGCACGGGTCGTGAAATTAGGCGTGACCCATCATGTCACGGTGGGTCACAGCGTGAGTGTGAATAAATTTTAAATTCCAAGGCGTGACTGGGCGTGACGGGCCTTCCCAAAATTTTCCCCGGGCGTGATCGGGCGTGAACATAAATTTCCCGTGAATCACGTAAATTTTAATTTTTTAAATTGTGTTTTTATAAATATAAATTAGCAATTTTATAATTATATTATATATTTTCTTATTTAATTTAGTTCTTTTTTAAAAAAGAACAATTTATGAAAGCTAATAATCTTTCGCATTTTATAAACAACATCCGGTATTATTTATGTTTAGGTGTTTTTTGTCGCGAGACTTTATGCTAAATTTTGCTTAAACTTTATACAGAAAAGTCAGTTATATTTTATTTATAAAGATCTTCAATCTTTAAATGCAACAGAAGGTGAAGGATTTTACAAGCTAGGCCAAGAGATAAATGTTAACAAAATATAAAAGTTGTGAACCGGAAAACTCTCATGAATACTATAGGTCCAAAAATATACCATTTAATAAAATTTAAGATTAAAAGCATGATCAATAATAATTACTTGTCCATAATCACTGATATTTGGACGGATGACTATAAAAATCTAAGTTTTTTAACCATTATAGGACATATTATCATTAAGGATTTTAAATTAAAAATATTTGTTTTGGTCACAAGGGCAATGGATGAAAAAAACGTCAAAATTAAAGTAATCAATTCAATTATAGGAGAATATACAGAAGTAGAAAATACTTAAATAAATATGTTGTGAGTGATAACAGAGCAAATCTTATAAGTGCATTCAAAGATGACGAAACGCTTGCATGTATATGCCATATACTAAATAATATTATGCATTATATTTTTGACAATCGTTTATATGAAATAGCCATAAATATAAATGGTGTAAAAAAATAGTATACAATATTTCAAACAATCTACAGCTAATAGCAAACTAAGCCACACCCGTTGTAATAGCGAGAATAACTAGATGGAACTCTGTATATATCATGATACAGAGTTTCCTAAAATCATATTCTGAAATACAGGTGTACTTGTTTAGCAAGCAAGAATTAAATAGATTAGCCATAATTGATATCAGCATCATACGCGAGTTAGATAAATTTTTATCAATATTTAAAGAATGCTCGGATAATCTGAGAGCAGATTCTCGTCCCACAATAAATAAAGTTTGTCTAGGGAAACAAAAATTAATAAAATTTTGTCAACCTTCTGAACGTGATACAATAATAATCAAAACCTTAAAATACAGAACGAGATTTCGTTTAAAATATTATTATGCAGCCACTATAGTATCTAGATCCGAATTTCAAAAGACTTAAGTTTTTAATAAAAGAAGAAATAGATATATATAAAACAATCTTAAAAATGCTAAATGATATAAAATTAGATGATATGTATAAGTCGATGCCAACTACCATTTATAACTTTCCTAACTTATCCTAAACTCATAAAAAACCGTATATTCTAAATGATCAATACCAACTATCAATTTCCTAATTCATCCTACACTCATAAAAGACCGTATATTTCTAGATTGATGAAGCATCAACATCACCGATGAAAGCTGTGAGGATGAACTTAAAAGATTCATATAAGATAAATAACAAGACAATATTTTGAAGTTTTGGAAGCAGGAATATTCATTTCCTTTTTTGAGAAAATTATCGAGTAAAATTTTGTCAGCTGCAAGTTCGGCTTCTAGTGAAAGGTTATTTTCTGTAGCCAATCTCTTACTAGAGGAAAGGCGTACACAATTGAAATAAAAAAAGATGGACATTCTTCTTTTTCTAAATAAATTTCGATTTATAGATTGTATTTATTTTTGTTATTAATATATGAAATTAGAGAAATAAATAGAATGAATTCAAAAAAGTGTGAAATTATAGCAATAGTTTTGAAAAATTTAAAAACACCGTGAATTTTCGGGCGTGACGGGCGTGAATCAAAATATTGCTTGTCGTGAGCGGGCGGGTCGGGTCGAAAATTTTTTAGTGGTAAGCGTGAATGGGCGTGAATTTTTTTTATTGCCACCGTGAGCGGGCAGGCCGTGAATAAAAAATTAGGCCCGCGACCACCTCTAATTTCTATAATAGGATTTAATTTTTAAAAAAATTCTTATATTTTTTTCCCACAATTTTATGACAATTTTTTGGGGGAACGGATGAGCCACACCGAGAAAAAATTTCAAACATATTTTTGCATAAATTAGCATTTTAAAGTGCTGTAAACTTTACTTAAAAAAAACAATGCAACGCATTACCGTTGCTTGATACTTTATGGGGAATAAAAGGGACGCGTTTTATTGAAAAATACTAAATATAATATTAAAATTTACTTTTTATTTATTTTTTCCCCATAGATAATAAACATAAAATTATACAAAAATAACATATTATAAGATAAGTTTTTTTTGTAATAATTTTTTCATTATTTTTAAACAACTATTGATTTTCAAAAATATGATCAGATAAACAAGTCTTAGTGCTCAACATAGCATATGCTCTGCTGGTCACACTTTCATTTAGCGCTGAGATTAGGTGGGTGGAATTATATTTAATAAATAAAAACTTTATTAGAGAAATTTATTAAATATATTTAAAGAATGATCTCTGTTTTCCAAAAAACTTATTAATCTTCATAAGAATCTTCATTAAGATCATCAACATATATTTCTTTTATCTTGATCTGAATTCATATTCTGATCTAAATCAAGATAATTTTTAATAAAATTACAAATTCAAATCAATTTTATAACTCATGAAATCTTTTTATATCGAAATATTTTTTCAATTGAGTATCCAAAAAAAACAGCATCATTACCACTTCCTGCAGTCCCAATATTTTTAATTTTTCTTTTGGTGCCAGGAATCATGATATAACGAGATGCTAATTTTAGATGAATACTTCTGAATTCTCCTAGAGCTCTGACTGCTTCGTTATAAGCTAATACAATGGGATCTTTTTCATCATAACCATTTTCATCGACTTAAAATTTAATTTATAATTAGAATTTATAAATTTCAAGTTTTCATCAAATATTTTTTTTAACTAAATGTTCTAAGATTGGATTCTTCAGATAAATCTTCCAAAAACATCCGGTGTTCCAGTGGCATATATTCTCGTATGGCCATCAAGTATTTACTTCTTTCTTAAAATATTAATAATATTGATTAATATATAACAATAACATTTTTTATATAAACCGTTATCGTGTTTGATGCCTAAAATTTGATCATAGGATGGTATGATACTGGATTCAACAGCACTTGGTCCATATAGATTATAAGGAAATTCGGATATGCCATCCAAAATTATTCCGATCTTCTTTTCATTAGGCTTTGAATCACCAATTGTTCCCCAACTTTATTGTTACATATGATATGGTTATATATATAAAAAGGAAAGAGATTTTCAAATGGATGAACAAATATAATATATAGTTTACCCCATCATAAATGGTCTGACTTTTTCGTAGAATACATCCGGATCTACGTGTTTCATCATATCATTAATTGTGAAAGACATGACTCTCAAAGCTTTGCTTAAAGATTCAATGTTGGTAGTAAAAGTTTCCTTTGAACCCATACTTTCATTTATGGCCTTTTTGATTTGAATTAAGGGCTTTTTGTTTATTTTTATTTTCAATATTTTTTTAAGATCATCAAAGATGCTTAATTTTAAAAATCGAAAAATTTATGTAAAAATAAAAAAAGTTAAAAATTTTATTATATTCTTCATAAATACACGTTTAATCAACTCTCTAGTTTGCAGAAATATGCTTTAACTTAAAATAGGATGCCAGGTTTCTAAATAAAACAGCAAAATAGCAATTTATTTTTATAATTAAAGATTTTAAATCTCTGGGCAGTGGCGTTTCTATGATTTAATTTCGTGGTGGAGGGAAGGGAGGGTGTCCAAAAGATATATCAAATTATATGGCTAATAATAAGTAATGATCCCATTTATAAATTAAAATAAGACTAAAAAAATTGAAAGGAAATATCAATTAGCTACTTTGTTCTCCCTCTAAATACATTATTTCTTTGGGGAGTACCTTGATCCCACCTAACCTTTCGAGTGTTAAGCTATTTTCTTATACATTATTAGGACTGACAAAATATATAACAAAAAAGTGCAGATTCGTTTTTGGTTTTGAATTTTAAAAATCATTTGTTTTACTATGTTTTGAATGCCAATTGTTCTTTTTAATTAGACTGATCATTAGGAAGGGAGGGGGGGGATTTTTTTTAATGGCATATTTTTCTCAAAAAGAATAAACATATACCTTCAATCCATACTTAGCGAAATCAAATTCAGCCTGTAAGCTAATTAAAAAAAACCATTTATAATCATCGGAGTTTTCCATTTTAAAGATGAGTTCACAATTTGACATATGCAATGGGCTATGTTGTTCGTTAATTCTAAAAGAAATTTTTGATAAGTAAATGTTATAATAGAAACATCAAAAATTATTTTAACCTGTAATTAAATAAACAAGTATCAGAATAGGTTTGAATAGGTTTCATGCCAAGATGATATGAGATATCATATAGAGGAATGGCTAGATTTTTTGGAATATGCTAAAACAATACAAAAAAATGTTGTCTAGTTTAAAATTCTATAACAATATAATGTCGTTTTATGTGTATATAGATTCTTCATCCAATACAAGACCTATACTCTGTAAAATGTTCAATAAAATTTAATGAGATCTCAATAGACTTGTTACCTATATTAATACGTATCGAAATCGATACAAATTCTAAAAAGGTTCGCCAATACCTAAATAAATACATTTTCTCTAATACTGAAAATTTTATTTCCGATACATTTATCAATACATTTTTTAGTATCTTTGATTTGTCATGATTCACGAAATCTAAATTTGTAAAAAAGAACTATTGAGAACATAGGAAATGGTATTGTTTGTAAAATAACTCGGGTTAATTAATTTAATCAAATAAATAATAATTTACTTTAATAACTTAATAAATGTTTATATTTAAATTGAAATATTATGGGTATAAATATATTTTACATTTTAATTTATATGTATATTTAAATATTTTTAAATTTTACTAAAAAATAGAGAATAAACTATAATAAAGTATCAAAATGTATCATTTTTATTCGATATCGATATGTAAAATGCATTGGGCAACACTATCATATTAAAATGTTAAAATAATCGTTTTTACTGTTAGATATACAAAAATGTTATTAGATAAAATATCATCAATACAGTTCCCCTATACTTTGACAATGTTAGATTTCAATTATAAATATCATGAATCATAAAATAGGGTTTTATAAAAATTCCAATCAATTAAAGTATATATACTTCGGCATATCCATTTATTTGTAAATCCTCCCAAATTAATCCTTGAGCTAATGTTGTAAGGACAACTCTAGCTAAACGTAATTCTTTGTATGAGGAAAGAGTTCGAATATCGAATTGAGGTAACTTTTTTTTATATATTTAAAAATATTGAAATCAAATTTGGTCATACATAAATATATATGCTTGTCTTTACTTAGCGACACCACACCAATGACTATATTATGGCTTCTTAAAAACTTTATCTCCCATAAACACGAATTTTATATTTCAAATAAACAAAAAGGATACCCCTTAGCAAGGTGTTTCATGGTATGTCCTGACTTTTTATTTGATATTACTGATTTTTATAGTATAATTATCAATTTTGCACCCGTTTTGCCATTTTTTGTGACACCCTTAGGCAATGCCTAACTAATGTAAGCCGTAGGACGGTCTATTTATATCTATACTAAACTAAGTAAATAGCAAAAAAAATCTTAGAAAACAATCTTTGTTTTTTTACGATACCATGTAGCTAAAAATTTTTTAAAAAATTGGTGGCATTTTGCGTACAACATTATTATTCTTACACCTGAATTACTATTTATAATTGGAACAATCATTATGCTTTAAGAAACATGAATAATAATGTGGATGGATTGTGCAACTATACAGGATTGACAATTAAAATAATTTTGTAGAAACTAAAATATTAAGCGGATATAATGGTTAGGACTTAGGAGTATAGTTGGGTAATGGCTAAATGTCGAGTAATTAAGTTCATAATTCAATAACATTAAGGGGCATTAAGGGGTTTTAATTTATATTAGTTTATTTCAAATATTAACTGACTATAACGGCTAAAAATATTCTAAATACCCAATTATCTCGCATTTATATAATTTCTAACGATTTACCCAAACCCTTTCTATAAAATGAAACTCTTTGACATGACCAATAAATTCAGGCGCTTTTGATTATGTTAGTCAATATCTTCCTAAGCCATTTTTTTTTCACACGATCAATTATATATTAGTAATTCACTGTAAAATCCGAAGACACTTTAAATGTTATGATATTGTGCTGCCTACTTATTCACAGAGAATCATTTTAAATGTTATGATATTATATTGCCTACTTGTTGAGAGAGTATTATTTAAAATATTATACACTCCATTTTTAAATAACTCTTAATAAAGAATTAATATTTTTAAAAAAACTGTGTTTGTAAATATGCTAAGTAAATTGTATAAGTAACATTGGCGTAACCAAGGGAAGGGAAAGCGGGGATTTCTCTTTTTTGATGAATTTACAAGTTTGCTTTAATATTACTCCAAGTAGTGTTGTAAAACGGCTCGATTAATAAAATAACTCAATATTATATCCAGAAAAATATTATGCAAGTCTAAATATTTTGCTCATAGATGGCACATAGATTTGGACATGAGCGAAATCTCTAGGCTTAGACAATATTTTTCTGGTTAAAATAATGAGACAGCTATTTCTAAAAATAGGCTTAAATACGAGTCGCATGTAACAACACTAGATTTAAGCTAATAAAAAAAATTATCCTCTCTTGCCATACTTAAACCACGAAATAAAAAGAATGGGCAGCATACAATATTTTTTAAAAAAATCCTGTATAAATTAATAAATTTTTGAAATAATAACTATAATAATTGAAAAATAGTTTAATATATATTTATAACAGAGACCTGCTGACCCAGCCTGAAACCTGGCCATCCAAGCTGAACCTTAAAAATAAAAAAAATATTTTTCTTAAAATTAAATTATATCAATTAACTAAGCTGAAAAATTACACGATAGATTATTTAACATACATTCGTTTCCTATATTCTTAATTCCTCCTTAAAACTATTTATAGAATGCAAACATAACTATTTTAAATTTCCATATTTTAAAAATCCGGTCGTTCATAAAATAGCAATATTTTAAAATCCAGCTGATTTATAATAGGATTGATAAATGAGATTCTTTGGTTCACAGTCATTTGCCATTTATCGATCATTATTTGACGAGCGATTTATTTATTATTATATGCTACATACCCTCTCAATTATGTTATTTAGCGTCTTCTTATTCAAAATGTCCGATAAGTTTTCAGCCACACCCATCCATTCTTCACAACCATGTATTCTTGTCTTATATATATAATTATGATAATTTTTGTTTAATAGAACTAATGTTTATGACATATATAGAAATAAATTAAGAATTCTTAATTCATCTAAAATTTGTATGAAAAAAAAATTGGTTAGAAAAAGATGGTTAGTTTATTCAAAATTCTTATATATATTTATGTAATATTGGGATCAAAGACCTTCTTGAGCCTTAATTTTTTGAGTAGCCCCCTCCTCTTCCAGACTAATAAGAAATTTTTTTGGCTCAGGCCAGACTCGGCCTATATTTAACATGAAATATTCCCAAGCCCATAATAAGTATTAAAAAATTTTCCCAAGCCTATATCCAAAAATTTAATTGATTGTTAGAAATAAAATTGCAATATTTTTTTAAAATTAGCAACTGTTTTAAATAAGCTAAATTTAATTAAAATTATTTAGAACCAACCCATTAAATTAAATTTCCAAAAACCCAAGCCCGCTAAAATATTAGGCCCATTCCCGGCCATGAAGGTCCCTGAATGGGATACGAAATTCATTGGGATGAATCGCTCATTTTAAAATCACCGAAGGGCAATTTTTTAAGTTTAAAAAATTGAATTGAATAAGAAGAAATGAATTTCAGATGTGTAAGAGAGATCAATTATTTCAGACAATTTTGAAGTGAACAGAATTACTATTATTATATATATTTTTTCATAAATGTAAAAATACATAAAAGTTTACTGCAAAATTGCTTGAAATTCATAGTTTGTAATATCCTACTCGATGGAATACATTTTTGAGCAAACCTGATAGTTCAAATTTAAAAATTGACCTCAATAAATGATTTAAAATCGAGAGACTTCGATACCCCATGAAATATGACATTTATATTATATTGGATTGGCTATTATAAATTATGTTCGTAAGCTTAGGATGCTAAGAGCCACAATGACAATTAAATTTCCTATATTAATATCCTTAATACAGTGTATATGTTAACTACAATATTTAAATCAAGTTTAATGATATAATCTACAGGGTTCCCCATATATCTGAGAGGAAAGTTTTTAACCTTCAAGTTATTTATAGTTTAGAAGCTTATTTGTACTACTAGGTTTATCAATTGCCTGCAGACTTATAGGACTGCACAGTTAGCCTTGTATTGACACATTGAATTTTTATAATGAATTATAAACCGCAAGTATCCAAGTTATGGTTAAAAAAACCCAAAAGAGTTAAAAGTTAATTTTATTTACCAATGGATTCTCCATAGCGAAACCGGTTAATTCCGATATTTTATAGTAATTCAAATGTTTCATTTGTCGTATATGGAGAAAGAAATTCTGGTAGAAACTCTCTCAAATTGAGGATTAGTGCGTTATTTTATGCTAAGATCACTAAAACAAAATATAAAAAAAACATTTTTTTTTATAAAAAATAGAAATTATATTTTTCTATAGTAAATATTTAAGATATAAATTTAATAATGTGACAACTGACAAACAAATAAACTTTTTTTTATATTTTTAAAAAAATATTTCATCATTTTTTTTGAAATGTCAAAATAAAATAAAGATTCTGCGAAAAATATGGTATAAATTATGCATTAAATAGGCTATTTTTTACAAACAAATCGAAGCAAAAAAGTATACACCCCCCCCCCTTCCCATTTTTTATATGTTGAAATACTCAAAATATTATTGTTACATAAAAACAATATAAAAGAGTTATCCATATATTTTTTTTTCATATTGAGAATGAGAATACTATTTGTATAAAAATTGTTATGATACAGTGTTATGAAGTTTAATTTTAAAATATTTCCATATTATTTAATTCTTTTTTAAATAGTTTGTTATATTTGAAAAAAGTAATTATATCTTATACCCTAAAAAAAAAAATATTTTATCATTATCAACATTTTAATTTATAAATACCTGCATAAAATTAGGCAACTTTATACCTATCACAACTATTACATCATTTGTGTTTAGATAAACATGTTTTTTTAAGACAATATTATTTTAAATTTGTTATGTTTGAAGAAGTTAATGACATCTTCTACCCTATTTTTATTTTATCATTATCAACATTTTGTTTTTAAATGTCTGCATAAAATTAGGCGACTTTATACCTATACTTATAGTTACTCTGATATAGTAATGTAGAAAGTGTAATTCTGTCGATTTATTGCGTAGTTATCTCATGCTAGGCTTCTCATGTTCCATCAATAAAGCTAAAAAAAAATGAGGAGGAAAATAAAATTCTCATACTTTTCACTTATTAGTCGTTTTTTGAAAACCATTTGCGTGGATAATGATGCCTAAAAAAGGTTATATATATATATACTTATACCCTACCAGAACTCTCAGGATAGGTTATAATATTATTTAAGACAACTTTATAATCCAAATATTTACAGTCAAGTGTTATGTAAGGATCACTTTTAACCATGCATCAGCTTAGATCCATAAAAATACCACCTTTTAATTTAAAAGTTTTCTTAATTAGCATTAGCAGCTATCATTATATTATTTGAAATTAAGAATTTGACTTGTGTCAGAACTAAAACCTCAAAGCTCTCCTTTTTCAGAACCCTAGATACGAACTGAACTAAATATTATTTATCTTTCTTACCGGCTTCACACAAAAGATAGGATATAGGAACACAAGAAAAACTAATATGTATTTTTGTTTTCAAAAATATTTTGATGAAAAAAAAATTGTCTCGAAAATTTATAAAATGATTATTTTGTTTTGCTCTTAAAAAATTGAATAAGATGAATTATAGCAAAAAATATACGACTATTTCTAAACTTTTTATTATTGTTATGGTAGGTAAATAATACTATTTACAATACATTTAGTAAAAGAATCTAAGTCATGGCGAATTTATTAACAATATATAATAAAAATTTAAAAAATTAAAACAGAACAAGGTCTAAAAAAAAATTTTTTTTTTTAAAAAACAAACACGGACCGAAAAATTATTTTATTTGAATCGTGATTGAAAATTAAGCAATAAAATTTTTATGTCCTATTCTACAACGCAATGACTTGACAAACACTGTTACATCATGAAGACTCAACATTTTTTGATATATTTCCTAAAAGTAACCATGTATTATGGGTTTTCTAAACTATTCTTCATCCAAACCTTGGACAAAAATAGCCCAATTTTAGGAAAAATTTTAATTAAAATACTTTAAAAAAATTGGGGTATTTTTGTCCAATATCTTTTTGCCCGAGGTATTTTTGTCCATTAAATTTATGTCAGTGATTCAAGGAAAATAACCATTTAAAAAATTGTTAAAAATAAGTATTTATGTATTAATTATCGAATGCCCAATTTACACTAATAAATAAATATAGAAAGCATAATATTTAAAATTTTGATCACAAACGTAATTGATGGCTCACCTAGAACCCGGTCTGAGCCTACTCTGAAATTGTTTCCGTTAAATTTGGAACGTTCGTTTAATATTCAATTTGAATTCCGGAGTAAGATTGTATCCTCGTAAAAATAAAAAAAGTTAAAAATCCCTGATATATATTATAGAAGAAGAAATCATAATTTCTAATGTAAAAGAAGAGACAACCCGGTAATATGGCAATTATGACTAATGAGAAAATGTGCCAAGTAGAACATTTGTTCAAAATGGGGAGTATTTTTATTAACAAAAATTTAATGTTTTTAGGCAGAATATTTAAATAATTTTGGGCAGTAACTTTGTCGAAATGAGTGGTATCAAAAATAAACTGAAAGATCCTTTTTTTTAAATATTTTTTAATATAATAAATATTTCATTTCTTTTTCAAATTCCAATATGAATTTGATGCAAATGCAAAGGTTTTACAGATTATTTGGATATTATAAATTGTCAATTTTTTTTATAATCTCACTAGTCCTAAAAAAATTTAAAAAATTTTAGACGTTCAAATCTAAGATTTTAGAATTGTTTTTATAGAATATTTTAAAAAATTGTTTTATAATATTATGATATTTGATCCACAAGGTAGCATTCTTTTAAAATATATTATAATATTAAAAAGTCAATTCTTCGAGATTAGTCACCAACCACCAATTTGATTAAACCATAAAATTATATTATCCCTACTCCTATGTTGAATACCCGTTTTTCTCCTAATACACCCCCCCCCCCCTGCACAATTACAATTACAAACATTTAGAGAATATATTAATGCATACCTTGTGAAATAAATATGATTAATTTTTCTTATTCTTATAATTAATAGATTATATTATAAGAAAATAAATCAACAAATCGAATAAAGTATATATATATATATATAATTATTTTACTACAGATTTGCAGTTTACTTAAGTATTTCGCAATCAGTCAAACCTTTCCGATATTTTAAATCAAAAATTTACTGAAAGTCTATAAAATAACTTAAAAATTAAGTAATAACTTGTCAAAATTAAAACCCTTTTAAAATTATTATTAAACTGCCCATTTATTTTAAAAACTACCCAAGTCAATAAAAAAACTTAAAAATTAATTAATTACTTGTCAAAAATTTAAAATCCCTATCAAATAATTTTTCTACTTCCCATTTAAATTAAATATGGTCTAAACTAGGGGAGACCGGGGTAACAATGCTAACTCGAATAACTTTTTAACCCTTGAGCATAAAGACATTAAATTTGGTATGAAGAATATTTTTATATCCAATTTTTACCTATGTTCATCTTATGAAAATCTTTCTTGGTTTGGCATATTTTGCCAAAAACCCGTTTTTACCCATTTATATTATGGCTCAGAATTTAAATATTTGTATACATGTTCCTTAAAGCCATAAGTATAAAATAAATTTATCGGGAGTTTATATCTTAACCAGAAGTCACGCAATAACGATTTGTACAATATATATTACTTTAAAACGGCTAAAATTTAAGTTATAAATTTTTTTAAATATTTACGTCTACACCATATAAAAAGATACTTTTGAGCAAAAAGGAACATTAATAAATGGTTTGTGTGTTATTTGGAATAAAATTTTAATAGTCGCAAAGGGGAAGAATATTTGAAAAGTACGATGGCCTAAAATGGGCACACTCAAAATGGGCTATTTTTTATATAAATTTTTACATTGCGTATTGTATTGCTTAGTTTATACTAAAAGTGATAAATAGAGATCAAAATAGCAATATTTTGTTCAATTTTATTTTACCACTTTACTCAGATGCTTAACCACTTTACTCTGAATATGGGATAAAATGGCGAAAATGGCACACTTCACATAATTAATCACAGCTCCTAAAGTATTATAGGTAGAGAGCTACACTTATTTTTATGTAAATTATTAAAAGAACTAACCCATTCGATTTTTTTCTGAGGTATACTCGTTCTTATTATTCTTAAAGAATAAAGGGTTCATTCATTTGTGCAAATGAATATAGTGGTTAAAATATAATAATTTCAATATATTAGGAAAAACTCAGATTTGTAAGGACCGCTTAATTAATCAAAAAGTTTTCATTTATCTGACTAAAAAAAATAACCTAATTTATAATATTTTTCAACTGATCTTATATTAATAATAAAACGATGGTCTTGGTACGAGTATAGTTGGATAATAGCCGATTTTTTTGGCTACGGCTAAGCTTTAGCCGATTTTTTTTGGCTAAAGCTAAGCCTTAGCTAATTTTTTTGGCCAAGGCTAGGCCTGAGCCGATTTAATTCTGATCGGCTAATTAATATCATTTCTATATATTTATTTTATTTTTATACTTATTGAATAATATTTTATTATTATCAAAATATAAAAATTGTATAATTTGATATTTTTTATTTATATTAAATTATATTTGAAGTTAAATATGATTATGTTATGAAAATTGATGTCATGTTGCTATTGTTTTGTTACATTTTACTAATGAATTCTTCGCCCAAAATTTTAAGCTAAAAAAATCTTTGACGTTCAAAAAGATTTTTGAGCATATATTTTGATTTGATCAGAATTTTAAATCTTCTTTGAAGGAAATCTTTTTTGAGGAATTCTTTTGTGATTTTTATAAAACAATCTTTGAGGAGAAATCTTTTATATTTTTTGATCATTTCTGCAAAATTATCTCTTTTTGTAATGTATATTAAAGGGGCTTTTTCTATATAATTTTTTTAAAATATATTTATATAATTTTAAAATGACAATTGTCATATTCGTTATTTTTTAACATTTTTGAAATATTTTGAAGCAAAAAGTAACAAACATATATTGAAAAGATGTTAAATTATAAATTCGATGAAGATGTTAAATTATAAATTCAATGAATATGTTTTTTGGAAAAATGACAGTTGTCATAATCGGTAACACTAAAATTGTTTTGACACATATAGGCAAAAATATGTATTGTTAACATGTTAAATTAAAGTTTCATTGAAGATGTACCAGAGAAATTGTCAATTATCATAAATGTTATCTTTCAATTTTTTTTGACGCAAATGGCAAAAATATATATTTATTTAACATGTTAAACTAAATGGAGATATACCATAGGAAAGTGAAAATTGTCATAATCGTCTTTCTTAAACTTTTCCAATTTTTTATGAGAAATTATTTAAAGATATTTTGTTGCTCATTTTGAGCCGATTTTTAAAAAGGGCTAACTCAATATTTCATTAGGAAAAGTATTATGTAAGCCTTAAGATTTTGCTCATAGGTAGTACAAAGGTTTGACATCTATTAACAAATCTCGTGGCTTAGACAATATTTTTCCTAATAAAATATTGAGTTAGCTGTTTTTAAAAATCGGCTTAAATCGAGCCGTTTAACAATACTAATTGAAATTATTCGGCAAAGTAACAAATGTCATAATCGTCGTCCTTAAATTTTTCCATTTTTTTGAGAAATATTGTTACCATTTAGCGAAAAAATAAGGAAATTTTTATACTCATAATCGTCGTCCCTTTTATGCAGCTTAGAGTTTGAAAAAATATGAAAGAGGTGACTAAATAGGGTTGAAATTTATGTAAATTGTAATGCAAGGTAAGATTATGACAATTTTCACTTTCCTTTGGTGTATCTTCATTGAAATTTTAATTAACATGTTTACAATCTATATTTTAACTCATTTGCGTCAAAAAAAAATCAAATATTTTTAAAAATACCGATTGACAATTATAATTTTTCTAAAGAACATCTTCATTGAATTTATAATTTAACATTTTTCTAAGAATAGTTTTTATCCGTTTGCGTCCGAAAATTTCAAATATATTAGTAAATGACGAATATGACAATTGTCACTTTAAAATAATCCTTAAAAAATAACAAAAAAGTTTATTTAAAAAAATTACATAGATAAAACCACCTTCAATATGCATAAAAATAAGAAAAAAAAGCTAATCTTACAAAAATGAAAAAATGTAAGATTCATCTCAAAGAATGTTTTATAAGAATCACAAAAAAATTCCTCAAAAAATAATTATTGCTTATTTATTTATAAAGATTTAAAATTCTGATCAAATCAAAATATATGCTCAAAAATCTTTTTGAATTTCAAAAATATTTTTAGCTTAAAATTTTGGGCGAAAAAATCATTAATAAAATATCACAAAAAGATTTTTTATTAAAATAATATCTAATAAAAAAATTTTCATGATATAATTATATTTTATTTAATATATTTAAAAAAAAATTAAATCATCATATCATATCAAGCACGTTGGTCATAGACCTGCCCAAAGTGAGCGAACGTGGGCACCCATATAATTATGCCGATTTTTTTTCTCAAAGATACTAACAAACCTTGTAACTCAGTAGTTTTATCATAAAAGAGTGGAACTACACCCTATCCGATTATACATTAAATCATATATGTTTATATTAACAATAAGTAAAAAATATAAATAAAATAAATATATAAATTTTAATAAAAATAAAAATAAATAAATAATAAATAGTAATTTAGGCTAGGCATTTCTTAAGGAACGCTGACGGACATTAGTCGAACTGAATTAATCGACTAAGGTTTAGCTTTATTCAAATTAAATCGGCTAAAGATTAGTCAAAAAAATCGGCTGAGCCATATCCAAAATAAATCGGCATTGGCTAGGCTAAACCGATTACCCAACAAGAGATATGAGACGAGGTAGGCGAATATCAAATTCACAAAGCTCTGGCTTTAATTAAACAATCCATAATATAAATGAAATTCTTCGTCAACACTTGCCTTAAATTTATTAAACTCTGATAATATATTTTATGGGATTTTTATGATCAATAATTTTTGAAAGAGTTGCATAAAATACTAGCGTATTAGAATAATTTATACACATTCCAATGCAAAAATATTGGATTTTATCGAATCTAATGCGGAGTCTTCTTCTGAGAAGATTCTTTTCAGATCATTCTGCCATTTCATTGAGAGAACTTATAATAAACTTCTTTTACTTAATAAAATAAATAACTGATTATGGCGAAGGCTTTTTAAAAAATATTAAACAAAATCTGCATTTTTTTGTTAATGGGGGATTCGTCCCTCTATACTTCCCCCCTTTGGCTAGCGCGGTATTATATTTATATCAAAGATCAAGCACGGCCCAGGCCTAAAAATATTTTTTGCATTCGGGCCGGGGCCAAAAAATATATTAAGGGCAGGGACGAGAACCCGAACCCAAACCCTCGATATTTTGGTGAATCCAAACCCAAACTCTTTTTTAAAATTTAAGGTTCAGGGTTCAAGCTTTTTTTCTTAATTTTTAAAAAATTTATTGTTTTTAATTTAAACTTTCATTTTATTTCTTTTAAATTATATGATTATAATATAAAAAACATGAAATTTACGATCTTTATTTATAAAAGATTTCCTATAAAGAGTTTATATTTAAAACAATTGTTTTTTTATTCAAAAAAAAAATATTAAATTTAAAATAATATTTTTTTTGTTATATTTAAGAGTCGGCCATTTTTCGTAAAAATTTTTAAATTAATTAAAATAAATTTTTTAAAATGATGTTTCTATTATTTTAACTAATTTTAATAAGTCATTATTTTTCTGATCTCCGACCCTGAACCCATCTGAACCCGAACCGGGTTCAGAAATTTTTCACACCCAAACCCGAACCCATTTTTTTAGAAGTAGGGTTCTCGTCCCTGATTAAGAGATCTTTTTTTTAAAAAATCCTAACCTAAAATTTTGACCATTACGGTCTCTTATCTATATAATACATCATAAATATATTAGATATGCAACTAGAGAATTCAATATAATAAGATAATTAATAATTCAAATTTTACCTTTGAAAATATAGAAGAAAACCCAACAGATATAAAAAATTAGAGAAAGTATGGCTATGGTTATAAATAAATGATTGTATAATAATTTATAATATTAGAAAGGTACCCCTCCCCTCTTATGTTTATTAAAATACACATATTTTTATATGTGTATATAAACACATTTTAAATCAAATAAAGTTGTTCTTGAAATTTATAAACGTTATAAAATATTCAATTCTATTCATAATTAAAAATATAAATTTAAACTCTTACTTTAAATAAAAAAAATTGTCAATATTTTTTTGTATATATTGTTTGCAATTTGCCAGTGTAACCTTACTTTTATTTATGATAAATAACACATTCCTAGATTATAGTCTTCAAAATGATAGAAGAGTAGATTTTATTGGACCGTCATTTCAAATTTGTATGTCCTTACAAGGTTAATTATTCAATATGTTAAACTAAAGAAGGTGTGTCTTATTCTTATTTGTGTGTAAAAAAAAGGAATAACATTATTTTTTTATAAAATATGTCAAACTCATTGCCTAATTCAAAAAAAAAATTAAAGTAATTTACATAATTTGCCGTTGTAATATATGATAATATAATATAGAGTAAAAAAAATCCATGTAATTTAAGCATTCGAAGACACTTAGAAATTGGGTTACATTAGACGGATTCCCAATTTTTCCAAACCAAGAGTAGTATTGATAGAAATTAAAAAATGAATTCATTTTCATACGGATTAACTATATAAACCAGGGTTCTAACTGAACCTGAATTCAGGTTCATTAGATTTTTACGAACCATAACTGAAACAAATTTAAGACACCAAATTCGTTTCCTCTGAACCCGAGTTCCGAGTGAGAATTTATAAAATGACAGTATAATACAAATGAATTTGAATATCAAAATAATATATTTTAGTATCAATTCATTATCGCTAAACTTTTCTTACGAATGTATTACCTCGAAAACATTGCCCTCAATGACTTCTATTTCGGAATGATGGGAAGGGGGGGGGGGGAGATACAAGATCTTCATTAAATTTAAAGGATAGTAGATAGTTATAAGGAAAAATTTGAATAATAGAATAAAATTGGAGGGGTAATTTTTATTTGAAAGGTGGTAGGGGGGGGGGGGGTAAAGAGTATTTTTAGGGAGGGTTGGGATAATTGGGAGGGGGATTATCGTCATTGATTTAAAGAGGTAGAAATTCCCGATTGCAGCATACAATGTGGACACATCGTGAATGTTGTATCTCGAAAATATTAATGCGAATACAATTACGTATCTTAAACTTAGTAGCATTAATTTCAAGTCAATGTAGCAGAACATTAATCGTAAAATCTTTTTCGATAATTTTCATCAATAATATTATTCATCGCAAAAGAATTTTAGAGAAAAGTTACAAATATATTTCTGCCAAACGTTGACAACGAACCATTTAGAGCTAACATATATTACAGTGTTATATCATGAATATTTTATCGGGAATTTGATATCGCGTAATGTTTTTAGCGAAACATTTATAGCGAATTCATTACTGTACATATGGCGAACCCATTGCAACAAATTTTTTTGTCAAAAATGTATTGACAAATCATTTTCGCGAGAGCATTATCCCTAAAAATGTTTAATAATTTTAAAAAAAAATGTCAATAAGCGTGAACTGTATATAATATGAATCTAATTAAAAATAACCAAATATTGCAAAAATTAATTATTCTAATGAATCTTGAATATAATTATGCCGAATATTACTTAATGGATATGATAATTAAAATATTCACAATAGTTTGATTATAAAATATTCCGCGAGGAAAATCTATAAATTATTTGATCGTAAACTTTCATTATTTTTTGCGAAATTTATGATAAATCTTTTCCCGAACAAAAGACCTTCAGGGGCTGGGCCCGTCCGCGGCCCATCATATTTTCTAGCGGACCTAGGCTTAAATTTAATTTATTTTAAATAGTTGCTAACTTATTAAAAAATGTTTTAATTTTTTTCTTTTAATAAAAATAAATTTCAGGATTGTAAATAAAATGATTGCCTAAATACACTGAAATATTATGTATTTTTTATTGAACACACTCCTCAATTCTATCAAAGCCAGAATTAGGTTAGTAAAAAGCCCTATTTGGGTTCATTTTTAAAAACAGCCCGATTAAGATTTTATCTAAAATATCTTGTGTAAGCCTCAAGATTTGGCAAGTAGAAGCCAAATCTTTCTGTTTCTGCCATCTATGATCAAATTTTTATGATTGGGCAGGTGGGAGACTTAAAAAAATTCTAAATAACATTCGTCCGGGGACACAGACCTTCATAGGCTCAAATTTTTTGATCAGGCTCGGCCCAGGAAAAGGCCCGGCCCATATTTAACATTTAAAAAAATTCCCAAACCTTATTAAGTTTAAAAAATTTTCTAATCTTAATCGGACCGTTTTTATAAATCTACCCAAATCGAGTTTTCAGAATAATTTAATGTGTATTTTTTTTGTTACATAGTGAGTTGCCAAATATTTCATTTCAAGATTATTGTTACATGTTGGTAACATGTAATATATAATAATGTTTTATTTCAATTTAAAGTTTAATGTTAATAAAGGCATTCTTTATTTATTATTATCTAAAGCGTTAATATACATGTCCATTTAAATGTTTACTGTTTAAGGCAATAATTGTAGATCGTGATATGAAAATTGGACATTTAGATATATTAAATTTGTTTAATTTTGATACATATATATGTATTTTAAATGAAAAAAATATAGAATAAAACTTTTTATTTAAATAAATAATGTTATCATCGTTTCTGTATCTCAAGACCGTTATCAACTACAGATTCCAAAACTTTTATCGACCAATTCTCAGTGCAAGGCCACCCCACTTGCATTAATTTATTAATGTATTTCAGTTCCCAATAATGATCTGTCTGCCCATATGTCAAATTTGAGCCAGAAAATTAAATGCGTCTATTATTAAAAAATTTGATATATTCTTTATGTTTATTTTATTTAGATCTCTAAAAATTGTGTAACAAGCTAAATATTTTGAGATCTAATCGATCCCAGGATCAAAACTTCCTTTTAGATTATTTCTTTCAATGGTGAATTTTTTTTCTCCGAATTGCATTGAATGCGATTTTTTTGATTAGATTTCGATAGCAAATATATAAATTTTTCAAAAATGCGGATTCGAAATTCCCATGGAGTATAAATCTTTTTTTAAATTGATGAGTAAGACTTGAATTTAATTTTAAAAAATTATTTTATTTATCTTATGCGTAAAATATCATTTTTTATTCAAAAATTGATGAATAGTAAAAAAATTACGACCCTTTTTCAAGCATCTACAATCTAGACAGTTTGTCTAAATTAAGATCGCCATTCCTTGGATCATGATCCTTTAATTACTCTGTATATTAGGAATAAAATAAGGCTTATTATTAAAAAAAAGGAACTCATTAAATTTGATCAACAGATATAGTTAAATTTAATCTTTTTATATATTAACACAATTTACCCATTTTAACAGAATTTACGGTTTTTTTTACCCAAAATGACTTCTGCAACAAAAAATCGCACATACTTACTTTAAGCATTCAACCTACGATCGGTATACAGATCTAGATATATAAAAATATCGGCCTTTTAAAAGTTCTGAATCTAAGAGTAAGGCAGAAGAACATAATTTAATTGATCATGTAAACAAATTTATTTATTTTTACACATTCTACACAAATTTCTATAAATATTAGATAAAGCGCATTATAAATAAAATAAATAATATTTTATCACAAAAAACCTATAAAAATATTTGATTTAATTTTTAAAAAAATAGAGTTGATGATGAGCTTGCATTTAAACGAATGCAAGTCCTTTCCTTAGGTCGTATTTAGTTTCATATAAAAAAATAAATATTTTAAAATTTATCATTTAAAAAAAAATAATTACGTTTTTAAAATAGATAGAAAAATGAATAAAATTATAACATTTTAAAAACTAAAGAAAAAAAACACCATGCGTATTCTCTCAAATTTGACTGAGAGTATATCACAAAGAAATATTGCCCATAATTAATGCGAACATTAATATTATGTTATGTTTTTTTTTTAAAGTTGACTTGATAAAATAAATATACAAATGTCCAAAGCTAAATATGTAGATCAATTCGTTATAAAATGATACATAAATAAATTAATTTAAAAAAATTCTTTTTTTTAATACAAACAGAGGAATGTAAAAAAAAATACATTTTAAAATTATAATATAATAATAATAAAAATTTGTGATGTATATTTTGTGTTTTTTTCTCATCATTTGAAACTTTTCCTACCTTTACGTCTTACCCATAACAATTTAAATGAATATAAATTTAATAAATATTCTTTGATAATTTGAAAAACGATAATTAGACTTAAAAAAATATGCTCCAGAAACAACAACTACGCATTCTGATAATGTAAAGTTTCTTTGAGCTGTCTTAATTTAGGCGGAGGTGGTAGACTAGGTTTAATCTTGCAACACCGGGCTATTTGTTGTGCGGGTAATAATGTATCGCAATTATCAAAATTTTCTTCCCGCGCTAGGGGGCAGCTCGATAACGGAATAGGAGGAGGCGGCGGCGGAAGGCTAATGGATAAGTCTCGATGTGATTTTAGCTTTCTTTGACTTAAGATATGTCAAATATGATAAAATAAAATTTCAAAAAATTTTTCTTCGATACTGTGAATTGGAGCTTATTACCTATTATCCAACTATATTAACGAGTTATGAATTAGGTCCATTCAAAAACGAATATGAATCGAATAATAATTATTCGTATTATATATTTTTTTAAAAAGAATTGAATATGAATAATTCAATACTCGATACATATTCGTTTTGGAAAGCAATGAATAATTATCGATTTTTAAACAACAAATAATTTATTTTAAGCTGTTATGTTCGCTATCACAGGATTGTACCGTTCTTTCGAACAAATTCTCATTCAAAACGAGCTTTTATTAAAAAAAAATTTACACTAAACTTATCATTAATTCATTAAAAGTTGGTGAAATATCTATAAAATTATTTAAAAAATGTCCAAATATATTTATTTTCTTAAAATAATTTTGTGTATCAATTTTATTCGCATAAAAATGTAATATAAAATAATCGAAATATTTTTTAAAAGAATATCTCTGTAAACTTATTTTTGAATAAAAAGAAAGTTGTGATTTTTATATAAAAGAAAACTCAGAATCCTTATTTTTTAAGAGGATTATTTTGCTTTATAAGATTTTGAAAGTAATATAGAATAAAATTCTTATAATGAAGGAGTTTTAAATGAATAACATTAAGTAATTTTATTTTCTAAAAAGACCATAATAAGTCATTTTAAAAAAACTAAAAGGAAATTTATTCATTGATATCGCTTTATTTAAATACCAAATTTATTATTTACAAGCGTATAGTTTCTAATCAATGATTAACTAAATAAAAACCGATAATCATAAAATGGGGAAATTTTTCATGCTTTACTTAAGTCTCCAAAATTGAAATATAGGTTAAAACGAATCTTAGTTTGCATACAAAATTTACGAAAAATTGAAAGTAGTTGCTTAATCATGATCGATTTGTTCGATATTCCGACACGAGACAATTTACAATTTAATTATAAATTCTTTTCCGAAATAACATATTTTTGACATAATAAATAGTTAAACAAACAAATTTCTTTTTTTCGAATAAAATAAATTGAATGTAATTATTATATGATGAGCAAAGTAAAGGTTATTGGCCTTTTCTGAAAATAACTAACTAGACCCTAGTTTTGAAAAATGTTTAATTTTAATTTTACACTGTCTATGATATAGAACAGCACCAGACCGTTAAATCACGAATTGTAATTTTTACTCCTATTCGCCATTTCTAATCCGATAGAAGAGATGTTTAACAAGCTAAATTTGTGAGAAAAGGAGGACAAAGTAACGAAAGTGTTAAAAAGAATTAAAGATCTGCAAATCACGGCCCAGCCCGGCCCGAGCGGGTTTCGGACCGGGTCAGGGTTAAATTTTTAAATATATCACTACATTTTGTCAAATAAATTATTTTAAAATTTTATATAAATTTTTGGGAAACTATTTTAATCATTTTATGTATATGTTCGACCAAATTTTATTGAATTAATAAGTTAGAAAAATGCGCTATTTAAAATGGACTTAGTAAGAACGTTAAAAATAGGGATATTGATATATTTCATCAATTTATGTTCGAATTAAAACGAAATAGAATATTTAAAAAATGTTGTTTACATATTTTCTTGTTCACTTAACTTAATGCGAGTTTCTGTTCGAAGAAAACGGAACCTTGTAATACAGTTGACTTAAAGCAGTAATATAAAATTAGATAACTAAAAACTCAATATATTTTAAATGTAATATAATCAAAAAATAAAAGTTCTAACTATCCATATTCAACTTTTATTTAAAAATTATCTGTTTTGAAATATTACTTATCACCCGTACGATGGAGCGTATCGCCAGCGCAAGAATTACTAAGATTTATGCTTTCGTTCGAATTGTAATGATGATGTGTTACGGGAGATTGTGTGGAATATGACTGCGAATGAAAAGTAGAAGATGGGATTCCCAGACACGCGAATGAGGTATTGTTCAATAACTCGTGGCTACTGTGATACATGATACTGTCCTTGTTATGAACCTTAGGGGTAGCTTTGCAGGAGCGCGTTGAAGAAGAAAATGTGGAGTCGAATTGGTGGTCATTAGATATAGTTGAATGCGTGGAGGATGGTTTAGAACCATTGGAGAGAGATTTTTTGTATTTTTTTGAGAGATCAACTTGGGAATAGATGGCCCGATTATTTTGGGGATTTCGAAAATCGCTTTGTTGGGGGGTTTGGTTCAAGGAATGGCAAGTGTGTCGGGTAATACTGTGTTCTTTGTCATTGACATCGAGGTTTATAATATTATTATTATTATAACTACCGGGTTCTGGGATAGAATGGGCGAGATTGTTGTCGAGATGATTATTGCGAAAAAGATTAACGGGTTTGGAATTGTCATAATTTTTGAAGTCTATTTCTTTATGTATTTAATTATATATTTTTTTAAAAATTTTCTTCGATGAATACGAAGGAAAAAAAATATGAACAATGTCAAATGTCAAAAAATAGTATGTCGAGTTTTGGTTATCTGATAGTGTAAGAATTTTTTTAAGAAAAAAAATTAAAGATTTTTCTTCTTACTTTCGGGAAATAATGCATTGCAATTCACGATTAGAAATTCGGCGATTGAATTTTGTACATTGGTATTCGAAAGATCCATCCTACGCAATTATAATATAATAACTAAGCTTTCACATAACATTGGATATTTAAAAAAATATGCGTATTAATAATAAAAGTTATTCTCATTTTTCTTTAAAAAAAATCATCTATTTCAGTTACCTTAAATCCATGTGCTTCCACAATAGATTAGGCCCTAAAACAATAGCTAAATTAGAGCTAGTCATCAAATTAACGTCCGAGTGATCAACTATGAGAGACATAAATTGAATCAGATACCTAATATAAATACAATGATATAAAATTGCCTTTATAAAATATTCATAATTATATTAATAGGGTTAAATTAAATAATTTAATACATTCGTGCTAAAGTTTAGTTTTGATTAATCTTAAAATGAACCCCCCCCCCTCCAACAAGAAAATAATTTATATTACACTTGCATAACATTTTAGACATAAAGGAAATGATATTGTATATTGATCGTGTTATAACTTTAAATAATTATCTTAAAAAATTTAATAACCTCAGGTTGTCAAGATTAGCTTTTGGCAATCGTTTGAGCAGGCTGGCAAACACTGCTAATTTATTTTCCCGTAATAACGTCTTCTCCTTTCCCTCATTTTCGCTATTGCGTTCATTGATTTCTTTATCCCCAAAGCTGTTTTCTTCCATTTTACCGGCGTTTGACCACTCATCGTAAAGCTTGAATGTGAGCAATGGTTCGGGCAACTCTCTTAAATAGAGTTTTAGTATACCTTAGACATGATATTTTTTTTTTTAAAAACATTAACATTTATATTTTATCGTTTCGAATCAATGATTTAAACCAGAACACATATCATGACATTTCTCAATGACCTAGAAATGAAAAACGTTAAAAGAGGCGAGGGGACTTTATGGTCACATAATCGCGCTATCTGCGTATTTTTCAGGCGCGTAAACCTAACTAGCAGATTGATTTGTGTGACAAAAAGAGATTGATATAACTTAAAAAAATATAATTTTAAACAATTATAGAGATTTCTTTAATTGAAGTATTAATTTAACATTATCGCTTTTTTTGTTAAACCGGTAATAACGTGAGGATCTTGTATAAATTCTTGCATGTCTACCGGTGATCCCGAATCGAAAGCGGATTTCAATTTTTTAATTTTGGGAGAACTACCTGTCATACGAAACAAGCCCTTATTTAAAAATAAATAAATAAAATAATCATTATTTTAGTGATAATGTCACATGCCACATAAAAAAATTTTAAGTATATTATGCTGGCTTTATTATAAATATTAAGTCATCCACAAAAATGATTAACTAATGCTCCTAAAGAATTATTCGTTAATTCGAATTAGAAAATTTTAAATTTAATATATTAGAATCTGTGATTTTTTATTCTTATTTTGCTTTGTCTACAATAAATTTCACCTATTTTTTTTTATACTGATGTATTCTACTTAGTAATTCAATTTATTATTATATGCCAGAGTGGAGAAAAGATGAGCCTAGGAACAATATATATATGCATTTCAATTATAATATTAATTATTTATTATTTTATACATCTTTTTTAGTCACATAGTGTCCTTTCAAAGGACATGGTGTCATTTTTCAATATAAATTAGATGGCGATTACTATGCTTTGAAATAAAAGTCATTATGTGACTTTGAAAAAAAGTTATCAATTATATTTATTTTTGGATATTTAAAAAAACTACAAGATTCATAAAACTTCAAGTTTTTGTTTTTTAAAAATATTAAGTTTAGTTTTAAAAAATTGTTTATAATTTTATTTTGTTTCTCTTGTTAATCAAAAATGAAAAAAAAAGAAAAATAATTTATTTGATGAAGGCAATGCACGTTCAAAAAATATTTATTTATGATTAACGTGTGTGCGGCGGCGTTAGGCCTAATATATTAAAAAGGAATTACAATTATCAAAGTATAGACGTAGTTTTGTATAAATGAGATTTTTGAAAAATTAGGCAAACCTAACCTAATTCAAACTAGTGAGCTGCATCGGGTCTAATTTTTCAAGTCCGGCCCGAAATTTTTTAAAAAAAGTTATGCCGTCCCGGCCCGAACCCGATTTTTTTGAAAGGTTTTGCCGAGCCGACCTGATTTCATTTAAATATAGAAATTAATTTTTTTTAAAAATTATAATTACTCAAAATAAAAGATATATGTCATATGGCGTCTAGTTTCTATAAATAAAATCAAATATTTTTATTTTACATAAAAAATTCTACATAAAATTGATAAATTTAGATATATTTTAAAAATTAAGACCCCACCCAAACCGGCCCGAATTTCTTTAAAAATATTAGGCCCGAACCCGATTTTTCTTTGAAAAGGCCCGGCCCTGCTTTTGCAGATCTCTAATTCAAACTATTTTATGTGATTATATTAAAAATGGGTGATATATTTTTTTTAACTTACAACTTCATCCAAGCCTATCTCTAAAAGTATATTGATGCAATCTTCGATAATAGGAGAAACGAAACTGTTTGTAAGATCTAAATATTCTTGTAAAGGGCAGCCGAACGCGGGTTTAATGTAGGAAGAACCTAATAGTTTATAATTTTCGCATTTCAAACATTTCTAAAAATAATACTAGAATTTTACTTATATAATCACGGGCTTTAGCTAAAATACTGTCAAGAGTAGTAGATAAACTTTTGTGACATTCTATTTGAGCTTCTAAAACCTAATCCATTCGATGATTTAAACAAAAAAATGAATTAAAATCGTTCTAAAAAAATTTGTATACGTTCAATAGGATATTCGAAATTTCCCCTTCTTTCGATAAAAACTTGAACATTTCAGTGGTGTAGGCATCCTAAACAAATGTAAAATATTAAAATAAAATATTTTCAAATTTTAAACGAAAAAAGTATCTAACAAAAAAAATAATAATATTAATTACTTTGATATGATCAAGTTTATTGCAGGCGTCTATATAATCATCCTTAAGCGAATCAATTTTGGTGGCATTGCTTTGAACTTCATTAACGGAACAATAGGACCTTCTCAACATTTCATTATACCTTATTTATTTTGATAAATACAAATATATTATTGATTTTTTCTAATATATAATAAATAAATAAATAATGTTATATATTTTAGGAATTTCACAAATTTTTAGAATTTAGCCATATTATATATGTTTAGGACCAAGTTATAAATAATTGATAGCGCACGTTTTTTTTGAAAGACCTGATGTTGCCAAAATCGGTTATGGTCAAACTCAGGAAAATTGCTGTTACAATTAATTTATTAAAATTTTTATTCCTCTATTTCAATTACATGACCTGTCAGAATTGACAGATTTTTAATATAATTAATTAAATTTTATATGTCTCAAACCTTTAATTAACCCTAACCCACATCCAATCTTTGATCCTACTCCTTACCTCAGTATAAATATATCTCATCCAATGAAAAAATTTTTTTTACTAATTACGATTCCGGCAAAATTGGGACTTTCAAAATTTAAAAAAACGCGTCCTAATAGATTATTTAAGTTTTAAACTTTTGATAAAAACCCGAGTCATTGAAGCATAGCCCTGTAATTTGCCAAAACATAAAATAACCTTTATTATTTACAGTTGGCACTTGAGCCTGAACCTCTAAAAAAGGGATGCAAACCGGTTTGAATCTTTGAAAATATAACTCTTTTAAAATGATTGATAAGTATAAGTAGCTATATGTTTTGTATATTGCTATTTGACGATTCCAGTTCGTAGTGCTTTTCAGTCAGAATGTCGAACCGAACCGATGTATTGTAATATATATTTTTATATACGGCTGAGCTGAACCAAACCTCTTTTTTAAAAAAATTTACAGGGATAACCGAGTCTTTATAAACGGTTTCTTCTTCTCCGTTTTATGGTGATTTTCAGGTTTACCCAGGTAGGCCAGTTTTACCTCTCATTTTTCTTTACCCTTTTTGACGGCCGTGAGCATAAATATTTCTAAGATTCACGCTCCTCATATCCACCGCTATCACATTTGTCCACGTCATCTTTGGCTTTCCTCTAGATCTTGATCCTCCTACTTCCATCAAGATGCATCCCTTTACCCAGTCATCTTTTGTCATACGTTCCACATGTCCAAACTATCTTAGTCTATTTGTTCGCATTAACACCCAATCACTTCTATTCCCAATCTTGATCGCAATTCCTTGCTAGTTTTTCTCTCTCTCAGAGATACTCCACACATCCATCTAATTATCCTCATCTCTGTTCTTTCTAATTTGGATTCGTGAGTCGCTTTCATTGCCCATGTTTCGCCGCCATTAACTAAACAACTCCTCACACAGCTTTCGTAAATTTTCCCCTTTAAATTCAGAGACTATTTTATTTGTTAGAATAGATGACATCTCTCTAAACTTCTTCCATGCTTGCCTGACCTTTACAACAACAGCAGAATCTACACCACCATCTGCGTTTAACATATCACCCAAATAACAAAACTTATCCACTTTCCCTAGGGTTAACCCATTGCCAATATCCAGACTACACATTATTTGTACCCCTTTTATGCACGTTCTACAAATCGGCTAAAGGATAACTTTTCCCCTTGTATACTGGGATAATACTTCTTCGCCAGCCCTCGGAGAAGTATTATAGGATATTATCTTATAAATATTAAACAATGTAATTTAAAAAATTAGCCTTTTTTATAAATTGTTATCTTATCTTTAAATGTTTTTTTTAAATTTAATCTGCTATATATTATATTACTAATCATTTAAAATCATAAAATCAGAAACTTAGAGTAAAGAAAAGAAAACATATAAGGTGATTTCTATTATTCTCTCTTAAAATGCACTATTAAAATAAAGAAATTTAATTCAACTTTTGACAATTAGTTAATTTCTTCCACAAAATCAAGATAGATAAATCTAAAAAAAGACGTATTCTGTGCATGTCTTTATCTTGATCCCTAACTTTGATGAATGCAATTACACTTACTTCATTTTATTCCATTAGTGGTCAAAATAATTGTACTAAACCTTAGGAAAATTTTTTTAATCCGTATTACTAATGAAAGAAAATAAAAAAATAAAATATATGTCACTCGATACAAAACAAGAGCGATTTAATAGATACCACCAAAACGCATTTATAAAAAACATCAATATTCTTTATTGGGACGGAAGAAAATTAGAGTAACCTGAACCATATCTATTTTAGTAACAATCATCATGTATGTCCCAGTTATAAAAATTTTGGTCGAAAGATCATTTTTCAGGATTGAGATATAATATTCTAACACCAGAGGGAACACGAATAGACATTAGATGATATTTTACTTATACGCATGATTTTATATACAAATAAAATTCCGACCAAGCTTAAAAAACTTTTATAATTTTACTTCCTCAAACCCGAATTGAATCGGCACTCTACCCACATTCATAAAATCTATTCTTTTTCCTTATAGATAGAATTTTATAAAAAAAAAATTTTTAATAGTATTTTTAGGAAAAATATATTTATCACAATTTTAGGCATATTTGTTTGTCCAAATAATAATATAAACTAAACATATGTTGAGTTATGTTGCATAAATTTTAGTGATTATATTTTCAAAAAATATGCTTCTATATAGTTATAATAAAGAAAAGGTTTTGACCAGTTTTTAGAGGTTCTAAACCTAACCCGATATTTGTTGAGGTTCGAATTCCTGCCCCTATAACATATACATAGTATAATACATCCTATTAGTAAGATCGGGATATACTATCCACTGCAAAATTTGCTATTCTTTTTGAATTACCCTTTTTTATATAAATTTTCTTTAAATATAATTTATAAGAATTTTAATAAAAAAAATTGGTTTGATACCGCCATTTGATTTGGAAATTACTCTACTGATGTGATATAAAATTATGTATATTATTTATGTGCATTAATAACAACCTGGTTTTACATATATCCATTTCCAGTGTCTGCCTATTAAGTTGTTTTTTGAACTTATTGATTACTGGAAGGTAAGTCTAAATATGAATAAAAAAAAGGACAAAAATTAAATTTCGAATAATATTTTCAATTTTTTTTATAAAACAAATTTACTTCTAAAAGCATATTTAAAGGCTGAAACACTTTCATTTCAATGTCCAATTCGTATTGCAAAGTGTCTTTACCTATGTGACTCATGGCCTCCCCGCAATATCGTAACGCGCTCCTAAAAATTTAAAATCTTATTCAATAAATTTACTAAAAATAATAAAATAAATCTCTTTCTTACTTTTAGCTTTTTATTAACTAAAATTTTGGGGCTATGGAAAACTGTTCACGGATTGTACAGTATTTAACTGTGTAAAGTTTAATTTAAACTATTAGTTTCATTTCAAACTTAAAATAATATTTTTTTAAACGATCTATTACAATAATGAGATTTTTTTTAAAAATATTATTTTTATCGAAATACTCGTTTGTGACATTCTGACCTTTTAGGACCGGCTATCGTATCGAGTAATAAAAATATTGCGTATAAATTTTCAATGTTTAAAAATAATGCTTTATTTCTTATCAACTAATAAATTATTATATTTGATAATGATCCAGTATTTACACTTGTACGGTCGATAAACTGTTCAATACTAATAACGTTTATTAAAATTTTATAGTTGCTTTTTTTTTAAAAAAAAACTATTAAAAATCGTTTATTTAAGGTTATTGTAATGATTTTAAAGTTTTTTTAAAAAATATATATAATGTGAATGCATTAAAATTCTTTTGATAAACTTGTCTTGTAAATGTTGAAATGTAACTCAAAAACATTTTTTATTTAAATATTTGATTAAAAAAGGAACAAAAATATAGGTTAGCGAAAATATCTAATTTATAAGAGAATCTATGAAGTTTCCTTACCATAATAGCAATGTACAGTATATTTTGGCATTAGCTATTTCAAAAAATTGGTATTTTCATCAGAGACCTGCAGAGGTACTATTTGCATGCACGGCCCGGATTTTTTTTTCAAAAAAAATTTTTTCAGCCTGGCCCGTTTTTAGACTCGGTTTGGGTATATTTAAAAAAATTAAAATACGGCCTGGCCCGTGTACCTGTGCTATGCCTGCAGGTCTTATTTAAATGAAACAAAAAGGACTATAAGATGATAAGGAACGTTGGCCAGCCTTAATATCATTAAAATATAGGCCCACCATGGCCTAAAATAGTATTAATTCTATATTTAATTTCCTATTTTGCTAGATTGTATATCACAATTATATAATGTTAAAAATCCCGATTTGGGTCTATTAAAAAGGGCCGGATTAAGACTTTAACCAAAATATAATTATGCAATCCTAGAGATTTTGCTCATAGATGGCAGAAAGGCTTGGACCTGTATTTGCCAAATCTCGAGGCTTAAATTATTATTTCGGCTAAAATCTTAATCAAGTCGTTTTTAAAGATCGGACTTTTCAACAATATTACAATTATAAAATGAAATTCAAAAAATAAGAAAAGTTTGTTTTTTTTAAATAAAGGAGGTGGGAAATAGTTACTATTCATTTTTTTCATATCATATTTTGTAATAAACTAAATTAAAATAGATGAATATTAAATTATCAAAATTATTTATTGAATTGCCTATTTAAATTTAATTAAAATATATATTTTGAGCTAGAGATGTATTTCCAAATTCTATTTTTTTAAAAGCAAGGCTTTTGACTCCCAAAATATCAAAAATCAATAATCTCATAAATAAGTTCCCCAAAGTAAACACCTCACCTAACCTTAGCTATATAAAGCATGTGACTTAATAATATTTATAAATCCTTCGAAAAATAAGAAGTTGTAAAAACATTTTTTACCCTAATGGGGTATTTTCGCCAACATTTGTGCTGAACTCGACCAAGGCGGACGATAGATATGTTTCCGGAATCTTTTTCTATAAATATAAGTGATAGAATAAATTATAATCATATTAATAATTTTTTTTGAAAATATACTTATTTCTTTTTGTAAAATCATCATTTTTTATCAGAAACTTATAAAAATTAAAACTAATTGAGCTTTATTTGCAATCAAAATTTGGAAACAGGAACCCTCGAAACGGGGGAAAATCTAGGAACAAGAACCTTCTTTTCTTTGGAGGGTTGTTTATTTGTTTTGTTTATTTTTGAGTTTGAAGCCGAAACCAAAACCCCCTTATTATTTTAATTTAAGGAACCCCATCCTTAAGAGGTCAAGTTGAGGTAAATATTTTTTTCTTTAAATATAAAATTTACTAACTTTACCGATTTCTCTTAATAAATCATTTTCATTAAATGATTTTTAATTTCTTACGTTAGCATAGCCAATTTTTAAATTAAGATTTTAGCCATAAAATTATTAAGCGAGCCTCGAGATTTCGTTATAGATGTCCAAACTTTTCTGCCAATATTTGTTGGCTAAAATATTGGATTAACCATTTTTAAAAATTGAGCCGTTTAAACAATACTAAACTTTAGCCTCATATAAAAATATGAAGTTATTTAAAGAAGATTTTTTAAATTTAAATTTGGCGATAGAAATAAATTCAGTTGCAAAAGATTTAGCTAGCATAAAACCATATTTCAATTTTACAATTATATTCCAGTTGTATTTTTATTTGGGGATGAGCTGGTTCATAGGATCAGGTCTAGGTTAGTTTTGTTAAACGGCTCGATTTTAAAAAATGGCTATCCAAATAGCCAAAAAATATTATGCAAGCCTGGAATTTTTCTCATAAATGGCCGAAAAGTCTGGATATCTATTAATGAAATCTCGAGATTCGTTTTATTTTGGCTAAAATCTTAATTTAAAATTGGTTAATAGAGTCATTTAACAAAGCTAGCCTTGGTGATTTCCCTCTTATGAAATTTCAGTATATATTATATAACATTTAATTACAAGTCAGGATTGCTCAAAAATAATTACCTCAATTTCTCAATCACGTACTAAAAAATATTATTTTATTTAAATTTATCTCGACCTATTTCGACTAAATTAAGAATTTAGTCAACTACTATGTCCAAACATTTTAAAAAGAAATTCGTCTAACTCATATGTGTTCATTTAAAATATTATACGAACAGCATATGATTCCGAAAATTAGTTGCGTAACTAATTTAGTCGAATTTAGGACGAGGTATAAGAAAATCTAACAAATAATAAAATATTTTAAACCTTATTAATATGATTTTAATAAAAAGGCGTATAAAAATCTAAGTCTACTCGCTTCGCGTTCTCATACTAGTAAAAGAGATTTTTTAAAAAAATATTCAATGAACCATATTTAATAAAAAAAAATATTTTAGGAGGAAATTACATTATAGTGGGGAAAAGATATATAATCACATTTTGAAAAGAGATAAGGCATGAACTAGTAAACTAGGGCTTTAAAAACAAAAATCTGTAATTCAACTTTAAATCATAAAAAATCAGTTGATTTCATTTTTCGTGGTGATTAAAGTTGTTTTTAAAAAATATAATATTTTAAAATAGGCGGGCAAATGGCGCCGGCGAGATAAAAATTTTAACAATGGGTGCGGAAGGTGTGCTTTAAAATATTTATAGACGAGATGAGATGTTGTTTGAACCATCAAAGACCTATCGAGTATTTTTGCCCTGCTTAGATTTGAGCTTTTTTTCATTTTTATAAACGGTTTGTTACAGATATTTAAAATTATCGGTCTATGAGCATCAAATCAATGATAAATGATTGATATAATTTTAATTCATTTATAAAAATAAATTTTGTTCGACCCGGCCCGGGTTTTGTGAAAAATATTTTAGGACTGGCCTGGATTTGTAATTTATTTATAGACCGTGCCCGATCGAATATAAGGGTTGTGCCTGTTCCTGACCTGTCATTCTCAGAAAAAAATAAACAATCAAATTCACATTTTATAACAATGCGCAAGCGTGATAATTTTTTCCCAAAATTATGAGCAGGTGGGTTATATTTTTTAAAAGGAGGCGGGGGCATGAGGACTTCTGTAGGTTCCTCATTATTGCAATAAAAAAACATCGATTTATACTGGGACAGTGTAATTTTTGACAGTTTTGGAATCAATATATATTTATCGTTATCATCATTAACTATGTGTATTGTTTGCTTGCCTTATTGATCTATAATCTTGAAGAAAACTGTGTCACTCAATTCCGTAGCTTCCATTGATGAGGGCCTTTTCCCAGCGCAGTGTTTTAATAATAGTTGACAAGTGTTACGCCTCGTTCCAGTTCACTACCTTAATGCTGCTTTTAAAACGTTTTCAACGTAAAGCTTCTGGTTTTTAAATTTTAATAATGCAAGCGTTTCAAAAGCAGCGTTAACGAAGTGACTGAGGACGAGGCATGAGCCTTAGTTTTAAATTTAATTATATAGATCTGCATTCTACATTTCCCCAATTTGTCTAGTTTAAGGTTTTAAAAAAATAAAATTTATTAATTATTGCTATAGTAATAATCTTCTATAAGAGGTGTAAAATATCATATGCTTCTATTCCTTTGTTAATAATTTTTAAAAAAAATCATAAAACTACTACAATTTTATTTGCTGTAAATATGAATTCTCTGTTGACATGATCCAATAATGATCGTAATAATATAAAATAGAATATATGCCCAATATCTATTTATATATAAAAATCTGCAGGCATTTGCATAATATGATGCGTGAATAATAAGTAATTAAGTTAAATAATTTGTATAGTTGGGTAAGGGCAAAAAATTAGCCATTCGGCTAATTCCATAGGTACGTGCCGAAGGTCAGCTAAGCATTGAGGCGCGAGTTAATTTATTTTTGCTTTCTTCTAAAAAATAATAAATTTGAATGTATAAAGAATATGTTACACCATTATGTTACATAAATTCAGTATTTGAAAGAACCAAAAACTAGTCTCTAATTTATTAGCCCTTTTTCGAAAATGCTCATAATTTATGTATGTAAAGAAAAAGATTAATAGTTCGAATAAATCAGGAATATATTATAGAATATTTTTTTAAATTTATTTTAAAGTTGACATAATGTTTCTCTCACTGCAAAAAATCATATGAAAATGTTTCATATTTGTCTCACGTCTCATACACATGTTGACCAAAAAATGGTCACTTTGTAAAAGGTTCAATTATTACGTAGCAACTTTTACAACGCAGATATTATGTTTTTTAAAAAAAAATTAATTATCAGAAAACAATAAGACTCGATGATTAAACAAAATGAAAAACAGAATGTGTTAATTATTGATTTTTGTAGGGAATTTCAATTATTTTTTAAAAAATTAATCAAAAACGTAATTACATATTTATATTTATAAATATATTTACTATTATAAATTTAATATTTTTTCGGGAATTTTTTTTTAAGGAAAAGCGAGTTAGTTTGGAATCAACAGTTTTTTTTCTTTCGTTTTATAAATCGGATATTATTAGTAAATTGATTCGAAGATGTTTCGATATCCGTACCGAAAATAATTTTATATCGGCAGAACCCCGTTAAAAAATTTCGGGTATTACGGTCAAAAAATATTTTGTTTTCCGCCAGGGCGGGTCTTTGGACAGATCTCTAATATGATATACTTTATCACGTGCCATTTAATTCTTAAATTTCGTCCAAAATTTAGTTTTTGATTTATCAAATAATCTTACCGTTTGTTTGTATGCAAAAAAAATTAATATTTATGAATATTTTCTTCATTGCGTCTTTATAAATTTTTTTTAGATAAAAATAAATTTTTGGCTTAAAGGACGAGTTTTTTTTAGCTTTTTTTAAAAATATAAAATACAATTTTTATATGAGTTAACGCTTAAAATATTGTTTTTATTGAGAAGTGTATTTTTTTGTTGATGAAATATAAACAAATGTTTTATTTCATTCGTCAAAAACAAATGATAGTGTATTTACGCGAATGAATGAAAACCTTAGTGCCCAAACTAATGAACCGCGCGCTAAAAAAGTGAGAAAATCTATTAATAATTGAAATTTAATCCCCAATATTTTTCATAATTCCAACTAATATTACATAACACGCTTTTAACAAACAAAAAAAAATATAAAATAACTAACATTAAAAAAAGCGTATGTAAGTAATTCAGTTTTAGCCAAAAGTTTGATAGATAAAAAAAATTCAATAAATCGATATTTTATATCAGTACATTTTCTTTTCTATCCATTATATCTTGGTTGGTGCAATAATAAAAAAAATTTAGTGAAATAAAAGGCAGAGTAACAAAAAAAACGTTATGTAATTAGATTACAATGCTTTAGTATACTCCTAAATAATACATGCTTAGTTCTATATTAAGAGCATTAGTATCCTGAAAAATAAAAATAGGCTTTTAGCCAGATAAATTTTTTTAAAAAGCAAAATTTTGAACAATCGAAGTTAATCATATTGATGTCAAAGTAACCAAAATTGGAGTTTTTATGTATTTGATTTGAAATTAACTATTAAAAAAATTTAAGTAATTATTTATTTTCATATTGTTTTTGGTTAAGAGCTGATTTGTTTATTTGCAACTAATTTATATTTTATAGAATTTTGCAAGAAATTTTAAAATGATTTATTAACAATATAGTTTTTAATGTTTGATTTTTTAAAATTCCATATGTCATAGTTAATTAAAAAACTTCTTTTTTTTTCAAGAGCAAGAATAAATAAAAAATATTATAATAATTAAAGATGTTAAACTAAAATTTATATTTTAAAAAAAATGTCAAATAAAAATTTTAAAATAGACAATTTATATCTAATAAATTATTAATTTATAACCATATTATAAACAGGGAAATGTTTAAAATTTTTGTTGGTCCAGTGTGAAGATAATTTTGAACCCAAATTTACCCTAAAAAAGACTTTAATATCAATTAAATGAATTGAGAAATTAAAATTAAACTTAGCAAAAATAAAAGCAAATTTGAATTGGCATAAAAAAGTAAATTTAAATAGTCATAAGAAAATAAAAATCATGTATTGTACCAAAATTTGGTGGCCTATAAATAAGTCTAATTTTAAAGACCTGGGGTTACCCTTCCCACTCCTCCATTTGCATGGGTCTGATTATGATTTGAAACTACTTGTAATTAATATCTTTGAAAGTGCTAAGTAAATGGTGTCTATAATAATATACTTTATATTAATTGTTCTCTTTTAAATTCCTGACAAGGTTTAAATTATTAGATTAAGTTTCCATAAAAATATGCCTATATACAAATATTTTTTTGTTTAAATATAAAATAAGGTATCTAATAATATATTGAATAAATTAAACCTTAATTTTCATATTAAAATTCATATAAAATATCTTACCAATCTTTTTTCCAAATCTGTCCCTTGACTGATCATGCACATTGATAATTTTTTTAAAACTGAATGGCTTGCATGTTTTATGTTATCAACACGTTTTTCAACGCCTAGTAAATCTTCAGATAATACCTCAGTTTTTTCTGCTCTGATAATAAATTCAGTTTATAAAAATCTCAATTTTAGTTACCTTCCAACAGTTTGATCAGCAAGGTGTTTCACTCGAATAAATTGCTTTTTCATTTCAGTTAATGTATTTAAAAATGATAAAATATAAATTAACTAGGATATAATAAAATAAATTGTAAAATTTCATGCTAAACTTTTTTAAAAAAAAATATGCTTACCCAACCCAAAAATGTGCATATAGTTTTGAACTATAAATTAATCAATAAAATAACCATACCCAATGACTAATAACATATTAGCTATTCATTTCTAAAATAAAAGTATTCTAAATATTTGGTAGTTATTCATTTTCTTTAATGTTTAATTATAATTTTAATAATTCAAATTAACTCGGGACAAGGGAGTTCTAAACTCTTCCAAGTGGGCCTAACTACAAGGAAGAAGGACATCTGGAATCAATCTTATCCATCAAATTCACCCAAAATTGGTGTTTTTTCTATAGTTTTGTAGGTACTTTTGAAAGGTAACTAGTTAAAGTTACAAGCTACATTCTATAAAAGGTAATTAGTTACACTTACTAGTTGTATTAATTCAAAAGTAACCAGTCCCAGATACATTTATAGGCAATTAATTTATAAATAATTTATAAAACCTATTATTCTTAACATAATTTTTTATACAAAATTTTTACAAATTTTAATTAAAGGAATTTGAAAGAAAAATATGATTTACAGGGATTGGGGATATTTTCAAATAGACAATATAAGAGCATTAATGTAAATAACATTCTTTATATTTTTCGTCATTCAATTCGAACATCATAGAAAAAAAAGTAACATTACCCCTATTTTTACCATTTATTCGAACAAATTCTCATTTAAAAAGAGCATTTGTTAAAATATATAACTTTCTACACTAAACAATTTATTCAATAAAATTTATGAATATCTATAAAATTCAGCAGAACATCTATAAAATTATTTTAAGAAATTCTAAAAGAATCCTGATATAAATGTTACGGATTTAACCGGAGGTGGACATGCTTCCATTGGAAATTTATATCGACTGATGAGAATAATCGAAGTCGACGTCCTGGATTACTTAACTATAGATCCTGAGTTTAGGTTAACAACTTCGGTACTGATAGGATAGAACAGCCTCAAATCACAAAAAAAGGCTTCTGCCCTAAAATAAATTATCGATAAATAAAGGGGAACACTTCAAGAACTAATTTTGGCGCCGTGGCAAGACTTTTGGCAGCCCAGGGCAAAAAATAATTTAGCGGCCCCTTAAAAAACACGATCTACCTAACCTTATTTGATAACTTTTGCAATAAGAACTAAAAACATAAATACTTTTAAACAGTTTATTCTTCAAAATAATAATGCTTCTAAACATAAAAATATTATCTCCTCATATAACCAAATATATTTACATACTATAATATAATATAAAAATATTTTAAAAAAAACATAACCTAAATAAAATATAAATTGGAATATAAACGTAAAACAAAATATAAGTGTTTAAGTAAAATAAGATAAATATTTTTCAAGATTATGAAAAATTTCGTGCAAGTAATAAAATGTTTTTCAATATTTTCTAAATAATTTAAAGTAAAATAAACAATGATATATTAAAAAAAATAAATAAACTAGTAATATTAAGAATATTTAACAATATTTAAATTTTAATCAAATGAGTTACACACATTATGCAATTTTATATATCCTCTGCCTTTTTATTTGTAAAAGAGGATATTATGCCAATATTAATCTAATGATAAGACGATATCATTTTCTCTTGAAATTAAAGAGAGTTTAACAAATCGTTAGTGTGCTATATACATTAGTGATCTGCATCGGGCCTAATTTTTCAAGCCCGGCCCGAACTCATAATTTTTTAAAAAAAATTTTGTCGGCCCGGCTCGAATCCAAAATTTTTTCTAAAAATATTTACCGACCCGATCCGGCCCGAATTTATTTAAATATAGAAATTAATTTTTATAATTACTCAAAATAAAAGACATATGTTATATATCGTTTAGTTTCAATAAATAAAATCAAATATTTTTATTCTACATAAAAAATTCAATATAAAATTGATAAATTTAGATATATTTAAAAAAAATTCCAAGGTCCAGCCAGGCCCGAACCCGATTATTTTAAGTAGAATTAGGCCCGAGTCCGGCTCGGCCCGCTAACTTTGCAGATCTCTAATATACATTATCGTATACAAGATTTAATTAATTTGAGCTTTGAGAGGCTGCGTTTAATGATGCCACTGTAATTAAAATGATTAAAATAATCATTAATAAAATTGATATATTTGGTAAAGCTTTATTTAACCAATTAATAATATAGCTTAAAATTTTAAATGAGATTTAATCCAATTAAAGTAATAGATCTTGCGGAAAAATATCACATTCTAACGTAACCTGATTTGTTAAATATTATTGACAAAGCTCGCTTTTAGGAGCATTTTTCCAATCTGGTATATTTAGACCTGTGCCCCGCCGGCTCACGCCGGCGCCGCCGGTATTTTTATTCACGCCGGAAAAGCCGCCGATTGAGATTAGCGGCGCGAGCCGGCTCGCCGCCGATTTTTATTATGGCGGCAGCGCAGCGTGCTTAATTTTTAGAAAGCATATTAATTATATTTATATATTAAATTATTATTATTTTAATTTGAATACTAACATTAAATCTAATTTATAATTTTTTTCTTTCCAGCCCTTGCTATTTTGATGTTTTTTAAATATCTTTTTAAAGTATTATTTAATATATAATTTTTTAAAACTTTATTAGAAAGTTAAAACTAAATCAAATTTATAATTTGTTTCATTCCAGCTCTAATTATTTTGTTTTTAAATATCTTTTAAAATATAAACTTAATATACAATTTATTAAATTAATTATGTAAAGCTTTATTTTGAAAGTTAAAACTCTATCTAATTTATAATTTGTTTCATTACAGCCCTAACTATTTTAATGTTTTTAGATATCTTTTTAATGTTTAAAATAAATATGAAATCTAATAGGGCGAAATTATGTTTTGATGTCTACTTAGATTTAATGCCATTTGATTCTATAAACAATAAAGGAATGACAGACTTTCTAAAGGTTTAAAATTTATATAAAATGATTAAAAAATAAATTGTTCAAAAATTAGAAATATAAGATAATTGATTCCTGGTCAGAATTGCCAAATAGGACAACCATTATTCGGGATGCACTAGATAGCGTCTACATGACAGGATTTTTATTGGATGCAAACCCCCTTCAAAAATCTTTGCCTACACCCCCCCCCCCTAAAAATAACCGCCGCCGATCATTATTCTAACCTATTTATTTATTGATACTCTTTTCAAAGAATTTATAAAGGATTACTTAAATTAATATATCTCTACTACCAACTATCGATATTTTGCAAATATAAAGAATTTATTTTTTAGATAATAAATTAAATTAAAACTTCCATTATTTACAATGAATTAATTATTATGCCATTATGAGCTTGCTGAAATATCTAAACTTTTTAAATTACATTTAAAAGGATAGTTTATTTGGGAAAAAATGTGTATGATTGTTTGCAATATATAGATTTGGTCGATGAATTATATTATAATAATACTATAATAAAAGTATTAATTTTTACAGCAATAAATTTTGTCCTATTTCATCTCAAAATTTAATAGATAACCCCCAAAAATTTATCCTACCCCAATTAAAGCAGCTTACCCCCTACCCCCTCAAAAAAATAGGATGCAAACTGTTCCTACCGCTTCCGCTCATGTAGACGCTGGAACTAGACGATGTTTATTTATCTATAAAGGCGCATGTTTTAAATTTGATTGACTCTGGACCAAAATTTTGTTCTATCACTTTTGATTTGTGGACCGATCATTTCAAGCGTCGAAATTATATCACATTAAGTCTTCATCATTTAGATGAAAATTTTGATTTAAAATATTTTACCCTCGACTATAAATATGTGACTCAAAAGCATACTAGGGAAACAATATTATCTGAGATTGATAGTATTGAAGAGGAGTTTCATTTAAAAGCCAAAATAATACAAATGGTAACTGATGCTGGGGCCAATGTCAAAAGAAGCGTCAGATTAGGGGATTATGAGCATCATTTATGCTTAGGGCATGGACTTCATAATTTGGTTACAGTTAATGGCATAAAAAAAGTTACCAAGATTGATATTCTCATTAAAAAAATTAGAGAAATTATTTTAGCCCTCAAATATCGAGTAGCTGATTTGGAATGTGAAATTGAGGCTTATGGTAAATGTATGCAGTCAATTTATGAGACAGGTAATATCTTGGATTTTGATGATTCTGATCCATACCAGTCGGTGGAATTTCTTTCCTCCCAAAAAGAACTTACGGATATTATTTCGCAGCGAAATAGAAGCTCATATACAAATCAATAAATCTGATTGCTCAGATATAATATGCTTAAAAGAAAATATGAAAAAAAAGCTTGACCATAGGTTTCTGATCACTGAACTTTAAGTTATTTTATATTTTTATTAATAAAATTATATTTTAAACATTAGATATTAGCAACTCTACTTGATCTAAGATTTCAAAATCTCAATATTGTTTAACAATATTTTAATTCAAATTATACGACATCATTGCAATTTCTAATACGACATTTAAAACTTTTAGAGCATGATATAAATGCTCAGCGTGAAATTAAGTCGAGGATGGTACATCATGCTCTTATATAGCGAAATTAGCTCGAAAACATTCCCTTCCTATTAACGATTATAACAATATTACTAATCTTAAACAAGAATGCCATATTTTGCTCAGCCAAAATATTATTCCAGAAGAGGATGCGTTGCTTTTGGAAGAAAAAGCGACTGGAACTTCCTATGTTTGCTAATTCATCTAGGAAGGTTCTTTGCGTACCTGCAACCAATACACTCAGCGAAAGAATTTTTTCCATTGCTGGATTCATAGGCGTAGCCAGGATTTTCATAAGTGGAGGGGGAATTACAAAATTACTGGGGGCTTCGTCCCCAGACCCCCTTTTGGTTACTTTAGTCTATATATAGTCATAAAATATTTTACAAATTTAAATAAAAAAAATAAGCCTGGAACAAATATGAAATATATTTTTATTAGTTTATATAATAAAAATATAATAAATTACTTGTATTGTATATACCTTAATATAAAAGCATGGTAATAATTTGGTTAATGATGCTTGGTACCTTAAGGCACCATCTATCAAACTTGAATTTTGTTCATTTTTCATTTGGATAGGCACTACCAAATATATTTATGATATATATTTGAAAAATCGTGATTTTTGGAAAGCCACTATGGCCTAGTAAGCAAGAGCTTGGTTTACTTATCCCACGCTCCCGGGTTCGAATCCCGGGAATGATCATGTTTTTTTCTTATTCTAGCTTGGTGGTTCCATCCTTGGGGGATAATATATAAGAGGCCGGACTCGATCACGTGATTCCGTATTAATATATTAAATAATAAGGATCTTATTACATTTTAATAAATTTTGGTCGGTATTTAGCAAATTAGGTTGGTATTTTGGTAGTAAGCATAATTAACCTAATAATTTATTCCATACAATTATAAGAAATTTATTTATAAAAAGTAAGTAGACATATAGTTGATTTTATTCTATTATACAGAATTAGTTATAAAATACTAGGTAAAATTCGACTTTTACAGACATATTTGACAGTTAGAGAATATATTACAGTTAATAATTTAACAAATTTTACTAATCAATGCTCTTGATATTAAATATAGCAACAATTTGCATTCAATTATTTAACGCCATCTATTTATTTTAAGTAAAAATGATATTAAAATAAATCTTCATATTATTCATCCCACAATGTCTTTAAAAGATATTTTCTGATGTCCTTATCAATATTTTTTAGTTTTCTGTAAAATATATAATTCGCTATATTGGTAAAAATTACTTGATTGTCATTTGATAATTAGATATACTGTAAATCTACGACATATAATATTCCACTGTTTGTATTGTGCTTTAATATATTTTTAATATTTAATTTTATCAATAGTTTTATAATTATATTTTACTTTTATTAAGATAAATAAATTAAAATTACTCACTTTATAAAAAATTATATTTGATATTTTATATTATTTAGTAATTATGTCCCACAAATCTTGGTAAAATACTGTTTATTCATGACAATTATAATTTTGCTAAATCTGAATTCTGATTTATTATATTTCATACTTCATATTTTGCCTGCATTCCAAATCTATTTTAATTATAATAAAAATCAATAGAATATTTCTTATATGTGTTGTTAATATGACTCTGATTGAGTAAAAATAAAAATACAATTCCTTAGTCTATTTCTTAGAATAAGAAAATAGATAAATTTAAATTGGAGTGAGATGGGAAATCTTTTAAGATCAATTAAACTATGATAGCAATGTGTTAGAAAAGATCGCCTACATAAATTATAAAAAATGTAATACATTAATTTATAAATTAAATTCATTAAAAAATATATTGATTTATAAATTAAATTCATTAAAAAAAAATTTTAAAATAAATATTGCGCCACCGCCGTAGTAGGCGGCTGCAAAATCGACGCGCCGCCGATGGCCGCTAAAAAAATTTTAAAAAACCGCCGCCGTTGATTGAGACATCGGCGCACAGGTCTAGGTATATTGAATATCGATCCAAAATAATCTATAAAGAGCTTCTTTAACTGTTGGAAACGTTTCTCCAACCAATTTAATGCTTGATCTAGTAATATATTGAGAAATTTAATCTCATATTTTTTTGAGGATCATATATAGGTCTGTCATTAAGAAAATTGTTTATGAATTTTCATTTTACGATGTAATATTATTGGAGAAAGGCACTGTTCTTATAAACTAATTTCAAATTCCTGCTCAAGCGATTTTGCAGCGTCAAGGGAATTCGGACGTTTTACTTAAAGCGATCTGAAAAATCTTGCACACTTTATACAAGTGCAAAGGTTCTTTCTAATTTAATATTGTCACTTTGCATGACCTTGCTTACTAAATCCACCTGGGTTAATATACAAACCATCTGACAAGAGTTACCAAAAATGGTAATTCATTTCAATAATTTAAAGTGTACGCACTGGACGATAGTGTTGTTAAACGGCTCGTTTTAAGCCAATTTTTAAAAACGGCTAACACAATATTTTAGCCAAAAAAATAGCCTAGGCCTCAAGATTTTTGTTTATAGAAGGAACAAAGGTTCGGACAGCGAAATCTCGAGGTTAGGGCAATATTTTTCTGGCTAAAATATCGAGTTAGTCGTTTTTAAAAATCGGCTGAAAACGAGCCGTTTAACAACTGGACGATTAATATGTATTAAACAAAAACTATAGTGCACACATTTTTATTCAAAAATAGACTAATCCGAATATCCAAAAAGCGCTTCATATCTACTACAACAATAAAAACAGGACTTTACGAGAAAACAAGCTAAATATTTATTAAAATAGTAAGTTAATATAAATCGTTTTTTTTAATTAAATAAATTTATTAAGGTGCATTCACAGTACACAACAAGCACGACACGACATTGAACGACAGAGCAGCTGATGTGTCGAAAGCGACATAGCATTCATATTAGTTGCCATAAGCATATTTTTATATTTAAAAAATGTTAATATGAAAATACCCATTTGAAACCACTTAATTTAAATGACTTCAAAATAATTGCTGATCAATTTGAGAAGTCTTGAAACTTTCCAAATTGTGATGGAGCCATTGATGGCAAGCAAATTGAGATTAGAAATCCTTCTAAATCTGGGAGCATATATTACTACTATAAACTATATTTCTCCATGATATTACAAGCATTGGTAGATGGTAAAAGTAGATTTATAGTAAGTGCTGTAGGCAGTTATGGCAGTGAATCAGATGGTGGTGTATACTCAAATATTATATTATGAAACCTTAAAAGGTAAGTTAATATTATCAATAGTGAATGAATTATAAAAACTTGTGCAGTTACACAACTTGGTGATTGATAAAGAAAACATAAATCTCCATCCCAAGGATACTTGAGATCCTAAACAAAATAATTATTTATATTTTGAAATAATATAAAGGCCCTTCAATAAAATAATAACAATGCAATATAATATTTTTTATTACACGTTCATAATTAAATAATATATAAAAAATAATTTTAATTAGTTTCTTCTTTCCCCTCTCTGATCTTTTTGCAAGGGTTTGCTCAAACATAACATTGATCCAAGAGTTTTTTGATAATCTTCTTTCTTTTATTTTTTCTATTTCAAGAATTTGCTCAAATAAATCTAGTTTAAAATAATAAATATATTCACAAATGCAAATTTCCTTGATCAATATCCCTCTTTTTAATTAATTTTTTGTAAGATATATATGATCCTATACTAGTTGATGATGATGGTATATATATAAATATATTATTTATATAAAATATAATTACAATCATTCCTTAAAATTGTGGATTCACTTTGACTAGTCTCTATACATGGGATTTCAAAAGCTATGTAATAATAAAATCTTAACAAAAATATATTTACCATCTTCATATTGATAATTTTTATTTCCACTCATCTGATCAAACATTTCTATAACAATAAACATTGCTCTAGCAATATTTGCCTCATCAATATTAAATATAACAGGATTTATTTTTTTCAAGTTTGTAGGCCAAGTTATAGTACAATTGCCATGTGGGAGTGTGATTAGCCCCTGACCCACTCTTTAAAGATCTTATTTTTTATGCTCCTTCGTAAAGCAATCTCCTAGATTTTTCCATGCCGATTTGGCCATCTCTACTGCAAATAAAAAATATTTCAAATTAACATACTCTTTAATGTTTCAATATTGTCAGCTGATATTGATTTCCATTATATATTATCTATATTCTAAAATATATCAGGGGCGTCGCTAGCCTTTACAATCTCAGGGGGCTCAACTAAAAAAAATTTTATGTGAGGCGAAGCCCCCATACCTCCCATTTGCGGGCCTTCGTCTCGCTTTTGCCCGGCCTTCGGCCGGGTTTTATATTCATATATTATACTTTTTAAAAATTTGCTAACTCTGATTAATTATTCTGAATTTCATTATTTGTCATTTATTATATTATGCATAAAAAATAAACTAGCATATAAATAATAAAAACAATATAAGACATTTCAAAATATTATTTTTTAATACAAAATCTATTTATTACAGTATAAAATATTTTCGATTGCTGATATAAAAAAATTTTGCGTCTATAGAATTACAAGTGATAATAAAGGTTAATTAATTCATACATATGCCTCAAGTGATAATGGTTTGTAAAAACTACATATTATAAAATTAGCAACTTACATTGACAAAAGGTCGAGAAACTAATATAACACTCTGTTACCATTTATAGACAATTTTTTATAGAATGGACTAATAAGGAAAAATTTGTAGGCCTAACCAAATCAACAATTCTTGGAGAAGAGAATATAAACGACCAATTCAAATCATAAAACTATATGGTGGTTAGAGCTTCCACTTAAATGACATGATGGAAGCTAGATAAGTAATTGAGAAAAAAATTGTGAGATATTAAATTTCTAAAAGATTATCTTTTATTTTTAATGATATATTAACAACTACACAATTGACTATTATTGCTTATAAAATATGTAATCATATGCTCTCAGCAGGTCTAATATAATAATAATCTTAAATTACATAGCCACACAGCTGGTTAACTTGCAGTCATAGCCATGACACTCACTATATTAACTTATATCAGAATTTATTATGTTAGATAAATTGATAAAACAAAAACACGAAAAATCTTTAGAAGAAATTATGCAAATGTATTGAAGCCATAAGTTATTTACAAGGTAGGGATGCCATATTAGAAATGAAACATTTTGTAATTATAAAATAAGAACCAGAGTGATATGATATGATAAAAGAAATTAGTTAAGATTTTATATATTATTATCGCACCACCTCTAGTTGGTATATTATATCTTAAAATAGTAGTAGTTTGTAATAATATCAAAAATATACTAGTATTAAAAATTTACTCAAAACTGTTATTCAAATAAGAAAATAATAGCTTTCCTAAAAACACGTAAAAAAGAGAAGAAAAGTTGTCTAATTTATTACATCCATTCTGGGATAAATAATAAGATGTTAAATTTTTAAAAATATTTCTTAATATGTAGATGGCGTTAAATATTTGAAAGCAATTTATTACTTATATTTATTATCAAAAGCATTTATTAGTAAAATTTATTAAAATATTAACTATAATATATTATATAACTGTCCTGTAAAAGTATTTAACCTAATATTTTATAACCAATTGGTTATATAATAATTTAAATAAAATAAAGCTTCAACTGTTAATACTAAATTAATATTTAGTGAGTGATATTAATATTCTATTTTAAACACAGAATTTGATTGCAAGCTGACATAGTAAAAATATAATTTATAAGTATTAATCTAATCTAATAATTAAAATATTATTCATTTGAGAATAATTTAGATAGACTTATTAATTTTTAAATTATAAAATTAAATCTATATATTGATAAATAGAATTATAAAAGAAATCATTCAGTGGGCAATCAAAAAAATTTATTTTAGTTCAAAGGGATATTAAGGAGCCATTAAAAAAAATATTTTTGCTTCAGGGGGTTATTCAAATTTTTCAGGGGTCTCGAGCCTCTACGCTTCCCCCCCCCCTAGCGACGCCACTGAAATATATATAACATTTTTATTTTAATAGTATTTCAAAAATTCACTTGCAAATTTTCTATTTCTGCCATATTGTAGTTATGTCGCTTTTAAAATAACAAAATGTTTTGCAAGTTTATTTCTATGTTTAATGCTATAAATGTGGCGGGAATGTCGTGTCGCGTCGCAAAAGCTTACTTTGAATAGTCATTGGTAATTACACATATTTGTATTTTGCCGTGTAGCTGTCGCTCTCTACTGTGAATGCGCCCTTACCGATTATCTTGTTTCTTTGTCAATAGAAAATTTAATTAAATTAATTTTAAAGATTATTTATAAATATAAAAAATAGAAATAACTAAAAAATAAATGAAGTTTTTTTTACTAAAATATGAATCAAATTTTATGTTATAATATATATGGCTATACATGCCAAATCTTTTTTTAAAATTACTTGGATATCAAAAAAAGAATAATGTATTGTATGTAGTTATACAAAAAAATTCTTATTTTTTAAGAGGCTAAAAATAATAAAATTATAAAATTTGACTGCCCGCAAAATTATCTTTTTCGGGGGTCGAGGGCGGCTATCTCACTCGCACCCCCTGTTTTTGCACCGCTCTAACTAATTTATATGGTAGTGTTCAAGTACCAACCTTTCATTAATTAAATTAGCGAAGCGGTCCCGTGATAGCTCACTAGCAGCAAAAATATATTACAAACAATATATTAATTCTACTTTAACTGTTCTCTATATCTCATAGACATTATTTTAGATTCATCTTAGGAAACACAAATTAGGCTTACAAAAACTTACCCATGGATACATCTTTCTCCCTCTAGGCGTAACAAAATTTTGTACTCAATTTTTGCTTAAAACTAATTATTTTAGATTCATCTTAGGAAACACAAATTGGGTTTACAAGAGGCTACTCACGCAGACGTCTTTCTCTTTCTATGCGTAACAAAATATTTTACTAGATTTGTGTTTAAGAGTAATCATAAGAGGAAACTACTCGGTATACCTATACGATATTAACATATTTTACGAAGAAGAAAGTTTCTAGCAGCTGAGATAAGAATATTTACTAACCAAAGCTGCAGAACGAGGGCTAACGATAAAGCATGAAATAAAAATCCATATCTCAGTACCTACCCATACTAATAAATTATATAGATTTTAATAATAACAAGTCATCAAGAGATAATTATTACAAGAAAAGACTACGATTTTGCCAAACATTACTCTATAAGAATTCAATTCAATCTATAGCCTTCAACAAGGACTGCACTCCAATATTTGGGAACTTAATTCACAATATCTTCTATGTCACTGGAATGGCGAAATTGTTTTCCCCATACAAACGCTGTCCTAACTCTAGCAACGCGGATGTGCCCCTTTCCTATGATATCTGAAATGGGAAACTAGTATATGTGGACAATTCTAATTCCCATATCAGAATATTGGAAAATATGAAGGAGGATTTCTTAATCGCCTTTACAGAAATCAGCTCGCTTACATCACCTTCTCAAACCAATATGAAAGTATTATTGTCAGATATTCCAACTTAAGTCATCACGTATCATGGATAACATCCAAGGAGAATCCGTCAGACTCCCAATAGAACCTGGATTCGCCAGCAAGGATAATGTATCTACACCACGACCACCGCCATTATAAGATATATCAGCGACCACAATCAGGCGAATACGAAGGAATTTACTATGACTGGGGGTTGGGGGTGGGTGAGATAATTAAAAAAAATTTTTTTATAAGTTATTCATGAATGTTTTGGGTTTCAGAAATTTATTAGGACTAGCACTAGTGACCATCTATAAAATATATGTCGCGAAATAAAACTCTACAAAAAAATATAAATATTTTAAACATTTTAAATTTATATTTAGATTAATTTAAATAAAAATTAAATATTGAATATATATATTAATGCATAAAAACATTTATATATATAAACTCAATGTATTCATGAAAAAAATGAAATTCAATCTTTGGGATTAGGCTAATTTTTCAATTATTTCATCAGCCCTGTAAACTCCCTATGTGTATTAAGAAGGGCAATCCCATTCAGTACATTTCCAGATGTAGTACTTCTCAGGTATATTTTTTTTACTCTTCTTAAAGAAGAATATGTTCTTTCATTGGTAGAAGTACAAATGGGTGTAGTTGCCATAATATATAATAATTTTAATATAGTAAAAAAAATAGAAAATATATTTGATGCAAAGCATCTATTAAATTTTTGGAACATTATAAGTAGTTGTATACTATAGTTTCCATTTAGCTAGCAATGCATCATGGGATACTTTAACAACTTCACAATAAAAATCTGCTAAATAATTCCTTTTCTCCAACAGGATAATAGATTCGAGAAGATTCTGTAGTAATAATATTCGGATGAATCAAGAATCTTTCATTCATTTGAGTAATAAAAGTAACCTAGTGGGAGATATATAAGTTTATTTTTAGTATTCTTAGACTGACCCTATAAATATTGGAACGCTTGCTGTGAGTCGAGGTAGAGAAATATTAAATTCATAGAGCTCTGCATTTGATCAACAATGGCATATAGTTTATGACATTAATCATATTTTGCCAAGTTCCAATATATGATGCTTTTAGCTTCATAGTCTCCAAAATCAATTTTATTCAAATATTATACATAAAATACTCGTGTAATTAAATAATTTTTTAATATATTCCAAATATAAAAAAAATTGGTTTTAGTATTGTTTTCAATATCTGTCTGCTTCTGGAGAAGAGCATTAATAATAAGCATTTCTAATTCTATAAAAGCCGTTATCTTGCCGGACAATCCCTTTTCAATATTTTTTTCTGTGTTATTGGAACTTCAGATAATAATTTCTATTTTAGGATATCTAAATATTTCATATATTCCACCAATGCTCAGAGCGCATTTGCAAATAAATATATCACAGAAAATAAATCAATTTTTATTGTCATTTGATATATTAGAAGCCGAATTAATTGTAACAATATTTAAACATAACTTGCTCAGAGTTCTCGAAACTAATTATTTAAAAAAAAACAATTACAAAAAAAAATCGATTCGCCGGAATAATGATATTTTAATTATCGCATCGTTAGGGGAAGCGAAGAGGAACTCAAATCCCTTGAAAACATTGGAGATTCTCCTAAAAATATGATTTTGCTACCGACAGGGTCTTGGAATGGTATATTTATATATTCTACAAAATGGATATTATATTTTTAAGTAAAGTCGATGAATTATTTTAATTTCACAAATATATTTTTAAAAAACCTTATAAAGTATAATAAATTTGTTCCGCATAGTTCAGCTTTTTAGCAATTTTAGTTAAAAATCCCGCCAATTGATTTTTAGAATATGGTAGGTCTATGGAGGATAAATCTCAGGCGTGGACCAATTTTCTCCCTCTCTCATAAAGACATTGCTGAGGAAGAGAATACTCGTGTTAGAAGGAATATCGTAGCATCCTTAAATTGATGATCCCATAAACACGAAAAAATTATTTTTTTTATTCCAATTTTTGTAAAAATGACAAAATTTTTATCTCGCTCATTGACATATAACACTTACCTAGTCTGAGGATCCATTTATGAAAAATGGCCTAGTTTAAAAAATCGTTTATTGCAGATCAGCTGGTCGCACACCATTTCCCATATTTATTTATTTTTATTATAAATGAAACACTTATTAATGTTTGGGAAACTAAAATAGCATGCTACCAATTGCCTTGTACTGAACCATTCTGGGTATTATTCAAGTCAGTAATTAATCTCGCTAATGGCTCTAAGTTAATTTTAAATGTTCAACCCTTTGTTTATATTATACCCTATTTGTAAAGAATAGTATGTTTCAAGGCAACGTCTTTCTAAAAAATATTTTTAAATTTATTAAAAATGCAATTTCATATTACTTTTTTAGCATATATATATAAAAATCGTTTAAAATGAATATATAAGTCTAAAAAATTATGTTCGAAAATTTACGAATTATAAATTTAAATTGTGAATTTAATTAACCATAAAAGTAAGGACAAATGAATTAGTTTAACATAATATATTTATAATTAGATTAATAGATTTTTGTTTTACTATTTTATTTAGGTAAATAATTGAAATATGTAGGATATTACATATAGGTTATATCTAGTCCCATTAAATTTTGTGGAGAATGAAAATTTAATATAATATCAAACTGGATAGCGCCATAATAATACACTTTGCGGAATTTCAGATATATAAAAAGTTAAAATTTTACCAAAATTAGTATTGACTCATTTTAGAAATAGAAAAACTATATTTTACAGAATCTTTTTTGCTATAATTTTTTTTATTTTATTAATATTTCCATAAATATAAGAAAAAATTACAAATTATATAAAGAGACCCCTATACTTTCTGAGCGATGAAAGCAGAATACCCCCTAAAAAGTAATACCCCCCCCCCCCTAAAAAGGTTAATTATTTTTGACACCTTTTCGACAGTATACATGAGGTAGTAGGAATTGGTAATAAATATTGAAGCAAAATTGATAAATTTAGAAGCAGAAATTTTTTAAGTAAACGATAAGGTGGAATAAATGAGTGATTTTTCCGAACTGAATCATAAATCTCAGAATCATCATCATCATCAGAAGAAGAAGAAGCTAAATAATGTATTAATATAAATATATTATAAAATAAATTTACAATTCTCAATCCGACAAATCTTTAGATTTTTTAACCTCCAGGTCATGTCTAATAATTACATCCCTCGTTTTAACCATAATATATATTCGAAACTTAGACATTTTTTTCAAAAACGACTTGAATTTAAATGGCAAAATTCACAGATATTCTAAATATCTTCCTTAACGAATGTCATTTCCGCCATTCTTTTGTGTAAAAAATGATGTTTGATATAAAAATTTCATCTATTCGTCATTGAATCTTTGATAACTGCATAATGCCAAATTAAGTGCAGCATAAACTTTATAGCTAAAATAAAATATTATATTTATTAATGAAAGTAAATGCGCCTATCCTTTTTGGATTGTGTTTGAAAAAATAAGTCAGACTTTTCCCATTTATAAAATCGTGTGCCTTTGAAAAAATATTCACAAATTCAATGTTATTTCTATTTGGATTAAAAAATAATACAATACAATAATTTAAATTAAACTTCTCAAATTAATCAGGTAAATCTTTTGACAATTAAAGCTGCCCTCAAGGTATTATAAAGTAGAAATTTTTTTACAATAGCTTTACATGATGATAGCCAGCTTCTTTAAATATAAAATAAGATAATATTACTGAGTGGTATTCTTGATGCGTAAAAATCATTGAGATTGAGATTTTGTCACATCGCTCTGACACTTTGAGCACTGCATATCTTTTAACACCATTGAAAAGCACGTGAATCTCGTCTAAGATCCATCTCTAAAATATTTCTTAGTTCTTTTATCAAATGTCATAATTGAACAATGCTTAGATTTAATCGATGGCAATAGCACCAAATAAAAGCTACCTTTAATATATCAGCCCTAATCAAAGCCTATACTCCTAAGACTCTTGTTTAAAGCATCATCATAGCTTTGCTAAATTTAGAAATCGAGCGGTAGATTCATGGAACTAAGTTTGCATATTATATTTTTTAATATCAAGACCAGTCGTGTTACCATTTTCAATATTTGCTAACAAAGCTATTGCTTCTGATTTCGAAACATCATATCCACTAGAGATGAGCGCGGGCTGTAAAATTACTCGTGGCGTAAGGCTGAATAAATATTAGGCGGGACTGGGTAAGACGGGCCTTCCGAAAATTTACCCAGGCGTGATTGGGTGTAAACATAAATTCCCCTTGTATCACAGAAATTTTAATTTTTAAAATTGTTTATTTTATTATTATAAATTTGCAATTTTATAATTAATATATATTTTCTAATTTAATTTAGTTCTATAAAAAAGATTAATTTTTGGAAACAAAAAAACTCCACATTTTATAAACAACATTTTTTTTCCGTCTTATAAAATTTTCAATTTAATGAAAAATAATATATCTCTCAACTCTCGTTCAGCAATGGAAATTTATAAATTTAATTTAAATATATTTTATTTTATTTTCATTAAATCTTTACTAAATATTTTTACCAATATTCAAAGTATGCTCGGATAATCTGATCGCGGAATCTTGCTCCACAATATATGAAGTTTTTATCTATTGAAATAAAAATTAGTAAAATTTAGTCAACTTTCTGAAGGTGATACAATAATAATCAATATCCTAAAAAACAGGATAACATTTATAAAGGAAGGATTTATTATACAGCCACTACATAAGGTAGTCTTAATTCTATAACAGAATATCAAAAGTCTTAATAGACAAAGAAAGGGAAGATATACATAAAACAACCTTAAAAATGCGAAATAATATAAATTAAATGATATGCATAATGAATTTTCTAATTCATCCATATTCTAAATGAAACATTTAGAGAACTTATAAATGATTTTGATGAAACATCAACATCTACCGATAAAGGTTGTGAGGATGAACTTAAAAGATTTATCGCTCATAAAACAAATAACAATGACAATATTTTGAAGTTTTGGAAGCAGGAAAGATTTACTTCCTATCTTGAGAAAATTAGCTAGTAAAATTTTGTCAGTCTTTGCAAGTTCGGCTTCTAGTGAAAAGTTATTTCCTATAGCGAATCGCTTATTAGAGGAAAGGCGAACATGGATATTCTTTTTTTTCTAAATAAAAATTTTGATTTATATAATAAATTCTAAAAAGCAAAAAAGCATAACGATAAAGTTTTGAAAAATTTAAAAATGCCGTAAATTTTAGGGCGGGACGGGCGTGATCAAAATATTGTATTTCGTGAGCGGGCAGGTCGGTCAAATTTTTTAGTGGAAAGCCGTGAAAGGGTGTGAAAGTGAATTATTTTATTGTCACCATGAGTGGGCTGGCCATAAATAAATAATTAGGCACGCGCCCTCCTCTAATATCTATCTCAACTATAATTGAAAAACACCTGTTAAATTTAATCTCTGTTTTAATTTATTTAATAACCATATTTTTCATGGTTTCTATTTGTATTATTATACGATAATAGATTAGGCTTTAATTAGGATTATAATCCCTTTTGTTTTTTTCTCCCTTCTTTTTCTTCATTTTTTTGAATTTGAGGACTGGTTCCGAATCTGCAATTAATTTAATAATGTCTTTAAAATTTACTATTTTAAAGCTTTTCTTTATATCATAAAAATTTTGCCAACCATGTCTTTTATATTATGGTCTGTATATCTATCATCTCTTATTATTAATTAGGCATTTGTATTTTTTTTTGATTGATATTTTTGGGTATATTTTGAAATTGTAAATAATAATAATTTTATAAGACAAGAAATCTTTTGGTAATGGTGTGGTAAAACAAGAAATGAAATAAAATTAAAAAAAATTTAAAAAATATTTAAATAGCCAGATTATTAAGCTCGCGCTCTCCTACCCAATGAAGTAGCTTACTCCTTTTAAACGTATGGGTTAAAGCTCCATATTCAGAGATTTTTATAGGCGCGCTTGCACAAACAAAATGTTTAGCTTTAAATTAAATTATACGATGGATTGATTAGACACAATCTTGCTAAAAGGGTCGGTGGTGGGGGTAATGGGTTAATTTCCCCATACATTTTATTAGGGTTCCTTAGGTCCGTAGCGAAAAAATATTTCCACTATAACATTACCCTGAAGTCATTATAGCTATATCATTATTGATAATGCATTTGCGCGTATATATTACAGCATAAATACTATCGAATGCATTTCCGAACATAATAAGGCAAATGCGTATATTTCCGCGAAAAGCCATATAAGTATCTATTTAATTCTGTTTATAGATACGTAATTATTTGAGGAAATATACGACAAGTAACTACTGGTCTTAGCTCGTAACAAATACAGTGAAATTAAGTTTAAAGAAATATACTTAGTAATCACCTACACCAGACCTTAATCATCAATCAGTACGAAAGTAACAAGGGTCTGATTGAATATATCAAGGAAAACTACTAGATCTATATCTGATCTAGTTTAGATTAAATTCAGATTTATATTATGTTATTAATCTAACCAAATATATAATATTCCAACTCTAGTCGACTTTAGTCTTTACTTAGTTTCAAAAAAATTAAGTTAAAAATAAAATGTATTAAATTTAACCATGGCCCCTTAGATCATAGATTGGAATGAATTCGGATAATGTTTCTATGGTAATTCATTCGCGGTAATGTTTCCACGGTAATATATTTGCAGTAGACTTATTTCTTATTGTTTCTTCTTTGTAAGACATGCGATATTATGACAGCAAATTCGTTCTAACTGAGGGAAACCTTTCAAAAGCATTTGATTTATACCTTGTTAATCATATAACCTGTCAGATTGATTGGTTATCAACAGAAATGACAAATTATTAAATTTTATTTAAAAATATAATAAACATTCAAATAATTTGCTGAATATTCGAATTATTTGTGCTATTCTAATTGAATAATTCTTTATTTTTAATCGAACGAAACAAATAAATTACAATTATTATTCAATCGAAATGAATAATTAACTATTCATATTTTTTACTAGTTGATTAGATTTAAATTATCCAAAATGAACCGAATGTTCCATATTTTTGAATGGACCTAATTTGGAAGAACAAATTTGCTGTAAAATATTTCCAGTAATGCATTCGTGGAAATATATATCTATAAGTACAGATCGATATTTGGGGTAATACCTTTGGCGGAAGAAGATCGCGGTAATCACATGATGCACAATAGGTTAGTAGTTAACAAAATGTTTAAAATTTTTACACTCGGATAATTTTAATTTTTAAAAAAATATATATTTGTAATATTATATTAAAAAATTATCAAATATGAAAAGAAAAATTCTCATCATTTAGTCTTTTAAATTTTAAAAAGTATACATGTATATTTTCATACATAGGGTAAATGCCCTTCAAATAAAATATTTTTTGATTTATAATATTTGTTAATGGGTGGTGGCCGGATAAAAATGTTTACATTTATAATAAACATCTGCAATAAATAATATATATTTTTTTATAAAATTGTGGAATTTTGTAATAAATACATTAAATAATTAAAAGACTAATTAACATTTTATTTTAAAAATATAATCATTTTTAAAAATTTATTTAGATGTGCTCAAAAAACCATTTTCTCAAATAGAAAACACTTTAGGCATGTCCAAATTAAATGTTAGAGGGGTGCTGATCATATTAAACGAGTATTTAATATAGAAAAACTATTGCTATATATAAACGATCTTGTTTATTCTGATAAAAACTTTGAAAAACCTTACTATTAAAAATTATGAAGAAATGATTAAAAACGAATATACTATTTAAATTTATAAACAAGAAAATCTGGGATATCGATACGACATGATGAAAAAGGAAAACAATTTATGCAATCTTTTTTACAGATTAACAGGCACTTTCAAAAAAAGTAAAATAGCGGCGTTACTCTTTAAAAAGTATCGCAATGGTGACAATCTTACTATTTATACAAAGTACCGCGAATTGTAACGGCGTTATCATTGTTGAGCAAACGTTAATAGTTCTAAATAAAAGTTAAGATTTTCAGGGTTTCGGTTAGGAGTTAACTTTTTTCGCTAATAATGCTAAATTTTCTATCTCATTATTTTATGGATATAATAAAAAAAATTTGATGAGAGTGTCCCGGCACTATTATAATAATCATTTAAAAATAATTCAATAGTCAGGCTCCGGGTAAATAAAAAATATAAACCAAGATAGGAGGTAACCAAGTAAAATTATTATGAAGCACACACACAATAGTCGGTTATCTACCTACAATATTATCTTTTATCTTTATACAAAAATTGTAAAATTGAAATATATTTTTTAGAGGGCAATGTTCGATTTTTTCGTTAAATTTTATTATTCCCTTCAAATTACCATCTTCTTATCTTTAAAATGAGTAGGAAATCATTAAATTTATTTAATAATTTTTATTTTAATTTTTATACGTTTTTTTTTGGTAATATTATATTTTGTCTGCCAAACATTAGACTGGTTGTTTTATGTTATAATTTTTTTTGGATCATACTTTGGCATAAAGGTATATTTTTTTGTGGGATCCACTCAATTAGAGCAATTGCTTAGCTTTTATTTTTTATTATTTAATAGACGCTAATTTAAACCAATAAATCATTAATAATTATTTATCTAAACCCAAAATAATATTAAGCAAGCCTCTAGATTTAGTTAATAGATGTCTAAACCATTCTGCCATCTATGTGCAAAATTTCTAGCCTTAGGTCATATTTTTTGGCTAAAATATTTGTTTAGCCGTTTTAAAAAATCGAATCATTTAACAATAATTAATAAATCTCTATATGAGATGGATATGGGTTATAATTTATGAAGCTTTAAATTCTGAAACAAACCTCATCTAGGCGGTAGCTTAAGAGAGAAGATAAAGTTAAAGGTGAAAGGGAGATATGGTTTAATTAAAGATGAGGAAACAAATTACCAAGATTGGTCTCCGCTAACGAAAACTGATTCGTTTGATTCTACTATCTTTATTGATATTATTTATTCTTTTCGATTTATTTAATGGATATAGAAGCAAATCAGTTAAAATCTCGTTATATTTTCAATCAAGTTATATGCCGAATCTCATATAAAGACGCAGTTCGGAACATAAAGCTTGCCAAACTTTTAGGCACTAATTATCAATCTGAGCCTAATATGTATTGCTTAATTATATTACTGTTTTATGGTTTAATCTGTTATTCATTAAGAAAATAAAAATATTCTAAATTGTGTATCAAGAATTCAAGCTAGACGAAAAATATAGAAGCATTAAAGCTATAATAATAAAAAATTAAATGTACAAAATATATTTAAAAGAATAATATCATCAATTATAAAGATGAACTTTTTATCAAATTTTAAAATACCAGACTCGATATCTCTACCTACAGATTTGATACTTTAATAATTTAGTAGCTGCAGCATAAGAAGGTAGTAAAAATAAACTTGCGACATCTTTAGAAAATGTGTTACTAAAATAAGATGGATTGGTTACGATGCAATTATAATCAGAGTTTAAATGTTCTTTAAAATAAAAAAATTTCAAAGATTTTTCATCATAGAAGATTTTTTGTTTTTTAAAAAAAGTGGATTTTGGAAATTATCGAGTAAGATTATTGCTCCAATTTTACCTAAAATAAAATTCCAAATCTTTTTTGTAAAAAATATTTTATAACTAAATATTTTGTGATTTTTATGCATCAAAATTCTTTTATAACGCAGATTTTTTTAAAAAAAATTTGGATATTTTTTAAAAAATTTATGTATAATTTTTTTTTTCAAACTCTGTTTAAAATATATAACAGTGCTAAGGTTGTGAGATTGCTTATTAAAATTATACTAATAATAGGTGCGATTTTACCCTTGGAAATAGAAATGATCAAACGTCAATCCCATACGAATTAAAGACTTTGGGAAGCGTTTCGTTTTTTTTTCAATCTTTTCTATAATATAATTTTTTTTTGTTTAAAAATTTGATTAAAATGTTAAATGCACCTATATTAAAGTATTGTTTATTCAAAGATTTGTAGTATATTTTCACGCACCTTTTTAAGTAGTAGAAATTATTTCCAGATGATTTTATGAAAATAAAAAATTAAGGAAGGGTTTGTAGCATCAATTCAAAGATATGAATTTTCATATAGACATCACTATAAATGTACTCCGAGAATAAATTTTTTTACCTAAACATATTTTTCATGAGAAGTTCAGCCCCCCCCCCTTCTGTCATTGCTACCTATACTGACGAAATGTTTATCAATACAAATCAGCTGTGATACGCCATTTCAGTTTACCATGTAAATAATTTAAATTTTATGAAAACCTTTATAAAAAAATTCAGAGTTCCCTTTATTTATGAAAATTATTATATGGGGAAACGAACCAAAATGGTGCATGATCAGCTGATTTGTTTTCAACGATGCTTCAAAATGCATTTTAATGAAAGAACATTCGGGCTTGGTTAAGTATTATTGTGTAGCAGAAAATAATCATCTCCGATTGAGGTTAAATATGAAAATTTAATTTTTTTTACTAAGTTTTGTACATTTTTCCTAAATAAATGCTAAATATTTTAAAAAATAAAGAGAAAACGTAAAAAAAATTGGGGGAAAAACAAGAAAAAAAAAGATTACTTTTAATTTTAAAGAAAAAATAAATGAACTCTTTCCATGCTTAGCGATGCACGCGTCTTTAGATTGAACGAAATTAACGATTTTAGCTAATAATTTACAGGGGAAATCAGGATCGGTTTTCTAAATAGATTTTTTCATTTTAAATTATTTTTTGGCTTTAATATATCTTTAAAAAGATCATTGATAACATACCTATTATACCTTTGATCTAAATTTTGAATAGAAAAAAAAATATGTGTCATTCATAAATTATATAATCTCTACGATTTATTTAACCTTATTATTATATAATGTATTGTCTTTTTTTTATTAAAAAATATTTTATTATAATATCTTACAACCCTATTTATTATCTGACCTCTACATTTTTTAAAATGTAATAATTTGATTTTTTTTATATAATATTATTTTATTAATATAATTATAATATATAATAAATAAAATAATATTCATATATAAAAATGTATCGAGCTAACCCCTAAAGGGGATTTTTATATTTTTTTTTCTTAATTAATATTTAGGATGTTAATGATGTACTATAAAATAATACTTTTTTTTAGATTATTACTATATTTATAATAAAATGTATTTGTAAAATAAATATTTATTTAATTTTGAAAAATTTATCCAAACATAAATTAATTATTTTATAATATTTAAAATTGAAGTGAGGACACTCAATTTATTAACATTATTTTTTATTTATAGTAAACATATATAAAATAAAAACATAGACCTAAACAAAAATGCAAAATTATCTAAAAAATATTTTTTTCTCCCCGTAAAAAGTAGAATTTGATGATATTAACATATTATCATTTTTAATTGGTTCTACCATGATGAATGAATTGATTGGGCCGCTGGAAATTATCCTGAAAGGGGGCGCTCCGTGGGGATTCTCTATTAAAGGCGGAAAGGAATCCAATTCTCCTCTGTATGTCTCTAAAGTAAAATTATTATAATAATATAGTATATTATGTAGGTCGTATCAAATTATTTAATGAAAATGTGGTTAGCACTAAATAAAGTTGAGCACGTCCGTATGAATCCCAGAAAATTTTTGCCATTAACTTGTGCTTATTTTTTGAATTTATTTGTTAAAAATCAATATAAAAATTATTATTAAATTAAGACTAGTTCAAAAGATCACGGCGGAAGTATCTAAGAATTTATATTGTGGGCACTCTCTAATATATATTTCTAGCCAAATTAGATTTATTGACATATTCTTAATTCCTATTTGTATAAGTTATATATCTTGTTAAGAATGTTGATGCGATATGTATCATTTTTTAAATCAGATTTTATAGGAAATGCATTCCAGAATATTGAAAACATTTTGATTTATTTTTTTTGTTACATTAAATAAAACTATTCTTACTCTTATATTAAAAATAATATATACATAATGTCTAAGTTATATTTATAATAATAATATTATGTATAATATTAAGGGGGGAAAATTTAAAGTTTAGTCAAAAATATGTGTTTATTGTCAAAATTAATTATTATTGAAGGAAAATAATTCAATCGTGGTCCAAACGATTAGCAGTATTTTTTTTAAACCAAAATGAATGAAAACGTTGTCAAGTAAAATTAAATTGTTTTTTATTCATGATAGAAAAATAATTTGTCATATTTTCGGGGTTATTCTTATACATAAAATTAACAAGGTTCTAAAGAATATTTTTCTTGAATGGGAACTGTGAAATGAGCCACATTTGTTGCTCATTTAGTTGGGAAATTGCATATTTAGATCACTTTTCATCATTATTAAGATGAAATTTGTGAATAAACCGATTTAAATATGAATTAAGTAATAAATCAAGATTATGCAATTTATGAAATATGTTAATAATTGATAATGACTAAATTAGGTGATATTAATCATAATTTGTGCCAAAATAAATCACACAACATTAAACTCTATATAAATTACTTGCGTCTTTTGTAAAAATCAGTTCAAGAACTAGTGAAGATTTAATATATGGTTGCGGTTCTGATTCTTATGAATTTTAAAAGAGGGTTTTAGGTTCTGTGTACGATTCCTAGATTTGTCTCAGGTTCTGATTTTAGCTCCGATCTTTGGCTAAGGCCAGTTGGCAAAAAGGGGTGGAATTCCCTAAGCAAAAACTGCTTTTAGTGTAGCATTAAATTATTACTTTTTGGTAACGATTTAATTATTTTGTTTGTAAACTTTGATATTAATATTTTATAATTTTTTTAGGTACACTTTTTGTAAATGATTTTAAATTTTTTACGTTTAAATTTTGATTAATATCAAAATAATATTAAGTATTCATTTGAATATATGGTAATAACTTCACAACATTATCTTTAAAAGTTGTATCAAGTCTTAGACCTTACGTTGAAAATGGGACGAGGAGAGTGTTCAGCATTGTTTAGTTTAATTTGAGCACGCCCAAAAATATTTCCTACGAAAAGTTTTTTTTCTATATGTAGTAAGATATGGATAAATTCAGAGTAGTCTAATTTTTCAAACCCGGCCCGGCCCGAAATTTTTTTATAAAAGTTTTGCCAGCCCGAACCCGAAATTTTTTTTAAAAATGTTTTACCGGCACAGCCCGGCCCGAATTTACTTAAATATAGAAATTAATGTAATTACTCGAAATAAAAGACATATGTTATATGGCATCTAGTTCTATAAATAAAATCAAATATTTTTATTTTACATAAAAAATTCAATATAAAAATTGATAAATTTGGATATATTTAAAAAATTTTAGGGCCCGACCCGACCCGGCCCGAATTTTTTTAAAAAATATTAGACGCAACCCGGCCCGAACCCGATTTTTTTAAAAAAATTTGCCGCACTTTTGCAGATATCTAATTCAGAGTATGAAGAAATCTATAAAATTTAAATCCCTTATAGCGCACATTTTCATGAAATTTTAATAAATTTGATTTACCAGTTGTATTCCAGTATGTGTATGTTACCTACCTTAAGAATTTCAGACAAGTTCTTATTTTTGGCTCAGGGTTGGTAATACACATTGGAAATCTACAACGTCCTGGTTTAGAGGCAGTCGAGCTAAAAAAAATTTAAATGTTGGGCAAGCGAGTTAATTTAAAACATCTTATGTGTGGAATAAGCAGGGTGGACCTATATTTGTTAAATAATTAATCTTTTATTTATAACGCATATTATAAGTAGGAAAAAAATGTATTAAAAGACTATGTCCAAGATAAAACATTAGAAAAGTTTCACACCTCTCGCAAATTTTATATGTTAAATTTTTAAATTATGTTTTGGACATGTATTAATATTTATATCTAAAATAGTTTATTTATTTATTTTCATTAAAGTTTCGAAAGTTTGTGAATTAAATTTTTTGATATTTTGGACACAACCTAAAATAGAATAAATAAAGATTCAAACTAGCCAATCATATGATTTTCTAACATAGGGTTGGACAAATAAAACTTTATAAAAAATGGGAGTTAGTGTAACATTTTTTAATATATGAGCAAGCGGGTCAAAAAAAATCAAGAGAATGGGAGGGTAATTTAAAAAATTATTTATGTAAACCAGGTTGAAAACCTGCCCATGTAGAGTTGCATAAAAACCCGACCATTGCAGTCAGTTAAAAGAGCTTATTGTACACCTTTAATACACACGTTGGAATATAATTCCGCCAATATTAAGCATTTTTTAAAAAAAAGTACCCTATCGTGCAATACCGGATTAATCATAATACCTAACGATATGAAGCAAAAATATTGTTATGCTTAATTTAATTGTCAAAGTTAAGGAAAAAACACAAGCTTTAATTTATGGCTAACAAAACTAAACTATTTTTTTAAAATTATAATTTAAATATATATATGATTATAAAAGTAAAACCAGAAAAATATTAAGTTTAATTTTTGTTTAACATATAATATTTATGCTCTATGTTTTTTCTGTCTAAATATTTTTCCGAGGACATCAAAAACCGCGATATCCCTGGTCTAAGCTTAAAAAACAGAGGGGGCTCCCATCTTTCTTTACTCTTAAACCATTGATACCGTCATACTTGATATTTGTCTGGTTCCTGCTAGCCGTCAGCTTTTTCCACCTGGCAAAATGGCGCTTCATGCACTGCTAAATTTCTTTCTTGGCCTAGTGCGCTTATCAAAGTTTGAAAATCTTCAAAAAACCCTACGATTTAATGGTCAAATTAGTTGCTGCTAGGGCATCTTTGTTGGACACCAAATTCAGAGTTATGATTGATTCATGGGCACTTGTTGTCTCGTTTTAACTCTAGGCCATCCCTCCAATTGTTCGTACCATGCAGGCATTCAAAACATCTTTAATTATTTCTCCCTCTCAGTGTATCCTCCGTTCGATGTACTATTCCGTTCGACTCATTGGTTTCTCCAATTCTTTCACCAAGTCTACTTTATTTACTTCTTTTACCAAATAACGTTATTTAATTTTTTTATTCCGTCTACTGGCTCTGCTGCGCTCAAACGAGTTCATCTATACCAACTACGACCAGTCAAAAAGTTATTACCATAGCTATTATAATTACATTCCAATAAATTAAGAGAAACGTCGCTAAAAGATGGGCAACTCCCAAACAGTATATGAAATTAGTCAGGGGGTCATACCTAACAATGAATAAGCCACATTATTCCACATATAAAGCCCCCCCCCCTTCTCTTATTCAAATCTTTTAAAACGATATTTATCAAAAATTTACGGGAGTTATGGTAGCTAATATTTTTATTTTAGACAAATCTTAGTTGGTCTGAATTAAACCGTTCGAGGCAGCAGAGTCGGAAGACGGGGTAAAAGTAAATAATGTTGACGTATTCTAAATTTTGTAAATGGCGGCATGGTTATTACATTCGAAAGAATTACCTTTAGTGAGAACTAGATAGCAACGGCCCATGGATAATCCTAACAAACCTAAATGAAATAAGTTATATTATTACTATATATTTTTTTTAACATAATTTCAAAAGGATATTGAAAACATAACAAGCAAAATTAATTTTAAATGAGCCATCATGAGCTCTTTCAACTAGTTAATTGATATAATTTGAATTTATTTAAAATATTTCTACCCAGCCCAGGTTTATATATTTTTTTTACGAGTTTATTAATTTTCCAGCCAAACGGTATTTGTTCCCCTCTAAAGGTGACCCTCTTCTTCCCCCTTTCCTTCGACCTTCCTTCGCCCAACCCGACTGTCGAAGGCTTATCCCTTTTTATTTTTACTTTTTACAGTTAATAGCCCGAGAGAACGCGGCATAATAATATATAATAAAGGACAATTAAAGTATAAAAATATCCAAAGCCTACAGGCTCAGTGCTAGGGCTGGGAAGTATGTCCAATCCCCGGAGTGTGCCGTGAAATCGAAATGGAAATATTTTAAAAGTTTGATCCAGGGCACAAATTTTACAAAATATAATGAAATTATATTCATTAACTCATTCTGCTGCTCATATTACCATGGTTTACTAGTTAAGGAATAAAATCCAGGCTCATACCAACCCCGATTTAGCACCATATCATAACTCTGTCTCCCTTAATAAATAATCATTTTTAAAAACCAAAAAATAACTAAAACTTTTTGTAATATGAAATTTTAAATAAAAATGAACCTCATAAAATCGAAATTTTTTGAAAACATTTTTTTATTTCTTTTATGTGTTATAAAAATTGTAGACAGATTTGATACATTTTTAAAATAATTTAAATTTCGGTCAAAGTATTATAATTTCAATATTTACCATAATTGATATTTTAGATAGCCTTGAGTTAAAGGTTTTTCTCAAATTTATGTGATTGCCACTTTGAGAAAAAAAAGGAAACATTTATTATTTGATTATATCTAAATAGGATTTAAAAAAGATACAATCAGAAACTTAATTATAAAATTTTTCTGGAGAGTTCGCAAGGAAATTGCACATATCAAATTATTATTCGTCATTTTTAAATTGAGATTGGTGAATATGGATATGAGGATATGGAATTAGGTGATAAACAAAATATGTTAAAAATTATGACGTAATATAAATAATTTTAAGGTAATAAATATTAATCTTTATGTTAAGCATAATTTATAAAATACTAAGGATAATTTATTCACATTTATATTTTTTATTACAATTTCTAAGTGCATACAAATAGCAAAAACGTAAAATCTTCAAATACGGGTGGGGGGGGGGGAAGTGATTTGTAGAACTGCCGATACGTGAATGCAACCACGTGTTTACAGCCCTGGATACAATATCTTAATAAGCCCGGCCCGGCCTTAAATTTTTTTAAAAAAGTTTTGCCAGCCCGAACCCGAAATGCCCTGCCCGAATTTATTTAAATTTAGAAATTAATTTTTATAATTACTCAAAATTAAAGAGATATATGTCGTTTAGTTTCAATAAATAAAATCAAATATTTTTATTTTACATAAAAAATTCAATATAGAATCAGGGTTGCCAGGTCAAAATTTTCAAATTGTGGAAGAAATTAGGTATTTTGTGGGAGAAATATAAAAATTGTGGGAGAAATTGCTAAAAAAAATTTTTTTGCAGGCCATTGACTTAGTTATCCACTTATTATTTTTTATAAATATAAAATCTAATCTATTTTCCAAAATAAAATAGGTAATTATTTTTCAAAATAAAATAGCTAACTTTTTTTAAAATAAAATAGCTAACTTTTTTTCAAAATAAAATAGCCAACTATTTTTCAAAATAAAATAGCCAACTATTTTTCAAAATAAAATATCCAACTCTTTTTCAAAATAAAACATAGCCTAACTATTTTTCAAAATAAAATATCCAACTCTTTTTCAAAATAAAATAGTTAACTATTTTCCAAAATAAAATACCCAACTATTTTTCAAAATAGGTAATTACTGTACGACACAAAATTTCTTAGAGTACTATCTTTATTATTAAAAAAACATATTGATTTATTATAATATATTAATTTTGTTTAAAAATAATAACCAACGATCTTTTTTAAATACAAAAGAATGTAAACAAGATAAAATTTTATAAAAAATTGTAATTTTACAATGTAAAAAAATAAATGGGGGAAGGGAATATGATATTTTGAGGTATCAAAAATCTTCAAAGCATAAATCAGTACAGGGCATTCTATCAACATCTATTTCAAAACAAAAATATTCTTCAAAAATAAGAAATAATATAGATGCAACTACAGTTGCGGAAATGGTAAATACCTATCATGCAGTACAACATTCAGAGAGTTACTCAACATCTCAATGTTGGTAAAATCTTTCCCCATAATAATATTTAACGACTAATATAAATAAATAGAATACTTTGTAGAACACAAAATGAGCAAGGCTATCAACAATGTTTTAGGATATAAATCCAGAAGGTCAATTCTTGACGATTTGAAAGATGTGCAAACATATGCAATTCTAACAGATGCATCTAATAAGGAGATATCAAAACATTTCCCTTGATCCTCCCCTATTTCAACAAAATTAATGTCATTTTAATAAAACTATTAAAAATATTTTCTCCAGATATGAAATATCCAAAGACATAGCTAACCATATATAATGGTAAATATGGCAGATTTGGCATTACCAATGAATTGCATGGTAGCTTTCTGATCTAATAATTCCTCAGTGAATTTGGCAAAAACCAGAGTGTATTTACAGAATTGAGACAGCATAATGTTGGTTGACAGGTTCCTCCTAATACGCGCCATCGTAGAATTTTAAAATATAAACCTTTAAAAAATAAATAGATTATAAAAGCTGTCCTATTTGAAAATAATTTTCAAAAAAATAAATGGCAGAAGTATATTTAGGAATTTTACATATAGGAAATCTACTATATGCTGTTAATATGCAGTTGCAATCAGAAGAATATAATTTAATAAAGGCTCACTAAATTATGCTGCAGAAATACCAAAGTAAGAATATTACTATTATCGGATAATTATTAATAAGATTTAATATGATGTCATGTTTGAGGAGATTGTAATGCTTCTTTATTTTTATGATTTGCCAAAATATTCAAAATATTAATTTTACTATGTAAAAAATAAATTTATTTGATTTTATGCAAATGTATAAATAAGATTTTATAAAATATAGAAAGTCAAATAGTTATAGTTAATTATATTTTATATGAGATTTAAATAATGGAACTAAACGTTTACCGTCGTTATTAAGATATTTATAAAAATCCTGGCATGACATTTTATAATTTTGTTAACCATTAACTCGGCCTCTTAGGATATCTTAAGCTTAGATTAAAGATGATTAAGATAATAATATTTTCTAAGTAAGATGAGTTCCACTTTCATTGCTAATTTTTAAAAATATTACTTCTAATATTAATAATATATTTTTTAATATATAATAGTACATAAGCAGTTTATATTGAAAATAATTTTTCTTTTTTATTTAATTATAACATTTTATTGTCCAAAAAACAACATCAGTATTGGAAACTAATGCCTTAACCTCAAAACAATCTAAATCTCACCTAGAAGATAACTATCATGGTATATATAAATAAAAATATAAAATATGTATAATATTTAGGATTTTTTAAGCTTAGATTAAAGATGATTAGGATAATAATATTTTCTAAGATGAGTTCCACTTTCATTGCTAATTTTTAAAAATATTACTTCTAATATTAATAATATATTTTTTAATATATAATAGTACATAAGCAATTTATATTGAAAATAATTTTTCTTTTTATATATTTAATTATAACATTTTATTGTCCAAAAAACAACATCAGTATTGGAAACTAGTGCTTTAACCTCAAAACAATCTAAATCTATCTCACCTAGAAGATAACTATCATGGTATATATAAATAAAAATATAAAATATGTATAATATTTAGGATTTTTTAAGCTTAGATTAAAGATGATTAGGATAATAATATTTTCTAAGATGAGTTCCACTTTCATTGCTAATTTTTAAAAATATTACTTCTAATATTAATAATATATTTTTTAATATATAATAGTACATAAGCAATTTATATTGAAAATAATTTTTCTTTTTATATATTTAATTATAACATTTTATTGTCCAAAAAACAACATCAGTATTGGAAACTAGTGCTTTAACCTCAAAACAATCTAAATCTCACCTAGAAGATAACTATCATGGTATATATAAATAAAAATATAAAAAAAGCACTAGTTTCCCATACTATTATAACTTCAAATTTTGAAAATGTCGAATGGATTGGATTGGATGGAGAATTTAAAATTAGCGGAAAAATAAAATAAAAGAACTAGACATATTTTTCGAATAAATATTTAAAATTTATTTTAAAAAAATATAAAAATAATCAAATACTGTCTCTCAAAATTATTATTTATATATTAAAAACATTAAAATGCTAAAAAAAAATTGTGGGAGAAATTAAAAAATTGTGGGAGATTTTTGTGGGAGATTGTGGGAGATTTCTAATTGTGGGAGTTTTGTGGGAGTGAGATGTATGTGGGTAAACTAAAAAATTGTGGGAGACTCCCACTGATGGGGGGAGGCATGGCAACCCTGTATAGAATTGATAAATTTAGATATATTTAAAAAAATTTCCAAGGTCCGACCCGACCCTGGCCGAATTTTTTAAAAATATCAGACCCGGCCCGAACCCGATTATTTTAAATAGAATGAGACCCGAGCATGCTCTCTACAATATCTATCATTACAAAGTAAATAATATAGCGTTTCACTTTGTTAAGTATCATTTCAATCATAAAGTATATCATTCGATATATGTAAAATAAGTTTAAAATGATAAGAGTGGTAAGTTCTTAGCCCGGGATTTTTCATGTGCAGACCCATTCGCGCCCTCTAACTTGAACTATGATGTTATTGTTGACGCAGAGTGAAGTAAATTTGCCAAATATCCTCCTTTTACCTCTCAACCATTTATTTCTACAACGCTATTCTGTTGGGACACACACTCTAGCCTTCTTCAAATAGGGTATCGCATTATATCGAAGACCGAAAATTCAAATGACTTTTTGAAACAAAGAATAGCATATTTTACTATTTTAAAAGATACACTTTTTTGAAATCATATTTATCAAGTTTGAAATGATACTTTTATCCAAACCAAAACGATATATATATAGGCTTCTAAAGAATTGTATATTTTCATTATTTAGGCATCCTCGAAAAGTAACATTCTTGCCAAAATTATATCTAAAATGTGATCAAATAAAAAGAAAAAAATTAGCAGCAGGTCACTTTAAAATAAAAATTATTTTATAGATAAAATTACATCATTTAAGATTTTTTTTTTAAAAAAAGGTTCATTTATAATAAATAAAAATAACATTCTTTTGATTTTATAGTTTATTTCAGTTTTTTTTTCAATTGAAAATAAGAAAAGTAAAAGAGAAAGCTGTAAAAAAAATAGATTAAAATCTAAATTCCTTCGTGGACAATTATAACAATGTATGAGGCATTTTATTATAATATAATCTGAAGAAATTGAACTTTGTACTAGAAGGTATTATAAAATATAAATTATACTAAGGTATATTATTAAACCTAAGTAAAATATTATATAATATGTTGGTTAGTTGAACGAATCTGTATTTTTCATTTTTTTATTTCAATAGTTATTGTCACTTATGGTTCATAAAATGTATAAAATAAGCACTTTTTTAAATGGCGTGCAGGCTCAGCACGTGGTCACTTTCGATTCCATCTTTAGAATTTTTTTCTTTAGGTTAACAGATTAAAAAGCTAGAGAAATTTGGGTATGGATTAGTTTATTATATTAAAATATGGTTTAACAAAATAAATTTGGCAGTGGCATTAGAACTAAAAAACAACAATTTGTTCAACACCCCTTACAGCATCTTTTAACACTTTAACGTGTCAGCGAAGGGATAAAAGGTTCTTAACACATCAAAATTATCATAAGCTCGTCTAAAATATTTTAATTTTGGAGGTGTTTTTTTTTGTATATTTTAAGCACATTTTAAATAAGATTTTTTTTCCTTTTTTTTGAAAAACTATTTGTTCAGGCTTCATTTTATTTTATATTTTTTTTACTTTCTTTTTCAAATTATTTATTTTTTTCACAAAATGATAAATGACCATATATAAAATTTTAATTAGCCTTTTTAAAAAAATGTCGTAGTTTTATGTGTCATAAAGAAAAAACGGAACTATATATTGTATGTATGTACCATGGTAGGGTATAAAAACACGGTTGTTTTTTTGATCTGAACTATTTTTTTTTATTTTTTTTATTAAAGTACTTTAAATACTTGTGACATAAATAATTATTTTTTAAAAAAATATTTTATTTTCCAATACAAATAATTAACATAACAAAGAAACGAATGGACAAATTATAAAATTATATTAGTATTTATACAACAGGCCGAAAAAAAAAATCTGCCCGAGGTAATTTAAAACACCTAAAAATGACAAATTTTTGTCATCGATAATATTTATGCCTATGATTATGAAGATATTTGAGTTATTTTATAAATATTATATTTACTACCTAGTTTTATTTATAATATTTAACTAAATAATTAATTTTTGTGGCATTCTATTTTAATTCTTATCTAAAATTTATATTTTATATATAAAACAATTATTTAAAAAATGTTTTATATCTCTGATTTAATTGTATGGTTATTTTTGATCATAAAATTATATATATATTATTTTAATTATAATATGACAACATTTAAAATGTTTGAATTTAATTATAATTATGTACTATGTATTATTCGTAAAAAGTATATCTACAATCAGAATTCTTTAATTATGTAGCTAGCAAGCAGATGTAGTTTATATAAAAATCAATATTGTACTCGTCCGTATATTATTACACTTGATTGAAAGCATTAGATAATACGATTAATAACTTGACCCGTGTATAGTATTAACTTGAAAGTTGTTTAAATTATTTTTGATCGAAAAATTAATATTTTAAAATGAAATCTCTGCTAGATATGAGAGTGACAGTAATAAAATTTTATTAATCGTTACATTTTTAATAAATTCTTCTGTATATCTATCTAAGGCGCTATATATGGTAAAGTGAATTTAAAATATTTTTTGCATCAGTGTATATATGATTTTACTGCGAATAATGGGGGGGGGGGGTTAAAAATATCAAGTAATAATTTAATAATGAAATCACATTTATAAATTAAAATAAGGTGCTGACCCTTACTCTAAATATGACACAAGTTCTAGACATATTAAGCTTTATTTCGTTTCATTGAATTTTGAATGCGCTTTCAATCTTCGCAGAGTTAAAAATGAACATTATTTCGAGGAGATCAATAAGAGTATAGTATAATACATAACTGTATTTGTAAAAGTGGTCAAATCGACAATGATTTGATTTGTAATATTTGCATTTATAAGAGTTTGGAGAAATTTTTATTCGCAGACAAAAATAATCTTAAATAATATTTTAGCACAATAGGAACTGCAAGGTCTTCCTAGAGCCTTCGCGTGAAAATTACGAACGTGAAAAAAATATTCATCTGTTCCATAGCAGATATTAAAGTATATAAATGTTGTATATCTTATCCAGATAAATTTTTATAAAGGTATTGGTTTCTATACACATTTTTATATATTATTAGATACAATTTTATTTTGCTTTTATTTTGTAAAAATATTTAATTTTATTTATTTTGTATTAAATTATTCCATTTACATTATATTTATTTTTCTACAATTAAATAAAAAAAGACAAGACAAATTTTATTTTGATCGAAAAATCCCAGGAAAATATCTAGAAAATTAATATTAGATTATATTAAAGATCCTTTAAATAAGGTTGCAAATTTCGATACCCATAGCGTTGTTAAACGGCCCGATTTGGGTCGATTTAAAAAAAAAGCCCGATTAAGATTTTATACAATCATATTATGTAAGCCTGAATATTTCATAGATGATAGAATTTCAAATTTCGAGTCTTACATAATATTATTTTGACTAAAATCTTAATCGTGACGTTTTTAAAAACAATACTATATAATTATAATAATTTAAAATAAAATGATCATCATAATTTTATTATATTTGAAGATTATTCTAATATAGAAATGTTATTCATAAAGTAAAAACACTACCTGTACGCAAGTAGAAAAAGTTTTTAGCGTGGATTGTAGGATAAATGGTAATGCTTCATAGATCAAAATTTTAGTGTTTTCTTATTAAGCTAACAATGATATTTTATAATCATTTAAACTGAATAAAAAAGATTGGTTCACTTTAAAATTTGAGTTTTAAAATTAGATTTTTATTTTAACATTTTACACACCTTACATAATTATAATAACAAATTATATCCCAAATGTATCTTTTAAAAATGATATTTGCATGATACATTATAAAGATTGTATCCGTATATAGATTTTTTGACCATGCATCTGTTATAGAAAATTCTTCTATGGCTTAAATTAATATTTTTCTTACTAATAATTTTCATAATGATGTAACGAGTTAGTTTAATATTATATTTTCATTTACTAAATATACACCTTTTTACATTTATAATGTTTTGTTTTTATCCAGTGATGATAAATATTACTTTGATCAAATGTTATGAAACTCTTTTAAAGAGTCCCAACCTTACCCCAAATCATGCACTCGCTTCCGATGTGCTATATATCTTACCCGTAACACAGAGATACTTAGCTTGAATCGGTAATAAATAAGGTCCCGAAAAATGGGGCTCTCCGAGAATCGAACCTAGAAAATACTGTTTATTAACATAACCTCTTACCCATTATATCACTAGGGGACTTTAGAAGATTTATAAAAATTGAATATTTATTTTAAAATTTCTTAAAATATTATTCAAATTACATTGCACACCTCATCACACGAGATTTAATATTAAATTAAAACGCATTATTTTAAATCTCACGCACGCTATATTTAGTACTATTCTTTTTTATCTAATGGTAAATATTTTATTTTAACAATAGTAAATAAATAATTTAAAAAATCAATGCGCGACAATAATCAATTTGATAAAACTGCGCGACAAATAATTAATCTAATCAAATAAGGTAACAATACAATCTATATCTCTCATGCCTCATTGTTGAGAATTATTTTAGGATTTGTTCTTGTATAAATTGGAGTTTATAACTTGGAAGGAAACATGGAAAAATATAGGACCAGAAACTAGAACCCTCTTTTTCAAATTTATAAGAACCAGAACAATTAAAACTCATTTTAAAGTTTCCAAGAACCGGTTCTAGAAACATCGGCTCTAAACAAAATTGCAAGTAATTAATAATATTTTGCTAAATGTGGGATTCATTTTTAGGAGGATTTATTTATTGTTAAAAATTTTTTGATCGATTTAACAGAGTTTGAAACATGAACCTCGAACTCTTGGAACCGATTCAAGTGTGTGAACTGGAGTCAGAACCCACTTTTTAAAATTTTAGGAACCAGGACCCCTAACCAGAAGCAGTTAAAAAATTTATCGTATGGGCAAACAGAATCCTTTTTAGTCCAGTATTTCTATGCTCTAATAAATCATAAGGGTATAAAAAATAATTGTTATCATGAAAAAATCTTCTTCCCAATCAGTGTAATGCAATTGTTCCAGTTTATTGGTTTGTATACTGCTATATGCTACCTTTCCAAAATAACTCTGAATTTTCTATATTATGTTCTTCGACAACGCTCTAATACCTCTTTAATAAATGATATATAGTGCATGGCTTTACAATTTTTTAAGTAGAGATGTGATGTACAATTACCAAAATGGATGGCTTTAAATTAGCCTAAGCGCATGTTCTCTAATATGCAGGTTGGGGTAAAACAACTCACATCATAATAATAAATGGAGAAAACGTGAATTTAAAATTAGTGAATGGTGTACCTCTGAAAAAGAAGTTTTAATATATTCAATTATAACATAATTTGCTATCGAGAAGGAAGGTATTTTCATTTTGTTACTATTTTTTATATGCATGTAATACTTATATTTTGTGTAATTCTATTTTGGTTTTAGGCCGATATTTTTTATGGGTGAATATAAATATTCCCTTATTTATAATAAATTATTCACTAATAAAAAAATATATTTGAAAGGGCAGCAATTTTCTCATCTCAGATAATTCTTAAAATAAATTGTTATTTACTAAATTCAAAATTTGATATATAAATTTGCAAGCAGGAAACCTATAATAAATTCGTTAACGTTGGTTGCGACACTAGATAATTATCCAGAGCCACGTTTTTTTACTTGCTAATATATCAGATATGTCATGAAAAAGAAGCTACAATTATATTTTTTCCCATTTTCCCCAAGAATAAATAAATTTGCAAGTGATAGATGTGTTTTAAGCCGTAGCTTATAATAAATTAAATAGCAGTGGTAAATTAGCCTTAGTAGTTGATTACAGCTAGCTAACCAGACATAGCTTTTCACCCCTTAATATCTCGACTATGCCAAGGAAAGTTGGCGAAACTTATACTTTCCCAATCTACATTTTTAAGTATTTTCAATAGTAATCCTCTCCTAATTTATCAACAAACTATTTTTGAAATAAATTATATAAATATACTTTACTATGATTATACTTAATTTCTAGATAAATGAAAATGGTATCGCAGCTCAAATGAATAGGCTTCTAGAGGGAGATATCATCATTAATATAAACGGAGTGCAGTGTTTTTCCAGAGCAGAAGCTGTGGAACTTATCAAGGGGGCATTTCAGACGCTATCTTTAACTATTTGGAGGTATGTATTAATGATAAAATATGCATGCATATTGTAAATAAAAAATACTGATGCAGTTATTTTTAACCCATTTCTATTAAAAAAAATATATAACGATTATTTAAGCATTAAGAATAATCTATAGGGTTTTAGTGCTGTGTTGTTAAACCGCTTGATTTGAGCCGATTTTTAAAAATGGCCAACTGAATATTTTTATAGAAAAATATTACGCAAGTCGGAAGATTTGGGTTATAGGTGGTACGAAGGTTTGGACATCTATTTGCAAAATCTTGACACTTAGGCGATTTTTTTCTGACTAAAATATTGAGTTAGCCCTTTTTAAAAAATCGAGCCGTTTAAAACTAGCTTTTTTGAACATATATAATTCAAATTTTCTAATGGTTCTGGATTAAACTCTGACCTCCTGACCCCGGCTCAAACAATTTTTTGAATCTAATCCAGACTAAAGTTCCTCTATTATATGGGTTCTGGACCCTAACTCTTCAGATATTCTTGAACAAGGGTCAAGACCTGGTTAAATATTTATTTAGTCATTCACGAATCACGATTAAATTATTCTTCCATGATATAATTATGCTTAAATACGTTTAAAAAAATTTTCAAATACATTAAATATTTTATGCTATTAAAAAAATCATTTTTAAGCCTAGTTCGAATTTTTTTTCTTGGCCTATATTTTTTTTGATCTTTTTACACTGATTTTGGTTATTTTAATAATTATGTTTATGGTGATGTTGTAGATTATTTTTAAGGGGAATATAATTTGAAATCGCTCAGGCTCAGGAGTTATAGGCAATTTTTTTGCCTAACCTCTGTCTTCCCTGCTTGTCATGAGGACAATAAATATATGAATTCTCTTAAAAAAAACTTTTTTTTAACCTTGTAGACCGATTCCGAAACCCTTTCTGAACCGAAGCCGATTTTTAAATAATACATGAACCGGAGTCGAACCTCAAATGTCTCGCAGGCCAAAACTCAGATTCATATGATTTATGTATATTTTTACCTTTACCCGAACAAAAATACACTAGGTGAAAATAATTCAGATAAAAGTATACCCCAATCTTCTAAAATATTTATATACTAACTCTATCCTACAAGGTGGAATTATACATTTCTATTATACATCATCTAGATCGTGTTTATTTTGATAAATACTTAGGGATAAGCCTAAACTCAAAAAATAATAAAGGTTTATACGTATTTTGACAGATAATTTTAAAATGCGTTACCTTTTATTTATTTTTTTGAGTTTGGATGCGTCTTTAATTTCCAAACTGTTTTTATCATAATAGATGAATTCATTCTAGCTAGCTAAGCTGTATATATTATGTAATAAATCCCGCGATGAATTTACTAAGAAGTAAAGATTTTGATCAAATTTAACCGAAAAATTCCAAATATATTTTGTAAAATATTGCATAATTTTTTTTAAAATTTTTCAAAAAAAATTGATTTTTCATGTAAACGCAAACTTACAGTCATCTTCCTTTTTTAAAAATATATACTTAACGTAACCTTGGCATTGAATATATATTCATGAACTACGAATATTAAATTTCATGCCTGAATATTATAAAAACCCTTTATTATAACACCCTTACATTTAATAAGCAGGTGTATAAATAATATGCGCAAAAAGTGAACCCTATAATTATAACTAAAAAAAATTCATGTCAAATATATCATTATCAATACAGGAGATGAGAATACAAAGTAAATGGCGAGGAATTATTTTTTATAAATCAAATAAATTTTTTTATCATTTAAAATGCTGAAAACTTTTCTTTCTCTCTGAGGGCGCATTTTTAACATTGGCCTCTTAATTTAATCTGGGTTTTTTGCAACGATGTATATAGTTTCTTGGTAATTAATTTATTTAATTTATTTATTCTGAATTTTGATCATACGAAATTACGAATATTCTTGTCGCGTTCATAAGTGAACTTGAACTATAATATCGAAACAATACACAATTATTACAATAATAGAACATGCTAAACTTTCGATATGGAAATTTTAATGTGCATCCACTCAGCAGTATAAATAAAAATAGAGACTGGGAATAAATAAATAAATTTTTGATTGACTGGGTTGGACTGAAGCTTGAGATAGATCCACAAAGCAATGACATCAGTAATTGTATATATAATTAAATGTTTGACTGAAAGAAATATAATATTTTTAGAATTTAATTTTAGCGTCAATTTTTTGGGGAGATTATCATCCGAGCGATGCCTCATACAACCAAACCTAATTAATGGCATACTTTAATTTTTAAACCTTGCTGTCTTCAAATTATATAAAATCTGTATGAAACAATTTTTTTTCAGTTTTATTAATTATAAGTATATTAATAGACTTGTGCGCCGCCGACTCCCGCAATTTTTGTCACGCCGAAAAAACTGCCGATTAATTTGAGCCGTGCTATAGGCTCGCCACCAATATTTAATGTGTGGCGTAAAATGTCATTTATATATTTCCTAAATAGTTTTGATCACACATTTGAATATTAGAAAATTAATACAATTATGAATTTTATTGATATGTGGGACTAAATATGCTATACGTACCTTTCTATATCCAATCATGAATTTTAAAGGATTCAATAACTATGAAATAAAAACCCTCTCCAATATGATGAAAGCAGTGATGTGTGAATATCATCATAAATGCTTGAAAACAATTTATGATATAGTAAATTTTAGCGGTTGAGGATTCTGATCCATGCTCGAATGAACCGTTTTACATCTTTGACGCGGTTAATACTACACAATGATACAAGCTGCTAGGCTCCAACAAATCAAGTTCATATTGGAAACTTAAAATTCTATCCTTCGGCACAGAATTTTAATTAATAAAGTGTTCACGCCAATGAAGGCTCTATAAAGTATATATTTTATATTAAATAAAATAGGAAAACAAAATTTAAAGCTTTTTGATAACGAATGGGATATAATTAAAAGACTCTCTGGAATTTCTTTTAGCCCAAAAAAGGAATCTACGATCAATTTACATTATTACAAATAAAATAGAAACCAATTTACAAATTATTAAATCTGATGGTTCTGGTTTGCCGTAAAAAATGATTATAAACAAATTTTATCATAGGTTACCAATCACCCAGTTCATATTATATGTTATTTAATATTTTTATTAATAAATATTTTGAAAGATTTTGAAATCTGATTATTATTTCAGAATATTTTGGAGATACATATTTTCAGGCACTTCTTTAATTTTATCTAAAACTTTAAGTTAATATATCTATATAAACAGTTCAAAGGAATTTTATTCCAGGTAGAGATTTAAATGGAATTAACAATTAGGAGCAGGAATGATATATTTTACTTGGTTAAAATACTGTATACCAGAAAAAAATGCACTATCCTTTTGGAAAAGCGCCTAGAACTCCCAAAAACCGTTAATTTAGCTAAAGTCCTTTGCGTACCTGTGACAAGTACACCTAGCGAAATTTTTTATCTATCGCTGTATTAATATTTAATTCCCAAAAATCTTTACGTTTTACGAATATAATTTATATTTATTTACTACAATCATTTTGCTAAAATTAATTTTTTAATTATATTTTTGGCTGTAGACCAGAGTTGTTAAAGTAGCGCGCTACTTAGCGCGCAATCTTTTTTGGTAGCTATAGCTAATAGCGGCTACTTTTTTTGTAATTATTTAATTTTTTAGAGCGTTACTTTTTTTGAAAGTAGCTAAGTAGTGATCTACTTAGCTACTTTTAAAAAATATAATGAAGGTAAGTATAAACATGAAAATTTAAATTTAATATCATAATTAATTATAGAAATATATTTTCAATTTGTAATTTATATCTTCATTTGTATTATGAACCTAAATCATGTGTTAATAATTTAAAATGTCATCACCTATGGATATCCAAATCGTTGAAAGTGATTCAGACAATTATATTAATAAAATGGGAGACAGAGAAGAAAATGTTCTTAATAGCTATAATACAAATTTCCCATTCCCTAGACCCTAGATTTGAAATTTTTTTAAAATAAATATAAAAACCAAAACTGGCTTAAAATTTATTTGTTTAAAATGTAAAAAAAATATTTCCTCAAATCAATCCAGTTATAACCTCAAGAAACACCTGTCATTTTTAAATTCTAATAGTATTTATTTTATAAGACTGTTCATGCTAATAGTTTTAAGGAAATGGAGAAACATCTAAATAATTTTGGTATAGGCGACTCTACATCCAAAAAGACTAATTCATTTCAAACCAAATTAATTAATAATACAAATGCCAATATTTCTCAGAAATTGGCTGATAAAGTTATTGTTGATTTTATAATTGATACAGTTCAGCCAATGTCCTTGGTTGACAATCCATAATTTACCATGATGATTAAAACTCTATCCCCTGGTACAACAATTTCATGTCGCCAGACACATGAATAAAATAGCAGATAACTTTAAAGTGATGAAAGATGCTCTAATAGTAGAGTTATCAGAGATATCATATATATGTGCCACCCCAGAGAGTTGGACAAATAACACAAGGTAAAAACTTATAAAATGCAACAAATTACCATTTTTATTACATAAATTTTTTTATAATCAAAACTAACTTTATTTTAATATTTATAAATGTTGGTTTTTATATATTTACTATATAATAACGTTATAAGTAAAAAATAATACAAATTTGTTTCGAAATTTTTTTTATAAAAAGTAGCTTAAAAATAGTAGCTAATAGCGCGCTACTTTTTTTGACAAATAGCGATAGCGGTAGCGCGCTAATTTATTTGACAAATAACGATGCGGTAGCGCGCTATATTTAAAAGTAGCGATTAAAAACTCCGCTGTAGACTTATTTTTAAAAAACCGATCCCATCCGAAATTTTCATTTCATAATTATATTGATATTATATTTTAAATAATATCAATAATATATTTAAAATAATTTTTATAGCCCCTCAAAAAAAAATCCAATTTGAAATCCTTAGATTATAAGTGTTTCTTCGAAACACTCCCTCCCTCTTAGTTCAACACATGGTATTCTTCCTTCTTTTTTTTCTTCTTCTTTTTTTTTTAAATATTTTTTTATTTTAAATATTATAATTTTTTATATTATATTATATTGATAATATAAAATAAAATTCAAAATTATATTATGCCATATTCTTTCAATATCTTCAAAAGTTAAGTCCTTGTCGAAATTATAAAGTTGAGATTATTAAATATAAAATGTCTTTGTATTTAGATATAATAATTATTAAAAGGTTGACTAAAATATCTTATAATCAAGTGAAGGAATTTTATAAAAAATATTCAAATTTTGATTTATAACGTTTTCACTTTTAAATATATTATTAAAAACAGTAGGATAGATGTATTTATTATATGTAGTATTACGGTATTTGTGATAGATATGATCGATTACTTTTATAATAGTATAATAATAAATCAAAGGGATTTTGATTACATTTTATTTCAATTTAATCCTTACCTATTTATATAATTTAATGCATTATTTTAAAGATAAATTTACCAAACTTCTCACAAAATTAATTTTATAAATAATTTTATTGGAAATTATATTATTGCTCTTTAGTAAGTAAATATTATAATAAATAAGGCCAATCTGGAACCATAGTATTTATTCGTTCCTTCTAATCCTTTAAAATGTCCCGCTGGCCTTAAATCCCGTTTTTAAAATTAAATCAGTTGCGTTTATTTCTATTCCATAAACAATCCGAGAATCTAATGTATTTTGAGAACCCGTGTGTCCCGCTGGCAATCCCGTTTTTAAGATTAAACATGTTCAGTTGCGTTTAATTTCTATTCCCAAAACAATCCGAGAATCTAATGTCTTTTGAGAACCCGTCGCATTCTGAAACCTGAACATTCCGATAATGCTTAGAATAGTACTTCCATTCCAATCCCGCGTTTCTCTAAAATCTTCTGGTAACTGATTTTAAAGTATATAAAAGAAAGAAGAGAAAAAAAATTATTATTATAAATAAATTTCAAAAAATAAAATAAAATAACTATTAAATCAGTCACTCCCATTTGAAATCTTGATTTTCTTATGCAATTTTTTTATTTGATCTTGCATATTTAATATACAGATTTAGATATAGAGTTGTAATAAAAATTTTATTTTTAAAATTTGTGTGTAAGGTAAATATTTGAATAAGTAACAAATTAATATATTCAATTCGCAATTAATTATCTATTTATGTATTATAATATCAATTGAAATGATATTTATTTTAAAAAAGACACTTGTATGAATAGTAAACATGTGGTGGGGGACTGGACTAAAATAATTTGTTTGACATATTTTGTGATTACTAGGTTAGATTAGAATATGTAAATATGAACATTTCGAACTCAATTTTAAAAAGTTTACATTTCGCCGATTGGTATAAATTATGCAAAATTTCTAGGGCAAAATATAATGAACATTAAGGTATCTGACAGAAATACCCCAATTTTAACAAATATTTAAAATGCTTAGAATTTTATAGCATCATATGAAGGTAAATAAATATAAGGTGCAAATTTAACCTTTTATTTATTAAAACTGGTTTTTCAAATATTTAAAATTAAAAGGATTAATTAATAATTATTGTAAGATATTCGAATAGAGATCTGCAAAGTTAAACTCGGCCCGTATCTGACCCAAATCCGGCCGGGCCTTAATTTTTTAAAAAATTTTCGGGCTCGGGCCGGCAAAACTATTTTAAAAAAAATTTCGGGCCGGGCCGGGCATGAAAAATTAGGCCCGATGCAGATCACTAATTTGAACTAATAAAAGAACATTTATATAATGTAGTGTAGTCTGGGTAATCTTTTATCTTGAAATTATATTATCACGAAAATTATGTTATATCAATCACTGCGTAGCTACGGGGTGAAGCGGGAGGAGGCTGGCCCATCCGTTAAAGTTTTTAGCCCCCGAACCTGGCCCCCAGAAAGAATCTTTGGCCTCCAAAAATTATTAAGGCCCCCCAAATTTAAAAAAAATTTATTAGTTATTTAATTTTAGTTACCATTAACAATTAAATCTTAATGAAAATACAACACATTTTTTAGAAAAATATTATTTATTTAATTTATACAAATTAATAAACAAGAACATACTAAAAATATTGATTATAAAATATCCATTCACTCGTTTCATTTCTTCTCGTCAAAACGACGAACCTCATCTTGAACATGGTAAGTCAGTGATTAATAGTACACATAATTATCTTGACTTGTAAGAAGAAGTTGAAGGTAAATACGTTTGTTAAAATTTTTAAGTTAATTTTGATCTTTTGATTTGCTATTTCTTAGCATACAGGAGCTACCTTTCCGCGGGACTGGTTCAACAAAAATTACGGGTGCTGCAAAAGATGAGACCATAATTTATTCTTCTGGACTAATTATAGCAATATTTTTATACACCATCCAAAAAGATGCTGAATTAAATAAAATTATGAAATTAATACCCAAAAATGCCCAATATTTATCATCCCAGATTCAAAACGAAGTATCTATTATGGTAGATAAGATGCTTGATTATATTTCAGATAAATATAATAAAAGTGAGATGCCTTTTATTTTGTCTTAAGGCTCAGTGGCCCCTACACTTTTTGAGCGAATGAAGCAGAATACCCCCATGAAAAGTACCCCCTTGAAAAGTATCCCCCCCCCCCTCGAAAAAAGTATAATTATGACACCCATAAATTTCAAAAATAATTTTTATTACATCAATTTTTAATATATAATATAAATAAAATGCAAAAAATATAACTTTATAAATATTATTTTTAAATATTTAGATAAAGTAGGGGAAGAGAAAGCGAAAGAATTTATAATTTCATCAGTATTTAATTGTTAAAATAAAAAATTTTCCATTGATAATATGGTTAAATTATTGAGAAAAGAATCTTTCATGGTACTGCGCAGTCTTGTTTTAATTAATTTAATTTTACTCACGACTCTTTCGGCAGCACATGAGGTTGTGGGAATGGTTAATAAATATTTATATAGAATTCTTAAATTAGGGAAAGCAGAAAAATTTAAAAGTAAACGATAAGGTAAAATAAATGAATAGTTTTTCCAATCTGAATCGTAAGTCCCTGAATTATCATCATCATCAGAAGAAGCTAAATAATATATTGGTAAAAATATTTTAATTAAATAAATTTACAATTCTCAGAATCTGACAAATCTTTAGATTCTTGAACCTCTAGGTCATGAGTAATAATTACATTCCCCATTTTGACCATCTTATAGATATTTCTAAACTTCAACATTTCTTCGAAAATTTGACTTGAATTTAAATTGTAAAATTCACAGATATCCTCGATATCTTCTTTAATAATTGATTTTTCTGCCTTTCCCTTTGGCGTAAAAAATGATGTTTGATGTAAAAATTTCATTGAATCTGCATAATAATTAAATCGAGTGCCACATAAAACATACCTATTTTAAAGCTAAAAAAAATTTCTATATTTAATGATGAAAGTATATATATACCTCTCCTTTTTGGATTGTAATGTTTAAAGTCTAGAACTTTCAAAATCAAAAGGTAGATTTCTCTCCTTCATAAAATCTTGCGCCTTTGGAAAAACATCCAAAAATTCAGTGTTATTATCTATTAGATTAAAAAATAATAAAGACAATAATTTATATTATACTTCTCAAATTAATCAAGCAATCTTTTGCCAATTGAATTTGATTTATTGCATACCCTATATCCTTCGAAATGGTTTGCAATTTTGTACAAGCCAAACTTGTTATCAACAATATTTTATCCAAAACACAAAGTGATAAGATAAAATCAAATTTTTCTATTCTAAAGACTATAGCACTAGCCATAGTGGAAGTGGCAGGATCTTCAGAATCCTTTAAATTTGTTAAAGCTGCCCTCAAGGCATCATAAAGTTGAAAAAAATTTACAATAGCTTTATATGACGATAGCCAGCTTCTAAATAAAAAAAACATTTAAAATTTAAATAAATAAGGAACTATTACCGAGTGGTATTCTTGACGCGTAGAAATCGTTGCGATTTTTTTAAATCATTACACTGAAATTTTTTAAGTACCTCATATCTTTTTACACCATTAAAATAGACATAAATCTCATCTAGTATTCCTAGAACATTTCGAAGCTTTTTAATTGATTGGCATAATTGAACAACTATTAAATTTAATCGATGACAATAACACCAAATAAAAGCTGCCTTTGGCGCCTCTGCTCTAATCAAGGCTTGCACACCATTGATTCTTCCACTCATGTTTGAGGCGCCATCATAACTTTGCCCAACTAGATATTCAAGGGGTAAATTCATCGAGCCAAGTTTGGATATTATATTAAGCTTTATATCGACCTGTGGTATTTCCCGTACAATATATGTCAATCAGTCTTTCAACAGGCTTCGGCGTCTCACTATTTTCAACATATCTTACTATCAAAGCTATTGCTTCTGATTTTGAAACATCGTATGTGCCATCAACTATGATTGAAAAGCACCTGTTAAATGTAATCTCATTTTGAATTTTTTTTATAACCATATTTTTCATGGTTTCAATGAGAATGTTTATGTTATTATTATATGATAATAGGTTTGAATATAATTTCGTTTTTAATCCCTTATTTTTTTTATCCTTTTTTCTTTCTTCATTTTGCTGTATATACATTTTTAGTACAGGTTCAGAATCTGCAATAAGCTTAATAAGGGCCATCATATTGCCTTCTTGTTGCCTGTTCCCCCAGAAGGCTTGGTTACGAGATATTAAATAAAATTTACTAAACATCGACCAAAATTTCCGTCAATATATTAAATTAAATAAGTGGAGGGGGGGGGGGTCTTGTTATTACATTTATAAACCAGAAATCACATGATCATGATGGATGTAAAAAAAAATTTTTTTTTAAATTAAAAAAAAATTAAAATAAAAAAATTAAAATAAAAAAATTTTAAAAAAAAGGTACCCCCACTCAAATTTACTGAAACAGTTGCTTCGGACCCCCCCCCCCCCGTTGTAGGGGCCCCTGTTAAGGCTGATGTGACAAAAGATGCATCAGGTTTTGAAAACCTGTGCATAATTATATATATTTTTTCTGAAGAAGTCCAAGAAAATTTAATAGGGAGTATTAATTTACAGTGTCTTTCTGCTGAAAGCATTACTAATTGCATTTTAAAGTAACTTAATGAGTTAAATATTAATTCAACGATCATGATAAATCAGGCATATGATGGTGTAAACGTCATGTCTGACCAAAATGGAGGAGTGCAAACACTACTTCAAAGAAAAATGAATAAAAAGTTCCTTTTATACATTGCTACAACCACAAGTTGCATCTTGTGGTTCAAAATTGGTATCATAATATTGTTATCATTTCAAATTTTAAATTATAACTTGATCCTAAACATATATAATATCCATATTTATAAAGAATGACTATTCTCCTAATTCCAGATTAAGTGAAACGAATGAAATGAACGAAGTGAACATATATAGGGGTGGGTGGTGGTGAGAAGAAGAGAGAGAAGAATGGAGCGGGGGGCGGGACGGGCAACGCTGGCATCCCCTTCCTTTAGGATCTATTGTGGCAGATATTATGCTCAAAAGTTAAGATTTTGATAAACCTATTTTGGTCTTTAGATTTGGTTCTTTTCGAATTTGTGAGGATCCTTATTAGTAGGAATTTCCTTTTATACATTATTAGAGCGTAGGATTCTTGGGTCAGCACAAATTTGAAAAGGACCAAATAAAGTCCTAGTGATAGGACTGGTGCAGCCATTCATAGATGCCATCAAGTTGTTTTCTAAAGGTATATTTGGGTATACTTATACTTGATGGCATCTATGAATGGCTGCACCAGTCCTATCACTAGGACTTTATTTGATCCTTTTCGAATTTGTTAAAATTTATCCAATGCATTGTATAATATTTTTAGTCGTTTTAACGTCTGTAAATATATAGGCCATGCTCTTAAGAGACTTTTAGACCAGAGGTAGAATGTTCATTTGAAACATCTTGCATCATTTATGGAATTTTGAGGCCATTGGTGAAGTATTATTTTACTTTTCTTATAGAACTCTTAATTCATATGTTTCCACTTATGCAGTTGAAGCCTCTGGTCGTCTATCTCAATGTGTTATATATATTACGTTATATTAGCCATTATAATTTATGAGATATTAATAACAATAGATCCACTAATAAGTATCTACAGTCAGTAGGTACTAATCTAGCGGATGCTAAAAATTGTATTGATTCCACGATCAATATATTAAAAATAAAAGAAGCGATAATTCTTTTGATTCGCTAAGAATTAAGGTTGAAAAACTTTTAGCAAAATGTAATCTCATCCCCAAAAAATCATCAAGGGTACTTAAAACGAAATTTTCGAGATTTTTAGTCAAGACCAAATTACAATTTGATTGTGAAAAAGACTCCAATTGGAGTTCTTTAAAAAAGAATTATTATGAAATTACTGATTACTTTGTTGATCTTTTTCTAGATAGATATAAGAAACACATAATTTTGAAAATTCCTAAATATTATGTATAAAAAAATATCTTGCATTTAAAGAATTGTATAAATGCTACTCAGCAGCCATCATCATTGGAGTATCAACGGCTTCTCGTGAAACCTCATTCTCTACACTAAAGAGTATTTTATCGAACACTAGAGAATCGATGAAAGATCAACGTTAACAAAATTTAATATTAATGGCCTATGAAAGAAGAATAACACAGAATTTATCTTTCAATTCATTTATGTTAAAATTTAAAAATAAGAATCGCCGTATTATATTATAGTATTATTTTGTATTCATATTACATTTAAAAAATTTTAATAAAAATTTTATATGAATGCTTAATTATTTGTTTTATATTTAAAAAAATAGTCCCCCCCCCCCAGTGAGCAGCTGGCCCCCCAACTAGAAATTCCTGGCTACGGCCCTGATCAATCATGTTGAATATAGATGTAAAATAGGAGGGGGGGGGGGTTAAACGAACCCCAAAATGCAAATCGCAATTTAAAAATATTTATAAAATAAAAAATAATATGCAGGAAATGTAAATCATAATTTTTAATCATATTATTAATTTTAAAATTGACGAATTTTTGCAAATGGCTTGTTTTAACCTCATTTAATAAGCAAGCCCTCACTAAAATATTATTTAAAAGCTTTTTTAACATAATTTTCGCTTATAAATTGATATTTTACAAATGATAGTTTTTAGGTAACAAGAATATTTAATAATTTTAAAATTCTAGCCAATTTATTTATAGGTACAAATCATATGATAGCACTGCAGAACTTTTACATGTTGTGCATCATAAAAAAGTTATAGCTACATCAGAGACCTTAATAAGCAGGGTTGTGAGGTTCACCACATTGTCTACCATAATTCTACGACATTTTAAAATTTCCAGAAAACTCCCACATTCTTTTTTTCAAAAATTATGTTTTTGATATAAAAATATCGTGTAAAAGAGAAATTTCAAAATCAAAAAATTTAATTCCTTCTTTCTAATCCTTTATTCATAAATTTATTATGTTTTATCTGATAACTAATAAGAGTACGGGATTTTATATAAATACGGCGACATCATATTAGTTAATTTATATAAATTTTAAAATGATAAAACACCCACCAATAAAAATTTTTTAAGAGAATTATCTTTTTTTTTATAAAAAATAAATCCTTAGTATTTTTCAGTTTTGGATTAGTTCCCTTTCTACCCCGGGCGGAGGCCGTGAAACATGGGGTTTAAGGGGAAAAGCCCTCCAAATTTTTTCTTAAAAGAAAATTACACAATCGAATAATAACCTGGCAACCATGTTCTTGGGTTTTAATTTTTTTGATCAAACCATGCCCAGGCCCGCTGCAGAAAAATTTTTACACTCAGGCTTAGTCTGGCCCATATTTAATGTTAAAAAAATTACTACCCCAATAAGTTTCAAAAATTTTTCTCAAGTCCGGCCTAAGCCCATATTCAAAAATTAAATTTATATTATTTAATGAAAATAAACAATATTTAAGTCTATTTAGGCATCATTTTGTGTACAATACTGAAATTTATTATTATTAGAAGAAAAAAATGTAATAATGTTATAAGTTAGCAACTGTTTTAAGCAAATTTAAATTAAAAAAATTTTAGGCCCAAGCTCGGCCCAAGTCTATTAAAAAATTTAAAAAACCAAGGCCCGTCATAGGCCCGCTTGAAAATATAATATGCTGCGTATCGGCTCTGCCCAAGAAGGTTTCTGAGCTGCATATGAAATATATATTTTTGATAAGAAAATTAACCCTTGGAGTTTAACATCTTAGAAAAAAAAATCCTAGGCTCGATATATCTCGGCATTATTTCCCCTAGGCTATAAAATTTATAATATTACATCCTTACGCCGTTCGGGAGTTAGGGTCAAATATTTAAAAGCAGGAAAGTTTCCGAGATATATTTTATAAAACTCATGGGACTCCAAAGAAAACTACAAAAGGGGAGAAACGTTATAAATTAGGTTATGTTTTCCTTTTATTACCGCAATTGGCCAGTAAAGTTTTATTTTAATTCCTAAATTTAAAAAAATATAAATTTCAATTTTTTTTCCGTTCATTTACAGCAGTAAATAGCTAGTATAATCAAATATATTATGGATTTACGAATGATTAAAATATAAATTTTTCCTTTTTTAAAAAATATACTATAGAAGTTTTAAACAATTTTTTTTAAGATGCAATAATTTTTTTTCTCAATCAGATTGAATAATAACTTAACTTTAACTTATATATAAAAATAGATACAAATTAGATTAATAATTTTAATTTATTATATAAAACTTATGCGCAGTATATAATTTTGTTATTTATTCAATTCCACTTTTCCTATTCTTATTGTATAAATTTTTATTATATAATAGGGATTAATTTTTTTAAAAAAAATTAAATTTATCCCTCCGATAACATATTGCTATCCTTGAAACATATTATAATTTAATAAGTATTGAAAATATATTTTATAATTTAATAAGTATTATTCCTATTTCTACGATATAAATTAAAATATTTAATAAATACTTATTAAATTTTTTTCATTAATTTTCATTTGGTTTTTTTTTATAAAAAAGGCAAGTTAAACTGATTTTAGGAAAAGACTTAACCTAAATAAGATATATTTTTAATCCCCTTTCTTATATAGCTCAGAGACTTGCAAGCCCGGCCGGAACCTCTGATTTTAAAAATCTGGGTCGGAATAAGAATTTAAGATAATGAAAAAATCCGGGCCGGGCTGATTTTAAAAAAATATATTTGGTATATCAATTAATAAGTTTGAAAATCTTCAATAGAGCATTTATTATTCATTTATATTTCTCATATTTTTAATTGCCCGCCACCAAATATTTTGCATTAAGCTCTGTCCGAATTTAGCCAGGCCTACGGAATTCAGGAATGCATATTACTGATCTGGGGATGATTCTGGTTGTTATAATTATTTGCAATATATATACTATTGTAATAATATTTTAGTAAGACCCTGAATTTAAGATATGTAACCCCTAAAAAATATTTAAGCGTCATAAACAGAAACAATATTTAAAATTGTTATTTATAGCCGCTTAAAGGGATATTTTCAAGTAGATAGACCATTCATTGCTAACAATTCATTTTCATTGTACGGACATTCTAATATTATATGAAATATTTTGTCGGATATATTATTTTTTTTAAATAAAATGATAACATTTATTCAAATGATAAATTTTGTCGCAAATCCACATTTACAACAAAAAAATAAACTATTTGATGTTTTTGGAATCATTTGTTATACAACATATTAACTTCAACATGACATAAATATATATTTTTCTATGATCATAATTTCCTTTTTTAGTTCCTTTTATTTTTAAACATATTAATTACAGGTAATTATTTAAATAAACAATGAATAAATTTTTATTGAAAATTTATATACTTTAAAAAAAACTACATAAAATTAACATGTAATTATCTCTTTTGTTCTTGTCAATATATAAGTATATATATAATTTATTGTATAAATCGAAAGTTTCCTTTTCAAACTTAAAAATATCAATAAATTATTTGTGCATGTATATGCAATGGGACAAAATAATTTGGGTAGTTTTTTAATAAGAAAAGGGCAGTAAAATTAAAATTAATTATATTAGGTAGTATTTAATTTAAATGGGGTGTTGAAGAATAATTTGGTGAATGTTTTAAATTTGCCGAAAGTTATTAATTATTTCCAAGTTTTTATTGACATTTTGATAGTTTTAATTTTATTTTTAAATTTAGAATATTGGAAGAGTTTGACTAACTGTAAATACCTAAGTAAACTGAAAATTCTGCTTATAATTAAAATAGTTAGAATAAAGAATATTGAAATTGATGACTTTATTTGGCAAGATGGTGTATCTATTTAACAATTTTTTAAATTATTCATGGACAAGGTTAGGGTTAAGTTAAAAATATATGATGTATAGTTAATATAATTTTAAAAAATAGTTTAATAATTGTTCATTGATTATTTGTACCAGATTCCGCTTATTATAATGAATCTAGAATATTATAGTGAGTAATCCTGAAGGTGTTATATTTTTAAATTATTCTATGTGTATGTCGATAAAGGTTTACTCTAACGGCGTTACATTTTTTGAGCAAGAGGAACGCCATTGGGTCTCAAAAGATAACGAGTAACGCATTTCTTTTTTTTGTTTGAGTAACGGTAACGCAAAGCTTTACTCGTTACATTAAATTTTTTCTGAAAAAATTTTAAAAAATAATATTTTTTCTAAAATTTTATGAATAAAGCCGAGTTTTTATTTAGTTCAACCACCAAAGTTCTTCATTTCTCTTTTATTTCTTACATTTTTGTCCTGAATTTATTCGAGATTGTTAATCTATTTAATATTGATTAATCAATGTTTATATTTTCTAATACTTTAATTTATTTTATAAAGAATATATGTAAATGGTACTTATTTCTTCAGGTGAAAATGATTTAACTCTGCCCTGGCCCCACTATGAAACTTTTATACAAATAAAGAAAATTAATGGACAGAGTCTAACTTGTACGTGTAGATTGTGTCAATTTAAATATTTCAACCTCATTTCCAGCTGCTCAAATCTAAAAAAACATAAGAGAGCAAGAATATGAATTGATTAAATTCTGATAAGATAAAAAAATATTGATGAGGATCTGAATGAAGATTGTGAAGATGATGAATTATTACAAAAAGAACTCTTATAATATATTATTTTTGTATAATTTTATTTTTATCATCTATGGGTAAGAAAATATACAGAATATCTCACATTCTCCCTTGACCACTTGGTCGGCTCCTCACCTAGGACTCTTTATGTATCGAAATATTGGCTACATCCAATAATAACCATTCCAGAGAGACCGGGGAATCTAATAAAATATAAAAATACACTTTCTATCAAACCATAATTTTATCCCGATAATTGCAACGCGCTACCTTTTTGAATAGCGATTAGCATGTTTCTTCCCACAAGGTAGCGACGGCAACGCGTTCCTTTTTTTAAACGGTATAACGCGTTTTTTTAAAGTAAGGTTTACAGAACTAATATAGTGTAATGTCTTAAAATTATTTTAAATTATATAATGTAAAAAAAATTGATGCTTCTTTGCGGATTAAAACATTTATTTTTTTATTCTAATTATGAATATAATTACATTAGAGGATTCAAAATATCTATTTCGATTAAATGAAACATAATTAAATTTTTATAGCTTATTATTAAATATTCAATAATTTAATTTTAAAGCTAAGGGGGAAGCACTATTTGGGGGTTTTCGCCCATAACTTTTATTGGAGGTTTTTAGGGTAACTTATTGTAGGCAATTATTAATTTTTCTTTCTTTTTATGATTATATATTATGTATATATTTGAGGGATGGGGGTGTATAGGGAGAAATCTTTTATTAGCTTAAAATGATATTTACGAGAGTACGTCCCGCTATAAGTTGCACAATCCCGTTAAAAGAAAATTAAATAATCCCGCTAAAAATCCCACTAAATATTCATAAATCTTATGATTCCATAAAGTATCTGGTTTATTTATCAAATTTAATATTTAAAAAATCAACTGTATATTTCATTTACATTTTATTAAATATCTGTTATTTTTTTTGCAAAATTTGGAAATGAACTTGAAAAATATTAGGATTGTATATTTCGATGATACAAACTCTTTGAGTTCAGGTAGCGAAGAAAAACCCTTGATATCGAATCAATAATGATGAAGTGTTATGATATATTTAGTAGATCGACAATTGAGGTAAAACTACTATAAAAAAAATGTGTATGCATATCTCATAAAAAATGTCTTCACAGGATGGCTTTCACTTGTTCTTGCAGTAGAGAGTCAAAAAAATATTTCTCTCTTTAAAAAAATTCACCAATCATTTTAAAATCATTTTTCGAAGAAGAATTAACAGAAGCCGTCTGGGCTTTATTTTAATATGCGGCATTTATAAAATGTTAAGAATCTGAAGTTACGAGAGAATTCGTTATGTTCTCCAAATTCATGAAAAGGGAGAATTTCATCTTATCAAAAAAAATAGATGAAATCTTTAAACTCTAATCAAGCAATAAACTTAGAAAAAGTTTATAATTATGTATTTTTAATTCTTTATTCAAATGAGACCGCACAGAGAATATTTAGTTTAATGAATAAGTGTTGGCGAAACTTTATTCTTAGAATCCAAAATGATGGTAAAGTAAAATTTTGACATGAATTGCGAAGAGTTCGCTAAATTTATTTCCAAAGATAAGAAACCTTTAAACAAAAAATTCTTTCACTAAATATAAGAGACCTGCAGGCCCGACCCTCCGGTTAGGACAGTATTTTAATTTTTTAAATATACCCGGGCCTAAAAAAGTTTTTTTTTAAATATCCGGGCAGGCCTAAAATTTACATATTGTTCAAATAAAGATTAATAAATTCGCAATTTGACAAAAAAATTACCAATATTTATATAATGGGATTACGTTTGACCCACTTAATCCCTCTTTTTTATCATTTTAATCATTGAAAATCTCGCAAGCTCACTTTTTGAATATGGCAGGTCTAGGGAGACCCCCCCCCCCCCGTACACACCTCTCTATTGTATACATGAAAACTTAGACAAATTTGTCGATTGGTTAAAAAAAGTTTCGATTGAAGTCGAAAGATGATATAATTATTTTTTTCATCCAGTTATATTAAAAGTAAAATTATAAATCTATCCCACCATCTTTACAGCAGTAATATTATCAGTTCGCATAACTTTTCCATATATAAGAAATTACCATTAGAATTCCAGAAATCGTATAATTTATAAATATTCTGATACTTAGAAAAAGCTAAATTATAACTGTGCAAGCTATATACTCTGATAACCTAACTCATCATTATGTTCTATAACTTAAGTAATTTTTTTTATTACTAACAAAAGATGGCTAATGCAGATCACTTGACCCTATCTGTATTAAAAACATAATTTAGAGAAATTATAATTTTAAAATTTTTTTTATAATAGAATATTTTTATAAAAATTTTCCGTCAATGACCACTTCAATGAGATTAGATGATGAAAATTTTTAACTTTTTAATTTTCTTACCTTTAAATTTTCATTTAAAAAAAATTAAAATCGATATATTTAGTATTTACCTTGTTTAGAACTTAAATATATTATTATAAAACGATTGTTTGTATTTTACTATTTATAAATTTATATGAATATTAAATAATATTTTGCCTCATTTTTAAATATTATTATTTATATAATAAAAAATTTTTATAAAAAAATTAATACATTAAATTAAACAACGCCGAATTATAATTATTAATTTTAAAATTACAAAATTCACCTTTAATTTCGACGATTTAATGCAAAATATATATTATTGCTTGTAATGTAGTGATTGTAAATCGATATGTTGTATTATTATTTATTGATATTTATTAAATTCAACTAGAAATAGAAAGCGTTATTCATAAAATAAAAGTAATAAATGCAAAAAATAACAGTAAATTTTATTTTTAAATATTAGTAAAAAAATACTATATCGCCTAAAAATTTGATTTTCTTTCAGGTAATACTGAAGGATGATGATAAACAATAATCATCAAAAATTAATATCCAGTTTGCATTTTTAATCTATCTACCTCTATCTCATTGTCGTAATATTTTCCTTATCTTTCATTTCTAATTCGACTTCAAACTAATTGGACTAAATTTCCAAAGTAAAAATTTGATATTCTTGATTTTAGTTATATATATATTTACATTTAAAAAATTTTTAGAATCCTATAAGCTATATGCCCAATATTTAATTTGTTTATTAAATTATTAATTTGGAAATATTTTTAACATTATCCTTATTGAAAAATATGAATATAGTCCCTTTTAAATTAAATAATTTGCCCAATTTGCATCTAGGGATATTTATTTTAGTATAATAAACTATTTGGCACAAAAAATTATAAAGATTTCAAAAAATCTATTATTATTCTTCACAAAAAATAATGACGGGCTGCGCAGAATAAAAATGATAATTCGAGCTTGCAAACTGTAAAATATTTTTTGGTGTAAGGTATAAACACACTAAAAAAATTTCCACAGCTAGGCCGTGCTGCGCTCTATTATATAAATCTTGATTAACCTCCTAGCAGAACTCTTAATATTAGGTCCAAATTTTAATTGAAGAATATAAAAACACATTTTTATATAAAAAATCACTAATTCTTTGTTTCTAAATTCCCAGAGAAATCTAATTATCGTTTTATTTTAAAATAAAACATTTAATTTTTAAATATTTTTTTAAGCCCACGCTCGATTAAATTTTTTAAGGACCCAACCACGGGTTTGGGTGGAATCGAACGGGTTCTACCTTAAAATATGATAGTTAAAAAGAAAAATATTTTTAAATTTGTTGCTATTTTTTTTTGGTTATTTATTCGCTGCATTTTTATTTAAATTTTTTTTAGTGCGACCATAAATTTTTTAAAAAAAGTATAAGCAATCTTAAATAGTTAAAGCCATTGATCCCACTGATTTCCTGTTATGCCACATAACCCCTCTTTGATTTTTATATTTTGATGAGTAAGACCCATTAAATTCAGTATATTTATATATTTTATTTTTCACGTTTTTGACTCCTTTGAACTGTTATAATTTTTTTTTAATAAAGTTTACAATTTTATTAAAATGATGAAACATAATTGGAATTTTTGCCTTTATATTTATCTATTTTTTTTATAGCACCTCTTCGATGAATAGAGTTTGGCATTGTTTCTCTTATACATACACATATGTATACTAAAAAATATATCTTCAATTCGTATTACATTTATAACATAATAATAAAAATAAACTCTGATGACAAATGAATTGTTTTGTCATCATCATTTTTTTAGCATTTATACTTTTTTTATTATTATATTGTATACTGTTAAACATTATCAAATAAAAATTATCAAATAACTGTAGATAATTTTAACCTTTTCCCCATTTACCATACCATATTGACGACGACTGAAGAATTTTGTCATCTAATAAATATAAAATGTAAAATGTATTAGTAAAAAAAACTTGTCTAATTTGAGCCATCTTCTCCCTATTCATAGTTTAGTTAAAATCTTTATTATCTGAAAAATGTTAGATTACTTTGTATAGGGCAATTTTTGTATATTTTCATTTCGTTTTTAAGAAATAGACAAAAAATATTTGTTTAAATATTTTAATTTTGTCGTTATGTCGCAAATTTTATTTATATAACACAATACACAATTAATGTTTGTTTTTATTTCTATCTAAATTGGTTTTTTTAGTTATAAAAAAAATGCCGTATGCGGTCATTGGAAACGTTATTTTAAAATATTAAATTTAAACTATACATGGTTTCTTTCTATTCGATTCATTTTTAAATTTATGGTATTTGGTAAATATTGATATAGTCATTTATTTAATATTTTTTCTTCATGATATTAAGTATGAAACGTAATTTGGTTTTATGTAACTTACGTATTAATTGCAGCATTATATTTTTTTTTATTGTAAAACTTATATATCATAATAATTGTTTAATGATTATGAGTGGCCGACCTAAAATTATACCATACTAAATAAAATATCGTTCCACGTTTTAAAACACTTAATTCTTTCGTTTTTGTAATTATACAATATTTATATTTTTATAAAAATTTAATCGGTGGAAATCCTTATCCTTTTCCCCTCTTTTATCATTCGTGGGAAAATTAAAAAATTTAAATTATCATTTTATAATTATTTTAACAATATTAAACATTAAAAGGCAAATTAATATTATACTAGTATTTAAAAATTAAATTATGATAACATTTCATTTTCTGACTATTGGCATAAGAACGACTTCCACAAATTGAGAATGATTGTAAAATGCTCCTTAGATAAATTTAAGGGCTATACTAATTACATAAAAGCTTTTTATGATTTTGGAATGAATGTTTTTCTTTTCCAATTTAAAATGGGTTACAAAAAAGAGGGAGAAAACTTTATAAAAAATTTTCGAAATTTTCGGCCACTTCCCCAATTTAATATTTTATATTCTTGATGTCTAATGCAAAGTTTCTAGTAACTTCCGCCTTATTTATTTTAAACGCGTGTTGTAATTTAAGCATCGCGATGCATTTCTATTATCGCAAGTACTATAAATGAAGTATTTTATTTTGAAATTTTATCATCTTGAATAATGTTAATTTGCAATAGATGACCAAGTGTCAAGTGATATTTAGACCATTCACGTTAACAATATTTATATTTTTAATTATATAATGATAATAATAATGATTATTTAAAAAATATATATACAAACGTGATAAATTTAAATGTCCTAGTTTTCTTATAGCACTATATTATATACGTGCTCAAATAAAACTATCATATAATATAATGTAACATCAAAATAGTATCCTCTTTTTTGCTTAATATAACTAAGCTTTTAAAGTATTAGGGTCAAAAGCAATATTTAAAAAAATATTATATATATCTATGCTATTATAATGAATAATACATAATATAAATTCTTTTACTCACATTAACTAAATAAAAAAATCATTTCTTAATATCCCTTGCGAACTTTAATAAACATTCCAAAAAATATAAAATTTATATTGTAGGCATACTTATTATTAAACCTTCAGATGTTTACCATAGTAGCTCCCATATATCGGAAGGTATGGCGTGCTTCAGGAAATTTTAGAGCATTAGAGGAGTCATTTAACCATTTTAGACTTTGGATTCTTAATTAAAGGTTTAGGTTAAAATTATAAACAAATAGTTGAATCTAAGAGCTCTCACCCAAGACATATATTATTTTCCTTAAAAATAATAATAATTGCAAAGCACTCATAAAAATTATTTTGTCCGTAATTGGCTATTTTATAGTGATAATATCACATAACTTATTAAGATAGCTTACCTTGACTTATGTTTTGCGGACAACTCAGGCGTGTACGCAGCGGGGAGGGGCAGGGGGACAAATCCCTCCCTCCCCCTAAAGCCAAAAAATGCAGATGCCGAATTATATTTTTCAAAAATATTATTGTTAATATTAATTTATATTTGTTAATATTTATTCCTATCTCATATATATATATATATATATTTAATTACATTTATTTATCACATTCATCTACTAAGTTATTTTATCAATTAATTTCGATTTCAAGTTTTCCTTGGCGTTATTTACCTATTATTTTCAAATTTTAGTGGCGTATTATTTATCTAAATTTCTAGTCAAATAATAATTATCTGAAACTCCTTGTCCAACAGGGAGAAAGAAATTGCAAGCTTTTCCAACGAGATCGAGTCTCCGCCATCAAGCACTAACAGCTTTTATGGAGTTAGATTACTGAAATATCACAATGGCTTGAAAGAAATATTTCCTCAGAAGCAAGAAAATTATTGGATTCAATACTTATTCCAAATTTTTTTCTCATTGAATGTATTATTTAAATATACAACTATTTTATGTAATACTTTTCAAAAACATGACATAGACTTGATTAAGAAGATGAGAATAGCGGAGAGCATTTTATTAGAACTCAAGGAAATTAGAGCTAATGTTGATGAAGAATTTTATATGTTATTGTTGAGTCAAAAGCAGAGCTATAAGTGTTTAATATTTAACCCCCTCAACTTGCAGCAAGCAAGCTCATCGTCAGAACATTAATATAGGATCAGTAGAAGAGTGTTATAAAACAAATGGCCCCTCTTTTAGATACATTTATAACCCAAATAAATAAATGGTTTTTAATTCATCATGCAGCACTTACAAATCCGCAGATATTACTTCCACAAAAGTTTTTCCAACCTTTTTCAGATGGTGATGGAAAAACAAAAATTTGTTAGATTTTTATAACGAAGATATTAAAATATTTTATGATGCCTTATTAGCTGAATAACTATGATTAAAAGATTGACTATGGTTGATACAGTCCCAAAAAATGCTATGGATGCTTTACATAATTTCAAACACATTTTAGATTATATTCCCAATGTATTAAAATGGTTATATATTAGCAACTCTTCCCATTAGTAAACTAATGAGATAACATTCTCTTTTTTAAGAAGAATAACAGAGCCCTGCAGAGGTACCATTTGCAGAACACGCCCCAGATTTTTTTAAAAAATTTTTTTCGACCCGGGTTTTTTAAAAAAAAATTTTTAGACCTAGCCCGACTTTTTTGAAAATAAAATTTTCAGGCCCGGCCCGATGTTTTTTAAAATAAATTATATTTATTTTTGATTTTTATAGCTAATAATGGCGATTTCAAATATTTGGTTTTAAAATATACAACTCGGCCCGGATATTTTTTTAAAAAAAATTTTCAGGCCCAGCCCGGGTATGTTTAAAAAAATTAAAATACGGTCCGGCTCGGAGGCCGGGCCTGCAAGTCTCTGAAAAACATACCTATGACATACAACTTCTAAAAGTAGATTGAATGATTTGGATCTTGAATATTTATAGGCATTTAACGCCAAGCAAGGATAGATAATTGGAAAATTAGCTCAAAACATACAAAATACAATTATTCCTAAGAAACTTTTTGTGTAAATTTATATTTCCAACATTTAAATTTTTTATACTTTATATATTTTAAAGGCTCAAAAAAATTCATATTTCAATTTTGGGTCATTATAGTGATTCATATCGTGGTTATATTTTATTTTATAATTCACATTTATTTTATAGTTTTTCAATGCCGGTTTATATATGTAATTTTTTTGCAATTCACATTAATTTAAAATTGTGTATTAGAAAAGTTATTAGTCCTAATAAATTTATGCATAGTATTTTTAATTAACAATAATATTTCTTAAAAAATTTTATTCCCCCCCTCCCCACTAGACCAAATTCCTGCATACGTGCCTGGGACAACTAGACACAAGTCAAAAATGAAAACAATAAGGGATAAATGATTTGTATAACATGGATCGAATCAAACTTAGTGTATAATATGAATCATCACTGTCATAGACACTATTTGTGCTTGAAGACGAAAGAATGGTTCATGAAAAATATTAATAAGAACTATTTTAATATACAGGAGTGTGCATCCTTTACAGTTATTAAAATATGATAAGATATCTAAGATTTCTATTATACACGTAACCAAGAAATAAAGTGATAGTGGGAATACTGCTCAGAAGGATAATATGAATGGTTATATATATATATTAGTGTCAGATTCTGAACCTGCAGAAAATTTACAAAGAATTCAAGGAAGAAAAGCTAGAGAGCGAATAAATGCACTCCCTACAGCTTCCTATAAAGTAAACATTCGTTTTCCAGATCATATTACCATATAAATAACAAGGAATTATGGAATGTTATAGTGCTATCAATAAAACATTAAAATATATTTAAACAAATTTGGAATACAAAAATGAAGCCTTATATTGATTACAAATTATATATATTATTGGTAATATGAAGAAAACCCACCCCCACTGCTCCGAAGTAATCAAAGTGATTTAAAAAGATTGGACATGAAGGGAGAAGTGGAAATTTTTGAAAAGTTGTCTCGAATCGGCTAACAATAATTTTTTCTGAAGGAAAAACATAAGTTTTCTATCTATTCCTATCCATTAAATATAAAATTAACAAAATTTGGCCTATCCCGTAAAAAATTGAAAATTCAATCTTTTCTTGCAAAATATGTTTTTATCAAGGAATTTTTCTGTGTTTTATTTTAGTCTCGCAAGATTTTTAAAATATTTTCATTTTATGATACATTCAGCAGGGTTCCGTGCCATATCTGCAGGTCCCTGATATCTAAAAATAAATTCAATTTTTGACAATTGCATATTATACACACATCTTTTATCTATTCAGCAATTTAACTCTTTTATTTCGTTCCTAATTTTTAGCTTCCAATAATATTTATATAAATATTATTGCTTTCAGTAACAACTTTTTCATATATAATAGTAATTATTTTCATACATTCACGCATCTTTCCTATCTATTCTATTTTTAAATCAATGTCGAATGTACTCAAAACTAGGAATTTTTTTTATTTATCTTAATTTTCTTGTAAGATTTAGTAGGAGTTCTTTAAAAAAATTTCTTAATATGAATTCTGATAAATCAGCATGTTGTAACGACTTTTCCTTGTTTTTGAGCCCCTATCATGTTGTAATAACGAGGAAAAAAAAGCATTATAAAAAATATGATATTAATTCCAATAAATACTTTATTGCACTTACCAGGCCTATTCCGATCCAAATAAACTTAAATCGGTTGGATGGATAGATTTCAGCTCAGTTGAATCTTGATTTCAAAACTCTAACTAGAACTGGGTAAAACTCAAACCTTGGCAAAATTATAAATTATATTTTTTTCCCTCCTAATTCTTTTATAAATACTTTTTTCAATAAAAATATTCAAATTTTTTATAATTATACAACTTATAATATTTCCGCTTTCCTTGAAATATCATATTCGGATTGTACTTGGTAAAAAAAAATTTAATCCATTAGGTCTGAATATTTTTTTTAAAGAATAGGTCTGACACAGGAGGATTTTATAAGTTATACCATAGGGTTCACTCTTGACATAATATTAAATAATATTTTAAATAAACCTAACAACAAAATAAAACATGATTTGAAAAATGTGTTTTGTTGGCTCGAATGTTTTTGGGGTAGTCAACTAACTCTATAATATTCAAGAGTCATCAAGATAGTTTTTTCTTATAAATGATACTATTTTTTAAGAGTGGCAACAATAAAATATATGAAAAGATTACCTAAATTTAGGTCACTCTCAGACTTGTTAGCAAAAAAGTGTTTTCTAATCGTTACAAGGTTTATGTTATTCTAATATTTAATTCTTATATTACAACTATTTAATTCTTACTACAATATTTAATTTCAAAAATTTTTAATGTAATATTTATAAATAAATTAATGCTTGAATTAAGCACTTATACTCACATTCACTTTACACTTAGTTTTTGATAATTTTCATATAAATATATTTTACATATCATTCATACCCATTACTATTTATTTATGACTGCGATTCATTCTAATAGATTTATTCGAAAACGTTACACCGGTTCAGATTTTTATTTTATTGTTTAATTTCATTTTTGAATAATTTTGGCTATCTTTTGTAAATTATTTTGAGAAAAAATTGAAAATATGAGCAGTAAATAAATTTTAAACTCTTAAATATATTATTTCACAATTGGTTTATGGATATAATTATAATTTATTACCAGCCTGTGTTTTGTTTAAAAAAAAATTTTAGGCCTGGCCTGGGTTTATTTTTTAAAAATTTGACACTCATATACCTGGGCCTACAGGGTCTCTGATATATCTAAACGAAAGTGTAACTTAATTGTTTTAAGTTTAATTTAGATTTTATAAAAATCATAGCATCAAATAATAAAATATTCTTGTAAATCTTGGTAAAAGAAATATAATAAATATGTTGCTAAGAAACGTTCGTGTAACTTATAATATTTTAAAAAAATAATTGAAATTTTGTTACTTTTTTTAATATTTATTTATTTTTTTTATTTATTTGAAAATTTAAAAAAATATATTCAACAGAGGATTATGTAACGATACAACAACCCTGCCCATCTATTCTGGACTCAGTTTAACGAATTATTTGCCAGTATACTCCCATATTGCAAATGGATCTAGACATATATTAAGGGACAACTACGACAATCAAATATTCGGGCCTTTATCATTGCATCCTCATTATAGTTTTTCCTCCACAAGCCACAACACAAAATCGAATCTGGACAGTACTAATGAGATTAACAATACAAGGTTTTATGTGTGAATTTATTTTTAAAGAATTTATTTTATTATATACTGTTATATAGGTTACCAATCTATGATTAAGCATGCACTCTTAAGGGTGAGTGGCGTTATTTAGAGTATCTCGAATTTCTTAAGTTGCTAGGTTTCATTTAGAAATTTTACTATTATATATATAATAGGTGGTGCGGTTTCGTTACTAGGAATTTAAATTTAGGTAGGTATCCAGGAGCGAATATTTTTTAAATATTTATATAATTATGATAAGAAATACTGATAGTGTAGTATACTATTTAATATAATGCCATGTTCATATCCATTTTAGAACGTCTATTTAGTAATCATCGTTTGTTGTGTCATAAAAGATTTTTAAAAATTATGAAACTTTGAGTATAATTAATAGAAAATTTGATTAGTTTCAAAGCCCTGTAGACCCTCTCCCCACCTCCCAGTTAATAATGCAAAGAAAAGGCTATGAGAATAAATTTTTTTTTTTATTTTAGGCCAAAGATCGGCCAGATTTATTAACTTAAAAGAAGTAAAAATCATTAATTGCTTATCACAGATGACAAATTATAATTAAGAGAAAACATATGTTTTATATTTTTCTAGCGGAGGGCTCTATATGACCTTCTTGGTGACAAAAAGAAAATGATTCAATTATAAAATGGATACTGGCTATTAAGCTACTACCCCCTCTCTCCCCATCCTCATCCTCCTAAATTTCAATGATCCAATAAAATTTAAAATTTTTTTATTCTGAGTATATAAGTCTGCAATTTGAACATTTCTGGCTATACTTAAAAATAATGCATACTTTTATGTGCACATCAAACTTAATTATAAAATTCAAGGTATATATTTTTTTGTTACGTGGAATTTTTTTTGATAAATAACCTTATTTTATAAGTTATATTACCTATTTAAATTTAAATTTCCGAAATAGATACGTTTCATAATAATAATTTATATTGAAAGCTTTCTAAAGTATATATGTCGTAACGGAATACGGAATCCATAGGAATTCGGAATATCTAAATTTTAAATCCTTTTCCGAGGACAATTTTTAATTTGAAAAATTTGACTGTCAGGAAATGTATGCCATCATGTATAGAGTATCCACACTAAATTTGAGACCATTTTACCATGATCTTTTCAACTACTCTAAATTTTTATATATGGAGTTTTTCTTATAAATTAAAAAATACTTGGCGAGAATTATCTGTAATTCATAAAGTAGTTACTTTACGCATGAGAATATTTTTAGGTTAAATGAAATTTTTTTCAAATTTTAAAATGTTAGAAAAAGTCAAAACTGAGAAACTACAAGTCCCCACGAATTTCATATCCCGTTACGACATATATTGTTTATATAATATTATACTAAATATATTTGACATTGAAAAATATCTAAGGAGCGAATCATCGACATCGCCAGTTTTAGCCAATTCGTTTTCGTTCAACATGGATAAGTTACCCTTTATTAGTAAGATCAACAAATCCTCTGCCGATATCACGAAATCATCCTCACTAACAACGACTCCCGATAACATCAAAACCCCGACCCAAGAAAGCTATAAAGAAAACTCGAAAGAAATTTGCAAGGAGGATAATTTAAAGCATTACGTTAAAAATAACAAGAGAAGCAAAGAAATTAGAAAATCTAAACGTTCCAAGAGTTCTAAGTCATTGCTAGGATTCGGAGCCAGTTTTAACTTGAGCAACAAGCCCACTCTAGGTGAAGATAACGTAGCTTATTCAAAGAAAGGGGAATGTGCCATAACATGTAAAAGATACAGTAGAAATCATTTCAATGATAGTGATTTTTACAGCTCAAACAACGGCTATAATTTCCCATCAAATGAAGTTGACACTATGAAAGAGTCTAAACGGAGGGATCAGTACATTAACAACTCATTTTTGTCTGAAAGTTCCAACGAAAATGATTCTGGTATATTGGTTGAAGAAGGACCTAATGATTATTATGCCAATAACAATGGGAATTGTATTATAAATAAAGTATAATTATAGTTAATTTTTGGTTTTTTACACAATTATAATTCTTATATTATTAAATATTGTTAATGTGAATAGTAGGTATTACTTATTTATAAGCATAAAGGTTTTTTTATATTAGGTTTAAAGGTCTTACTCCTAATTTTTAACACCTAGAGACAGAATAGTTTAAAGAGATTCTTTTATTAATTATATTGAATGAAATCTAATTTTATAAAAAATGTATTTTATTTTTTTCTGAAATTGCAAAAGGATATTTCAAGTAACAATCAAAATCAATTTCCACCATCTGCAATTATAACGAGTATAGAATCAAATTTAAAAGCTCGAACTTCACTAAACGTTTATCTTAAAGATTTCAAACCATTTTCAATCAACTCTACCAGCTGTACATCAGAAAACGGTTGTGACACCTTCTATCATGATAACACTGAACAATCTACCTTTAAATCAAAAGGCAATAGGCAAAATAATAATATAATGAAAAATGATTCCAAAGTTTTGAAAGATGGTTATGATCATATGATTAATGAAGGATATGGGAATGCTAATAATAAAAACTATAAAATATTTGTCAATAATGAACAAATTAATCATAAGTATCCCTATAATAATCACATTAATAAGGACGATCATGATAATATTAGCAATGTTGATCTTGATTATTCCAATCTAACTAAAAGTAGTAATATATCAAATTTTCTTAGACTTTTTGATATCAATGGAACATTTGGTAAAGCCAATGAATTTCAACATAAAGTAAAAGGGCCTAATTCAAATTATAAAAACGGAAATTGTAAAAATGATAAAAGTTGCATAAATAATTCGCACAATACCTTAATAAAAAAAATTAATAATGCCCTAGCATCTAATCATAGTAATAAACTAGAAAATGTTAACTATCATAATAAAATAATGAAAACAATTGATAAAGGTAAGTTATACTCACCGTGCGATAAAAATATAGCTAATATGCTTGTGTCAAAAAATAAAGAAAATATGATGAAATATTCTGAAGAGGTTAATCATATAGAAAGTGCATCAAAGAGATACGTTAAAGCCTCAAAATTTTACAGTATACAAGGTTTCAGGAAGTTTGGGAGTTTAACTCAAAATATAAGATCTAGTAACATACTAAAATATAATAAAATATTAGGAGCGATAAACGAAAAAATTTCCAAATCTAATGATGACATGAATTTAAAAAATTATTCAGTAAACACTGAAAGCGCTTGTAGTATTCACAAATTCTTGACATTTCACGAAGATTCACGATTAAATTACAATGCACATTCAATGACCAAATGCAATTCGAGTTTTAGCCTAAGGTCAGAAATAGATTCTAAATATACCCTCTCTAACTTGTTTATGAGTAAAAAGAAGACTTTATTCCCATCACTGAGCTCTATATTTCACCTGAATGAGGATGCTAAACCGCCAGCCAATATAGTTACTAATAAACCAATTAACGACTTAAATCCTAAAGTTTTGTCATTAGAAATATCGCCTCGTGTCTTAAAAGAAAAAGGAAAGTCTAGCTGGACCAAAAATTATAGAAATCAATGGTTAGCCGAAGAATACGCTACTATGCAAAAGCGTAATATTGTAAGTTTTATCTCTAATTAGAACTATTAATCAGTATCGTAAACCTTCAAAACCCTTATATACTCGATCATATGAACGGCTAATTTTGGAAAATATATGGCCTTATATTAGAAATTTAAGGATAAATAAGATTAGAAGGTGGGGCATATTTAGTTACGAGACCCTGATTAATATTATATATGTTATCTAAAACATCTTAATGGCATAATTAATATTTTATTATTCTAAGGAATTAAAAGTTGAAAATGCCAAGAGAGCGAATATGTACAACACGCAAAAAACAAACGTCAAACCAGCAACGATTAAATTAGGAGTTAGTGGATACAATGAGTCGTTGCAAGCCTATGAAAATGCACCAGGTAAAAATATTTTATATAAAAATAAAAAAAAATTTCCATTTTCTTAATTTACTTTGGCCATACTAAAATATCACTTAAATCATAATCTACAAAAGGAAGAGAACTACATATTATAAGAAATTAAGTTATATAAAATCTAATACACAAAATAATTTAAAGAAAACTATTGTTATATGTAATAGTTCTTATACTCATCCTTAATTTAAGAGATTCGATAAAACCTTTTGCGAATGGAATAATACTCGGTGGTTTTTTACCCATCCTTTTATAGTATCCAAAATAATGTTTCAATTATAGGAATATCTCCATCTCATTAATTTTATTATCCTTACTTCTTGCCTAAATACTTCATTTCTTTTAGAAAATAAATTCTTCCTTCCAACCAGAGCTAATCTCATGAGAATCTAAACTAGTTGAGTCGTCTCTAAGTAAATATTTGAATTCATGTTTGTTTTTCATTTTCCCGTTTTTTATTTGTTTGACAATCTGTCAAGTCGAATCTAAGGGGGCCTTTGATTTTCTTTCTAACTTATGAAGGAACTAGTGAAACAACATTTTACTATCTTATAAGCGGATAAAGTTATACTAATTCTAATTTATAATAAAACTTTGTTTATCTAGATATTTAAATTGTCAATTGATAATTGACTGAGTCATTGTCAGTGGTAGACTGGCCATAAGGGGAAATAGTGCCCGCAAGGCCTCCACAAAATATAAATTCTGGAGACTGAATTTTTTTTTGCTAAAACAAACTTGTGAAATCAAATTGGTAAAATTTTTATAGGGTTAGAAATTAGTTTGATTAGTCTATAGGGTATAATTTTATTTAAAATTTTTGCATTATTTGGTAAGTTGTTAATAGAATACAGGCTCTTATTAAGTATTTTTATAAATTTTTAAAATGAAGTCCATATCGTACTATCTTCAAATAAATATTATTGATATTCTTACTGCACGAATCATGGTTAAGGTTTCCAAATTAGCCATTTCAACTTAGGATATGGCATTAATTAAATAAACTAATCACCGATCAAATTTTACCTGTTTCATGGAATGTTTATTACCTTGTCATAGTATTAGTCGAATACATTCCGATGAATGTAGAGATAAAAAAATAATCCTTATAGAATTAAGGTATTTTGGCATAAATTGATAAAATAATTAAGTGTTTAATAAGAGATTTTCTAAAAATTAAGGCCTCATTAGTGGTATTCTACATTTTCCCCAAATAATTTGGCATATTAATAACGAGAATATAAAGGTATAGCTAGATGTAATCGTCTAATTAGAAAAAGTCAAAGTCATGAATTAAGACAATGATTAATTTCGTTTGCTAGGATATATGAAATTAAAAAATTTTCAAATTAAATAAAGATATAGAATTGGAATAACAATGAATCTCACTTATATAAATTCGCTAATTGTCTGTGATCTGTTAAATTGGTTGAGAATTATCATAGTGTGTACATTATTATTTATTTGTATTGATATCATTATAAAAAACTTTTTGCAATTTATTTAATTCCATAGAGATTTATAATTCATTGCAGTTTTTTTCTGCATTACTATATTTCATATATTTTATATATTGAAAATTATTGGCATCTCTTTTTATCTGAAGCTTCTGAATAATCAACATATGTATATCTCATCTAATGTATTATGATATAGGATCCATAGGAATTTAGAATCTCTCAATATCCAATCATTAACTGGAAATTTTTTAAATTGGGTGTAAAGTATCAGCATATACCCACACTATGAATTTTAGACAATTTTTATTTATTCCAAATTTATATAGTTTTCTAATATATTTATACAAAATATACAGAGGTTCATGACGAAATTGTTTGAAATTCGTAAGACTAGTATTCAACACAGGTGGGAACACATTTCTGGTTAAATCATAATTTTCTCAGTAAATGATTTAAAATTTAGAGAGAATGTCAATAGATATATCCCAATACGACATAAAGCCATATCTCTATCTAGCCAAACGAATTACAGTGATCATTTGTTTCATCTAAATCATTGTGACTTCAATCTGCTTCTTAAAAATGAAAATATAAAATCATTGTTCTGAAAGGGGAAGAAGGGGGGGGGGGGTAATATAAAATCATTTTTCTGAAAGGGGAAGAAGGGGGGGGGGTTAATGAAGGTAGCTAATTCTGTTTCGGATTTCCTTTTTTGCTAATTTTGGGGATATTACCGTTGGGGATAGGGAGAGGGGTGTAAAAGTTCCTGCTCTCTCATCTTTAATCATAACCATATTTTGTAAACACTATCATTTTTTTTATTTCATCTCATAGTAGTAACAAAACAGAATTACCAAAACTGTAAGAATATGAAAAAATGCAAAATACAAATGGCCAAATTATATGAAATAGAACCATCCGATATGATATATTCTAATGTGAGCGATAGTCAGCTCAAAACAAAGGAAAAAATCTCAGGCATATTGATCAATGAATCAAGAAATGATCAAAATACGATTGGGAATGATAAGAATTATTATGAATCGATATTAAGTTCCCTCGACAATATTTTAAATCAAGAAATTACCGACGATATAAATTCAGGAAATCGGCTTAGCCAGGATAACGATAAAGATTACAAATATATTTATTTAAAGAATGATGGGAAAACGATAGATGTGTGCAATAATAACCTTCTTTCAAACTCCGAAACAATCCTAAAAAGCTGTTTAGACGACTCCTTCACGACTAATAATGTAAGAATATCAGATGGGCCGACGTTTTATAAAGTAGACGATATTTCATTGAGAGATACAAACTCTGAAAGGTCAAATATAAAGGTAAATAACGATAATTATAGCTATAATATGTGTCGTATCAGGATATGGAAACCATGAGGATTTTTTAAGCAAGCCGATTTAGAAATATTTACCTCGTGGGTAAAGCTAATTTATTTAGGCTTCCATCTCGAAAATATACCAAAAAAATTGGCTTAAACCTCATGGCTTAAAATAAAATAATTCAAGGAAATCGTCAAATCTGAAGGTAAGCCCCTTTATTTGGCTATATCTCAAAATCGAGGCCATTTTTTTGGCTTAAGGCTTAGGATTTTTTTGATTTAAACTCGAGGTTAAACCGAAATATGCATGTTTGAGCAAACTAATAGTTCGTAAAATATGTCCAATTTTTTAATTTTCAAAGTTTTGCACGGAAATTCGGGACGAATTTTATTTTACTTTCGTAATTTTAATTTAACTAGTTATAGCAGATAGAATGATCATAGCAGTCTGTAAAATTATTCAGGGTGTGTCCTGGTTCGACTTATTACTAAACAACCGGCTGTATAGTTTAAACTAAGCCAGAGTTTTTAAAACCTACATTTAAAAGTAGCGCGCTACCGCTATCACTAATTGTCAAAAAAGTAGCGCGCTATTAGCTACTATTTTTTAAAAGTAGCTTTGGCTACTTTTTATAAAAAAAATTTAGAAATAAATTTGATTTATTTTTTGCTTTTAATGAAATTGTATAGTATATAATACTTAAAAATCAACATTTATAAATATTTAAATATAGTTAGTTTTGATTATAAAAAAATTATGTAAAACGACTATAATTCATATAATAAAAATAACAATTTATGGTAATATTTATTTTGTTGCATCCCCAAGTCTAGAGCGACGATCAGAAAGTAAAAGTTTCACCTTACTAAATAATCTCTCAATACTAGCACTAATGTTGTTAAAAAGCCCGATTTGGGTCGATTTTTAAATACTAAGACTATAGCCAAAATTATATTGTAAAAGCCCCAAGATTTAAGTAGAAGCCCAAACCTTACTTCCATCTCTGTGCAAAATCAGCTACACGATATTATTTTGGTTATAATCTTAATCGGGCTGTTTTAAAAAATCGTCCCGAATCGGGCTTTTTAACAACACTCACTAGCACTTGAGGGCAAGGAAGTATTTAATTTTATATACATATTTTTAATATAAGAAAAATGATCAAAAATACTCATTTGAGTATTTTTAGATTTAAAAAATGCGTCTAGGGGATTTTCTATTATATTAGTATCCTTTATTTCAAAAAATTTATCAGTGAAAGTCGTTTTATGATTGTAACTAGGACATCTTTGTTGAGTATAAGACTATTCAGCTTTACCATGAGCCTATCACGTTGATCTTTACCATCATCGGAATTGATATATGGCTAGTTTAGTTTAAAATAGGAATGAATCAAGGCAGCTAACACATTATCATCATTGTATAGGTTGGAGAATCTAATAGTTACAAAAATAATGTATTTAAAATATATCTCAATCATTAAATTTTATAAATCTTTTAGCTTTTAACTTTAAGTTAGAATAAATTATTCAGTCAAATTCAAAACAATTATAATCATCTTAGATTTCTACCTATATAATATTGAATCCAAAATAAATTAAATCAACTTAAATTATGGATCAATCATAATTACATTTATGCTGTGAAAATAAAATTTCCATTTATAGTATTTAAATTCAATTTACCTTCTATCAATCCTTTTAACTAGGGACTGGCACAAGTTTAGATTATTCAATCTCTTTAATTTTGTAGTTAGGATACTCGAAGTGGGAACATAATACCCCATCTCGATATTATCCTCACCTTCCAAAATTTCACAGGAAAAAGCTACATATTGCATAACCTAAAAAATTAAAATGATATGAAATTGAATGAGTTACTTCTGTATACTTTTTTATAAAAGTATGCTCTTCATCGTTGATATATTAAATTCCAACGTGATCACGGAGAAAATCCATTTCTAATCGTCTTTCTCCAGAACAAATGCTACTAATTTGATTACATGGTATACTGAGTTCCATCTAGTGTGGTTAGGAGTTAATAAATACCGGCCTAATTTTTTTTTAAAATATGCCTGAGCCTTCAGAAAATTTTTTCTTTTTATTCCATAGAGTTTGACATTTATAAAAAGTGGAGATACTCTTTTAAGATCTTCAAGGCTCCTTTCAGCATCCATCGTTGCTATCAAATTTAGATTATGGCATGAGCATTTCTGATGACTAAGCAACATTGAGTTGGAGTTAACGGAAGATCCTATAGATTATTTATTAGATTAACATATATTATAAAATAATAAACCTTCTTCTACATTAATATCATTGGCATCTACACCTATTCCTCCTCTTCCAACACATTTTGACTATCATTCTGTATCTCAACTACAGTATTATCCTCACCCAGTGGCCCCTACAACGGGGGGAAGGGGGGTCCGCAGCAACTGTTTCTAAAAATTTGAGTGAAGGTTCTTTTTTTTAAATAATTATTTTAAAATTTTGAGTGGGGGTACATTTTTTAAAAATTTTTTTATTTTTTATTTTAATATTTAAAAAAAAAATTTATTTTTTAGTTTAATTTTTTTTATTGTTTTGCTACATCCATCCATAACCAATTGATTTCTGGTTTATGTATGTAATAATAAGACCCCCCCCCCCACCACCCCTTATTATTTAATTTAATATGTATTGACGGAAATTTTGGTCGATGTTAAGTAAATTAGGTTGTTATCCCAGGTTTCTTGTCATAAATTATTTTTTCAATTTCAAAATATGCCCAAAAATATTAACCAAAAAAAATAAAATGTGTTAGAAGAAAATATATCTGACTCTTTTAATTATCATGAAATTTAATAGTGATATTATTGTGCATGTGATGGCCGTATGGAAGGCTTTCACACAACAAAAATTTCATATTATAATTTATAATACTCCAGAAAGAATGTGTGGATAATAACTGTTCTATCATAAGAATAATAATAAGATGTCTAGGTTATTTAATATCTCGTAACGAAGCCTTCTGGGGGAACAGGTAACAATAAGGCAATATGATGGGTCTTTCATTGCAGATTCTGATCCAGTACTGGGAGAAAACGAAAAAATATTTTCATTGAAACCATGAATATGGTAAAAAAAATTCAAAATAAGATAGAATTTAACAGGTGCTTTTTAATTATAGTTGATGGCACATATGATGTTTAGAAATCAGAAGCTCGATTTGATATATTCGTAAATTTTGCATAGAATACAAATAATTTTTCGATAGGTCCAATCTGAATAGTGTATTAAAATTATTTATTGATTTTAATCAAAATCAAATATTTTGATCTCTGCAGATTTTTTTAAGAATGCTCATGCAAGTTTTCTGATCAAATTTAACCAAAATTCTATATCTTTTTTATAAAAAATCTTTAGAGATTAAAATCTTAATTTTTAAAAAGAGTAAATTTTTTCTGATTTTATGCACAAAAAATCTATCATGATTAAATAACAAATTTTAAAAAAAATTAATTCTGATCTTCTTTGAAAAAAATCTTCAATTTTGTGATCTTCAAAGATTTTTTCCTCATAATTTTGGTAAGATTTTTTTTAAAATTTAATTTCTCCGCCCTCTTCCCATATATTTATTATTGTCAAACAAAAAGATTGAGCTATTTTATTCTTCTCTTGATTTATATAAAATCATCTTTGACGTCTAAGTCGATTTAGTTTTTTGTTGGGGTTAATTATCATAAAATAATAAATATGACATCGTTTATGTTGAATTTTAATATATTAAGAGATAATTAGTATAGAAAGTCATATTATGTAAGTCATAACATATATACAAATAATATACGTACTTTTATTCATAAAAAAGATTATTTATTTATATATTCTATTTATCATAACATTTAATAACTGTTATGTTCGAAAGGTTATAAAAAAATTGAAAGTTTTCAATTACACTTTGGATTTTAGTTTAAATATTTTACTTTTCATTATGTCATAGGCTTAATCAAAAAAATTAATCATTTGTGATTTCTATTCATAACCTGTCAATCTTAAAGTGTTTGGAACTAATTTACTAATGAGAAATTACATCCGATTTTTATGATAATTTTTTCTGTTTAGAATTTTTTATTGTATGAATTATTTTATAATATTTAAAAAAAACAGATTATTTAAATCGAATACAAATAGTAAATTTTATTATTTGTACAATACGAATACTAAAAATTATTGGATTCATAAAAACAAATCGAATGCGAATAATGCAAAATTCGTTTGGTTTTTGAAAAAGTCTAAATTATCTCACATTATAAATATGTTTCTGTATAATATACAAATCAAACATTTTACAAAATAAAATAATAATAAATAAAATTCTGATTTAATAAAGTTAATCCTGTTGTATGATAGTTTTATGTTATTTATTTTAAAAAAAAATCATTAAACTTATCGGTATAAAAAATTTCCTTTTTTTAATTACATAAAAATAAAACTTTATTATTATCTAACGTGATCAAGGACCTACCTGATCTTACCTCTATAATATAATCAAATCGAGAAAAAATTAAAAATTGCAACAAATTTTAACATCGAGTGTTTATCATATTATTTATTAATTTATAATTTATAATTTGAAATGATATGAATAGAAAGATATTTCAGGAATTTAATAAAAAAAATCTATTTAATAAAGAGAGAATAAATAGTGTATATTTATTTTGTATCTCATATTCAAGAAGTTACTAACTAATGAGATTAACTTTTAAAAACTCATATGAAAATATTATGTATATAAATTGTGTATACATTTTGTTTCATTTCAATCTTCTTTCTTTTTTTTTTAATTTTGAGGTTCATTGAATTTATATCTTCACCATAATATTCTACATATATATATTATTATTATTTATCATATTATTCTATATATAATAAAATAATATAACTAAATAATTGTGCTCAAATATCTTTTAATAGATTAGATAATATAATTCTTTTCTAAATAGTCATTTTTATAATATCCTCAAATAAATGGTTATTATAATTGTTTACTTAAACTAAAATTTTATATTACATGGTCGAAATTCGATCTGTGAAAACGAAAGTTGATTATAGTTTTACTTTATAATTATGCTAAATCAGGCTGGAAGACAATATAAAAATCTTATTATATTTATTTAAATCTATTTTTTATTGATAGGATAAAAAGAAGGTGCAACTGATGACAATCGATGAGTTAAACACTTCAAAGTATGTTATACTTCATAAATATGTATTTTTTTTTTATATTACGTATGGGTCTGATATATTAAATTAAAATCTGATCATGCCTTGCCGACAAATATAATAAACACTCGTCAAAGCTGACAATTTTTCTTTGGTAATAATTTGTGTTTAAAAAATATAAAAATGAATTGTCATCAATTTTATACCTTTTATTAAAACAAAAAATAAATATGAGATAGTAAAAAAAAGTGTAATATATTTTAAGATTTAAGTCGCTTTTTCATCTAAAATATAATTTTTTTAAAAAAAGAAAAAGGTAATGAAGCGTTATCAATAAACTTAGCTTGATTTTTTTTTAAAGTTTCCTTACATGACAATTATTGGATTAAGATTAAAATTGAAATCACACATATATTAATTTATCAAATAATAAGAAACATTATTGATTTATAAACTCCTTCAACGTTATTATGAGGGAAAGAAAAAATTACGCAAAAGAGTGGCATTATTTTATAAATATATAAACAATCACATATTTTATAAATATCTTATTAACAAAGGTAAAAATAATTTTGTCCTATTTTGATGAAAATTGCTTTCGAACATTATTATAATGATTATTTTTTTTTTGTTGCAGAGTAGAGGAAACCCGGGTTATATTGTCCATAAAAATTTGTGCTATAAAAGACGAAGCAAATTTTCCAAAATGTTGAGTTTTATTCCTTACATAAATCTATACTGTAGAAATTAATAATTAAGAAAAATCTTTTAGTTTTAATTAATATAAAATTTTAAAAAAATGTAAATTTATGAATTATGAAAAACACCCGAGGTACCATTATCCTATCGCGTTGCATGTCATAGCGCTTTCTTATTTTTAGATTTTTTTAAAAATTTTTTATATATAAATGTTAATTCTAAGTAAATAAATAGAAATAAATTGTAAAATATGTAGGTTTATTTCTATTATATACATCCCCCGGAGGTCAATCATCTTCATATTTATTGTCATTCGAAGCCATAGACGAATTAGTGGCTTCTAATTTTCTTATAATTTAGTTAGATTTTTTTTATTCAAAATAATCCCTGCTAAAAAATGGCTATTACGTACCCCGCCAAAACCTGCCCCATGTCTTCACAATTTTAATTTGAAGATATTAAATTACCAAAAATATTGTCAATATTTTTATATAAGAAAAAATTGAGTATTTTATTATTTAGAATTGATACTTAGTCTGAGTAGCATTTATAAAAAGATTTATTAGTAAAAATGTAAAAAGTTACTTTTGACGTGAAAAATTTAAATTTGGATTTAAAATCTTCCATGAGCAATTTTTTGCGAAACATTTTTAGACCTACTTATGCAGCTTATTAAAATATAAATTTTGCTTAAATTTCAAATCTCAAAGTTTATCATATTTGAGAAGAAATTACCTGCCCGAGATAACACTATTTCCAGTCTTTCCTATATATATATCTCATTCCGTTTTAAATATTAGTAGATATAATTACAATGGCGCAAAATGATCGCCAAAATATTTTCTATTGGCGCATAATATATTATTTTTTATTAAATATGCACCTCGATAAATATTATAATATCCAAAATATTAAGAACTAGCCTAGCACTGTAGTTAATAGGTACACTGTTATAAATATAAATGGGTTGTTCTTTCTTGTAACATATAAGTATCTTCTTTTTCCCAATCGAACAATTATAAAAACAAATTTTTTTTTAAATAATGTACCATTATTTAGCTAAATGACTTCTTCTCCTCTTCTGATAAAAGTTAATTGGTTTAGTTTTCTTCTTCCCATCCATTCTTGTTTATTTGTGAAAATAAAAGTTTGCGAAGACAAAGTTATATACCTTATTTAAAAAAAAAATAATAAGTATATATTAATATAAATAATATACTAATTTAAAAAAATAAATTAAATATTTATTAATATGAAATCACTCATTATTTAGGTCATACAACCACATCTTAACCAATTCATTATGTATAGTATATAATTTCTTTCCCCCCATCATCTCATTTAACCATAATATTTAATATAAAAATTAATTTGTTTTCTTTCTTATTTAGATTTTTTTTAAAACTTTTTTCTTTATTTATTAGAGTTAAGTTTACGTGTTTATTATAAAAATATGTATACTATGTGCGAAATTTACCTTTTATATTATTATTAAATATACTTTTTATAATATAAACGATTTTAATTTTTAAAAATATATAAAATAAGATGTTATTAAAATATCTTAACGTTGCCTTTATATTAACTATAACTCTATATAACTTTTTAAATGATATTTTATTAAATTGATAATCTTAATCTTTGAAGTTTTACATTTAAATATTTTTGATTTAATAAAAAAAATAAAATAAGGTGCTAAAAGTTAATAATTTCTTTTATATCAATTAAAAAATGTCTTAAAATATCTCTTTAAAAAGGACTGTTAAATATTAAAAAACAATTATAATAATGTCTGCGAGAGGAGATAAAAGTTCTATTATAACTTCGTCTAAAGAAAACAAAAAATTGAAAAGAACTTTCAGTGATCGAGCTTTGAGAAGAATATCTAATATCATTTTTAAATTTCCATTCCGTTTTTCATTGCTGTCATCGCGGTAAAATAAAAAAAAATTATTAACATGATATATCTTAAAATTATTTCTACGTCACATCGATTATATAAATTTTCTTTTACTCCTTTTTTTAATAGACTTAATCCGAGTTCCAACAAATAATATTTTATGATTTTTTAATGTAATTTACTTTAGAGTTTAGATTTATACGATTTGAATATAGCTGTTTTTTTTTCATTTTAAATATTATGCTTTACATATTTTTTTTAAAAATAAGCATAACCATTTTTTTTCTCCATAAATTCAAATAGAATAAGTTTAGCATCGAATCAAAATCTGGAGGACCAGAATTTCGATACGGATTCTTGTTTCGAGGGGAACGACAATAACCTAGACGATATAATTAAAAACAGACCAATTAATCTCACTCGATCCCCCAAAATTAATAAAGGTATCACAAGAAACAAAACCATAACGAATAATACCAATGTGACAAATTTTCGCCGATTTTCTTCCTACGGCGAAAAACAGAATCCTATGTATTCATCATTCAAAGGGCGAGATAATATACAATTCACAGTGGACTCGATTTCCGATATCATTCCTCCTTCGTTAAAAGGTAAACATTCTAAACATTGTTCAGGGACTCGCAAACTGATGGCCACTGCCAAAATGCGTTATTCTCAAGAAGATTTAAACCTCGACGTCAATTTTTTGTCAGAGGATCACGCTGACGAGGGTAGAACAAGTTTCAGAGATGAGCCATTTTCCGACGATTTAACAATTGTCGGTAATATGACGCTTCGCCGAAAAAATATTCTGAATCGTTTTGCAAAATTGGCGACCATATCAGAGCTTGCGAACTCGGAAAATAATTCTACGATTTTATTTAATGGCAATGACGATATTCTAGACAACCGCAAGGAAAAGTATGAGTCTATTTTAAATCTTATACTGTTTAGCAGGCGCGTTATCACCTCCTCCCCCCCTATCGCTAATTTGCGCTCGTAAATATCATTTTCTAATATATATCTCCCCCCCCCCTCTCCAAAAAATATTATAATAAGAATTTGAAAAAAAATTAGTAAAAGTTAATAACTTTTTAAAATAACTATGATAATTCAAAATATTTTTAAAAGAAGGATTTTAATTTTAAAAAAAATGAAACCAAATATTATTTTTATAAAAATCTAATATAGCCAAAACCTACAATAAGTGGACTTTAAGATCTCCAATAAAATTTATCTAATAGTTCCCCCCCCCCTCTCACCTTTGCAAAATCCTGGATACGCCTATGTGTTTAAGTATTTAATTATAAGTTGATCATATATAATACCTAATAATATGTGAGTTTTTTTTTCGATCGAGATAATTTAATTACAAGTTGCATTTACATTATAATAGCATACTTTGATTGATTCATTTATGTATAATCTCTCTTTTTGTATGTTAAAAAACATATTCAATTTGGTAAAGTGTAATCATCATTAGGTTCTGTAACATTTAAGCGCATTGCATATTAAGTTTTTCAAATAAATTGTTTTGAAAAAAAAACAGAAACACCACTGTGCAAATTAATAAAACACACATTTGAAGAAAATGTGCAGATATGAATGAGTAAAATTATTTTTGTAGGGATATAAAAAGCAAAAAAAATCTTTTATATTTTACAAGAACTTGGAAAAACATAAGAAAAAAAATGCTTATTTTAATGAAAATTTTGAATATTCAAAAACTAATTATTTTAGAAAAAGTTAATTTTTAACTCAAAAATGAGATAATTATAAAATGATCTTGATAATGAAAAATTCAAAATATTAGTAGAATATATTTATTTAAGCTGATTGTGAAATATGATGCAATAAAATTGGTAGATTATATTTCCATAAAGATTGTAGTATAAAAAACAGAAAAAAACATTATTTTCTTTTGTTTTTTTCCCAAAATACGGGTTTTTTTTATCTACTTTTATGTTATAATTGATAAAAAACACAGCCATCCTTCAAACACCTGCTTCTGTTTACATCGTATTAAATCATCATATTATATACCCTCTTAAAAGATTCCCCAATATCTTTTCCTTTTTTTATTGGTTTATTATATTTTTAAGAAAAATTAAAAATTATAATATTATCGAAAGAAAAAAATCATGGAAGGGAGTCTGACATATGCTCCCATAATTATTTAATTTTTAGCAGATTATTTAATTTGGAGTACAAGAACACAAATTCTTTTAATCAAATAATATTATTGCATCTAATATATAATACAGTATTTCAGATTATAAGAATATTGGTTTCAAATTAATTGAAAAATTTATACATTATTTATTACATTTTATTGATTATAATATTAAGTGTCTTTACTCTTTAGTTTGAAAAAATATATATAATGCAGAATGCCATTAAGAAATTATTATAAAATTTAAATTAATTTAGATAAGTATAAACTTATTTAAAAAAATAGCTTGTTTAAAATTATAAAAATAATTTTTTTTTAATGCGAAACTACGAATTTAATAAAAATAAAAATAAATGATGTTCTCAATTTTTTTTATAATATTTTTAGATTCAGTTTTACTTATCGCTTATAAAATTTATAAATAATGGGATTTTCTTTCCTTAAAATAATTTCAATAATCAGGATCAAACGACACGGGACGCACAAAACAGACAAAAAAGAACCAGTGGACGCTTACTGCCACGATGTTGATGTTACGGTAGATCGTGGTAAAGAATTTGACTCCGAAGAGGCCATTCTACCCAATGAGGCAAACAAAGTTGGAGACAACAAACCAAAGGCTTGTTATTATTTCCCTAAAATCGATGTCGCGAGCAACAAATACTCCAATCAAGCTATCAAAGGTCCGACGGAAACTTTCCTCGATGATCAATTTTGCCTTCTTTCGCCACAAATTGATTCCCCTTTAAATATAACAAAAGAGCATGGCTATTGTTCACCAACCCTCAAATCTGAATCTAACATCAATGAATTATATTCGAAAAATTTTATGAGAGTGAACCAGAAAAATAATCTGCCCTACTCTCTCAAAAAAGGTGACGCAAAAAAAAGCGCGAATAAATACGGTAAATACCAACGGAACTTTGATAAAGGGAAAAATGATCCCGTATCCCGTGCACAGGAAAATATGTTATTACCTCAACAATCAAGTGAGGAATCCCAAGATATAAAATATTCCGGCAAATATCTATACGAAAAACAAAGTAGAGGTACAACATTATCCTCTGAAGAATCCTCTGTCACTTCATTGCCACCTTCTAGGAGTGATAGTGGTTATTGCTCGTGGGACAATGGACTACCGCCTATGATTAACGGTCATTTAGTCATGAATTTAGAAAATAATTGTAATGATTCCAACCCAAACTTTAAGCATAAAACGATTCCACCTCATCGCCTGGATGATAATAATTCTACCGAGATAAAGAGCAAAAATATCAATAAACAACACCGAAAATTGAATCAATGGTCTAATGTTTCTATAAATAATCTGGTAGGCACTCAAGATCCCATCAACATAGCTAATCATAAATGTCTCGATATTGATTGTAATATAAATTCTATAACGAGACTAGAATTCTTGGAACCAGAATCTTTAAAATGCCCGATCTCTGAAATTGACAGTTATGAGGAATACAGCGAGAGTGAAGATGGGTATTGCGAGGATAACTCTGTTATCAACTATTATCTACCTCTCAAACCGGAGTTATGCTCTAATATTAGAAAGGACCCCACGCTTCGTCATGGTTATTTTGCAAGATTACTACCCCCAAAACTGGACGCTTTTCAACTTTCTACCCCCAGCGATCGTATAAATAACAACTTACAAATATATAATTCTCAAAAATCATCATCCCAATCCCCACCCTGTAGAAATAATGCTTTGAAGGCGAATCAACTTATTCGTCAAAAATCTCAGGAAGAGAAAGAATATTATGAATTATGTAGGGATATGAAAAGTTTAGGTTTGGCCAACCCTAATTTAAGAAATATTTTGAACCAAGAAGTTAACGAAGAGGTGATAAAGCAAATGTACCTTATATTTGCATCGGCGAAGGCAAAATCCGATATGATATCATCATCGATATTTAGGTTTGCTTAATTAAGTTTTACACATTCATAAATATAAATATTTTTTAGAATTATTATTATATATCCGTTTGTATTTATATTTAGTCAAGGCGATACAATCTCAAATCCCAAAGTGTCTGCAATAGATGATACCGATTCTATGCCGAATAATGACTCAAAAAATATTCTATATCAGGCCAAATTTTTAGATGGTGTTCAGAACAAATTAAAGGCCTTGAAAATGATGAAAAGTGATCTCGAGGAGGAAGTCTCAAACAATAATCTTACATGGCAACAAATGAAAGCTATTATCAGCAAAGTAATTATGGTGATATTTATGAAATAAATTTCATATTTTTTAAATAAATTAATTGACGAATGAATTATTAAGAGCAATTGTAAACTTCTTATAGTGTAAGTAACTCCGTAGTCCGTTACCTTATTATAAAAGTAACTTCTATACCGATGCTGTTACATTCTTTGATGTTATATTTTACAATGTTTAAAGAAATGTTTTACTATATTTTAGCTAGTGAAATCTCAAGAAATGGAGAAAGTTTACCATTATTTTGACGATTCTGAAAAGATAATCTGTTTATTGCTGAGTTTGTCGATACGTATTTTTAAAAATAACCAATTGTTAAACAGCTGTATAGATACCAAAATGATGGATAATGACAAGGTATATAATATTATATAAAGCTTGCGAACCCAACTTGACAAAATAATAAGATATCAATAAGTAGTCCACCATTTTTATTATTTTCATAAACTAGGCTCGATAAATAAATACAAATGTTTAATCGATCACGCTTCGCATCTAAATTTAAATTAATTAGTTAAGGGTTTATAAGACACTGCACAAACAAAAATAGCCAATTTTGCTTCGGTTAGGTCAAATTTTTAAATAATCATAATATTAAAATTAAAATTACATTGATTTCAATGCGGTTACTTCAATTTCATCAATTGGCTTAAATGTAATAAATACATTCTATTCTTTTAATAACGTGATTATTTATTTAGTCGTGTACCAATTTGTTTGATTTCTTAATATATCTCATCGGTGGGAGATCTAACATTATATTTTTAAAAAATAACAATTAATTTACTTAAAATAAAACCTTTTTAATCCATGTAATTTAATCATTCACACAAATGTCCTTATCATCATAAATAAATTTATAGGTTAAAATAACTATTTTTATTATATATTTTCATAAACCATATTTTAATCTTGGAAACGGGCACTTATTTTCAATTTTTTTATAAGTTATTTAAAGTAAAAGAAAGAACGAACGAATACTAAATGTGAGATGAACATTTCTAAAGTTAACAACCCTAAATTTAACATTTATTTATTATTCTCATTTAGGGTTAGGGTTCATAATTTTTAGTATTATTTAATTTAATAAATAATATTATAATATGATTAAACAGGAAATATATGAAAATCGGAAATCTAAACTGGAGATGCAATACAAAGATGCCATGAATTTGAAGTTATCTATAGATAAACGCCTCCAACTTGTCGATACTTTATTCTCAAAATATATCTCGGAATCTGATTGCACGAAATTTCAGGAATACTGCGAATCTCGAATAAAATTGATCATAGTAAATAAATTAGATGTTTGATATAATTATATAGTGGGGATTCGTGAAATTTATATTTAATAATATATATAAAGGGAGGGTATGGAGAGTATGCATCCTGTATAGTGTAGATAGCTAGCACAGGTATAATCGTCGACTTCCTAGTAACTTGTCTGACTATTTAACTAAGCCTCGGAGGCGTGTGAATTATTTTGTTTTCGATTATTTCATCTTCTTAAATATTATAAACATTTTGCAAGTAAATAAAATGGCCTGATTTTACAATATTATTCTAAAGTTTATTCTGAACCAACAAATATATGTATTACAGACCTGAAGAATTTAAGATAATGGAATTAATATATGATGACCCCACTATCTTAAACCATAATCAATTTTAAAATTAGGATCAAAGGTTTATTATCGAGAAGATCAAAATCGGCGAGGAACAATTGTCAGCTTTGCAAAATCAAGAAAATTTTTGAAAAACATACGTTTAACACAATTGTTACCGGAAGTTGTGATAAATTATTGGACTGATAATAATAACTCTTTCATCTAGTATTAACTAAAATTTAATGTGTATTATCTAAATTATTTATTTGTATTATAATATAATCTCATTAATGATATCAAAATAGTTTATACTTTATAATATTATTCTAAAATTGATTTGTGTTTAGCTAATATAAATATTTTATAATAATTGTTTATTAATAAATTTTTATATTGATATTGACCCATATAAATATAGTGTCCCCTCCCTATTCCTATTTTATTGAATACATCACTCTGTCTCAATAAAACGATCATCTCCAGACTCATAATTTTGAAATTAAAAAAAAACATTTTGTTTTAAATATGCTTTTAGGAAATTGAGTAATTTAATATTAAAAAAATGACCACCTTAAATTTATAAATTAAAAACCTTGTTTAAATGATCCTAATCATTTTAACTCGAAAAGAGTTATAATTGAGTGTTGACAATTCACTGATGTTATTTTATGCGACATCTTTTGAATATTTACCATTGTACATTTTTCTTAAAAACGTTGGTAAAATGGTTTAAAAATTTTGAGAATTGTAATTCTTTAAGGTTCTCTGGTAACGATGCTCCTAAAATTTCGTTGACATTCTTATTAGTTTTAGTGATGCTTCGCTGATTTTATGACCTAAGAATTCGATCATTTCCTTGAAAATATTACATATTTTGAAATCTAATTCAGTTTATTTCTAGCGGTATAAGGTTTCTTTTATGAGTTTCGATTGATTCCCCAGTAATTATTATATCGTTAATATAACTCTACACCATATGGTCATTTTAATAATGAATCTATTGCTTATTGAAATATAGCCAGCCCTGAAACTACCCTGAACGGAAATCGCTTGAAACGATAAAGTCCAATAAGAGTGTTAATTGCTAAAAAAAATTTACATCCTCATCTCGAGCTATTTAAAATACTCTTATGATAAATCTAATACCTTATATATTGATCCATTACATAGTGGATCTAATATACCTCGTTTATTTTTGGTATGTATTGATCAATAAAAATATCTACATTAACTGTCCCGGAAGTTACTACAAATACGTAAGGATCTATCCTTTTTGAATAAACTGGGGAAACGATTTTCAAAAATTTTAGTTTTCCTAAAACTCTTAGATTCTAGTCGTTGCAGTTCAGTTTCTAATTTGGTTTTGCCTTAGGTTTTACGGTTATGCTGCAGGCCCGATTCTAGGCCTATTTGGGGAAAAAATTTTTACAACTGCCCCTAAAAGTTTTTTTGGTTCTTGAATATTTTTAATATTTTATTGAGAAATTTTAAAAAAATAAGAATGTGATGGAAAAATAACTGTTGTTTAAACCACTATTGGTTTTTAAAAAAAACTATTTATTTATGTCTGCTAAAATACCTAATAGCGCCTACGCACCTCATATTGTAATGAGGAAGGATAAAATATAAATATAGTTAATTTGGTGGAAGAATGAAAATGATCATGATGCTAAGATTCAGAAAAGGAAAATAAGCCTGAGCTTACAAAGACAAAATGGATAGGTTAGATTTTTAAGTTATTTTTATTGCAATATTTTACAACTGATTTAAATTTGGTATCATCATATATCACCAAATAGGCCAAAATCTAGTGGTGTTAAAAGCCATGTTCGGGTTGATTTTAAAAAACGGGGCGATCAAAACTATAACGTTTTGCTCATAGAAGGCAGAAAGGTTTCGACATTTATTTGTCAAATGACGAGGTTCACATAATATTATTTTGTCTAAAATCTTAATTGAGTCATTTTTAAAAATTGACCTTAATCGGGCTTTTTAACAACAATTTGGTAAAAGACTGTTTGGAAAAAGATTTTCTTTAAAGTTATATAATACGTATAGGAATAATTAATTGAAACTGATGCAGTTTTTTGCCTTCCTTGTAAGATATAAACTTAAAGAATTGTGAATCAAATCTATACCAAAACGTATGAACTGGAAGAAGTTCTTGTATGCAGGGGTCTTGAGAAACATTATTATAATTGTAGAATACATAGAAGAAGAGGATCATAAGGCTAAAAGATTTTTCCAATTTTAACTAATTAGCAAATTTAAATCAAGATAGCCATTTTTATTGGTAACAACCAATATTAATGAAGAAGGATTAGTGATTGAAATTAGATTGTTAAAAAATTATTTGCTAAAAGTTTTGATAATAAATATTTTGTTACATTATATTTTGTCAAATTTCTATACTCATACAAAAATGCATTTCCAAATGTCTTTCAAATATTCTGTAAGTTTAGATAATCCACATCGAGTTGTGAGACTACTTTTCACCAGAGAATTATTAGAAAGGGTAACTTATCATAAAACATATTTTCGCGAAGTTTTATAGCGAATGTTTATAAGTGAGATTTTATAGATAAACATTTTTCGCTCGCATGCTAATCAGCGAAGACCATATCGAGAATTTTTATAGCAGAACTTTTACTAACATTTCTTTAGAGCTAATATATAACAACAAAAATTTTATCGCCAATATATAATAACGAAAATCTAATAGAGAAAACGACACCCAAATTGCTACAGCAATATAGCGAAATCTATTTTGCGAATCATATATAGCGAAGTGAAGTCAATATCGTAAAAAAAACGCGAAAGCAACTACGAAGATTACCAATAGTGATTATTATCTAAAAATCAATAGAATACATTATTTTACTCTTTCATATATTTTTCTGAGCAATTTATCTTTCAAACTGAATTTCCGTTTCCTGTCCAAAGTTGTTTTATACCTGAGTATTAAGAAATACCGGGCATTCAGTTCTCTCTTTCTTTCTGAGATGTTTCCAGATGGCCAGTTAAGAGAAGAGAAGAGCCTCAGGTCTAAAAGATTTTTACGAGTATGGCTCGTATATTTATTGGATACATTAAAATTCCCAAGGAAATTGTTTCGTTTGCTAATTGAAAAAATTAAAAATTGCAGGAATCTAGTTATATCAATTATTAACAACAAGATGCAACTTTTGATTGAAACAATGTATATAAGGCACATTAATTTTTTTTGGAATAGTACTTCCCCATTTGACCATACAATGACATTTTCAGCCTGACTTATTATATTGGATAAATTAATCTATAAATCATTAAGTTGTTTTAAAATGCTCTTTCTTATGCTTTTGGCATGAAAACTTCATTATTTCTAATAAATAGCATTAATTTCCTCGGTATCATTTTAGTTGTAACATTCGGTGTGTTGCGATAATTAAATATGAATTTTTCTAAAGCTACTTTATTGTTGTTTTATGTGTTCCTTTCCATCCTCATTTTCATAGATTTCATCATGCGTTCACACTTGCCATTGATTACTTGGTGGTGAAGAGCAGCAAGTACGTTTATTCCATGATCTTCACAAAATTTTTTAAATAAAAAACTTGTAAATACCATTATCACTGACGATTTTCTTATGTATTCCAAACCAACTTATGATTATTATAAATTCTTTAATAGTTAATTCTGTAGTTGTGTTCTCCATTCTCTTTATTATTGGAAACTTGCTGAATACATCAACCAACACCATCCAATTATTTTCTTCAATTTGCCCATAATTTTGTTTTCCCAGCACCTATGTCCTTACAACTAAGGTATTATTATTCTATTTTCTTTAAAAAGACAATTTTGATCAAACTTAAATCTGTCTACATATTTTATGAGTTTTGTTGTTACTTCACCTTCCTTATGTTGTCAATAATCTCCATCAATTCCTTATCATCAGACGTTTCATACATTATCATTTTAAAATTTATTGGTATGTCCCACAATTCACTATCAATCTTTTCATCATCTAAGTTTTGCATCATAATCATATCTTCTCTATTCGTCTCTGGTAATCGTCAAACAATCTGGTGATATTGCGTTTTCCAGCTCTATGAATTATTGTGAAATCGTGTGCTCCTATTTCTAAATTCCACTTTTGTAACTTCTTGGATTGAAATATTATCTTCTAAACCCTTGGTAAAAATATACACGAGTGGCTTATGGTCTGTAATCATTGTAAATTTTGTTAATGATATTCTTGAGTTTTCATTATATAAATTATTGATAAGGCTTCTCTTTCAATGTTTGTGTAATTTATTTCTGATTTTAACAAAGTTCCTGAAGCAAAAACGATTGGTTTTTCTTTTCCATCTACTTATGAAATAAAACAGCATCGAATCGTCAGCTGCTATCTCTATAGGTAAATCAATAACGTTGGTGGAGAACTTATTAACTTTTTTAAATTGTCGAATCTTTTCGGTTGTGTACTTTCTCATAGCCAGCTATCTTTGTTGACTATTTTAAATAAAGGATCTGTTATATACGCAAAATTGTAAAAGAATTTAAATAACTAGCCATGCCCAAAAATGTTACAAATTCCTCTTTTGTTAGGTTCTAGCATGTTTGTAATAGCTTTTTATCTTCATTAAAAAGCATACTATTTGCATCAATGTCATGTCCCAAAAAACGAATTTCATTTTTAAAACTTTTGGGGAAATTAGGCATTAAATCATACTTTATAAATCTTCCTAAAACTTTTTTATTCTATTTAAATGAGCTTTATCATTATCTCCAGTAGTAAGTAAATAATCGATATAAAATATAACATCTTTCATATCATCAAATATTTTGTCCATAGTCTATTGAAAAATAGCTGGTGCAATTTTTAAACCAAAAGAAAGTAGTATAAATCTGTAGTATCCTTTGTGAGTAGATATCGTAAGTATATCCCTTGACTCCTTATGCATAGGAACTTGAAAGAAAGCGCTCTTAAAGTCAATCTTTGTAAATTTCTTGCCTTTTGATAATTTAAAAATTAAGTCGTTGATTTGTATTATTGGATATTTAAAATCTTCCAAAACTGGGTTTATAGTATTCCTGAAGTCGCGCAGTGAGGCTCATTCTTGAAAACGAATTAATAGGACTCGCCCAGCCAACATCTTTTACAGGTTCAATAATTTTATCATCTATTTATTTTTGTAATTCTTTTGTAATTAACATGAATATGGAACACGCTTTGGAGGTATAATCTTTGGTGTGGCATCTTATTTAAGATGTAGTCTAACATAATTTTGTAGGATCGGTTTTTTATTCAACTTAAAATTACATTGCTTGATTAATATTTATATAGCATCATCATATTATATCTATTAAATTTACAAATTAATTTAATATATTCAAAAAACATTTATCCATTCTTCCGAGAAGTGCAATCTTGTCACTTCGTACCATTTAAAAGTTGAGTCTTGTCTTCGTATTTCACTTTGACTGGTACTGTGCCTAACACTTTTATCGTTCTTCTATCATATCCTCTAAATTTTGTATTCAACTTATTTAAAGTTTTAATACCGATCTTTTTCGCAATTTCAATTGATAGTATGGTAAACCTTGATACTGTATCTATTTGCACTAACGTTTGCACATCATTTAGGCATACCGTGACTTTGTAAGCACCGTGAGATATGTTAATCGTGATCGCGTCCATATTGTTTATATCTACTTTTTCTCCAATTTATCATTATTCTTCTCTCTTATCGCTTCTATATTGACAGTGTTAAGGTTGGTTAATATCGTTGTTTTGATATCTATTATTATATAATTGATTTGAATAGGATCTATCTTAATTTCCAAAATCTTGGTTATTATTGTATCTTGGTATAAATCTTGAATCATTGTACTATTTATTAATCTGTAATTATAATCATTATTTAATTTTTAGTTATTTAGTTATTATTATTATTATTATAATTAGCTCAATTAAATCTCGTGAAATTGTTATATGATCTTGGCCCATAGTTTGCTCTGTCATTGTTGTAATATCTTGAATCATGTGTAGTTGTGATATCTAGCGTTGTATTTATTTTCCTTGATTATTATTTCTTTGATAGTCATTGTATCTAGGTTTACATAGTTGTCTGTTATCGTAATTAGATTGCACATTTTGTCTTCTATCATTGTCTTCGTATATAACTAATTGTCTGTCTTCCATCTTTTTACCACTTTGCCCTTCTATATATTTCACAGATATTTCACCTTCTATTTTTCCTGCCTAAAGATATATTCTCTGCTTTTGCAAATAATATCCTCTTTCACTTCTTCCTCCTCTATTTCATCCCTTAAACTTAAAACTTCAGCTTATGTAATTAAGTTTAATGCCTGATATTATTATTAATAGATGATATTTTAACCTTTTTAATTACTCTACTGTTCTCGAGTAAACATTCACTTAAAATACAAAGACGACTTACCCAATTAACCAGTGGCCCCTACAACGGAAAGGGGAGGGGGGGTCCGAAGCAACTGCTTCATTTGTGTGGGGGTACTTTTTTTAAATTTAATAAATTTTTTTAAATTTTTTATAATATTTTTTTTTGTTAAATTTTTTTTTAAAATTTTTATTTTTTAAAATTTAATTTTTCTTTTGTTTTGCTACATCCACCCATAATCAAGTGATCTCTAGTTTATGAATATAATAATAAGACCCCCCACCCCCACTTCTTATTTAATTTAATATGTATTGACAGAATTTTGGTCGATGTTTAGTAAATTAGGTAGTTATCCAAGATTTCTTGTCATAAAATTATTTTTCCAATTTCAAAATATGCCCAAAAATATTAACCAAAAAAATACAAATTAATTAAAAATTACACATCTCATAATATAAGAGATGATAAATGGACAGACCACATTAGAAAAAGACATGGTGGGCTTAATTTAAACGATATAAAGAAAAGCTATGTAATAGTAGCTTTTTCCCATATTACAATTTATAATACCACAGAAAGAATGTGTGGACAATAACCGTTCTATTATAAGATCTCTAGGTTATTTAATATCTCGTAACCAAGCCTTCTGGGGAATAGGCAACAAGAAGGCAATATGATGGGCCTAATAAACTAATTGCAGATTCCGAACCTGTTGTCAAAATGTATTTACAACAAAATGAAGAAAGAAGAAGGGATAAAAAAAAATAAGGGATTAAAATCTAAATTATATTCAAATTTATTATCATATAATAACATAAATATTCTCATTGAAACCATGAAAAATATGATTATAAAAATAATTCAAGAGGAGATTGAATTTAACAGGTGCTTAGTAAGATTTATTGAAAATAGCGAGAGGCCTAACCCTGTTGAAAGACTGATAGACATATATTGTACAGGAAATACAACTGGTCTCGATATTAAAAATAATATAATATCCAAACTTGGCTCCGTGAATCTACCCCTCGAATTCCTAGTTGGGCAAAACTATGATGGCGCCTCAAACATGAGTGGAAGAATCAATGGAGTGCAGACTTTGATTAGCGCGGAGGCGTCAAAGGCAGCTATTATTTGATGCTATTGTCATCGATTAAATTTAATCATTGTTCAATCATGCCAATCAATTAAAGAACTCAGAAATATTTAGGAATATTAGATGAGATTTTTGTATATTTTAATGGCGTTAAAAGATATGAGGTGCCCAAAGCATGTCAGAGTAATGTACTGACAAAATAGCAACGATTTCTACGCATCAAAAATACCGCTCTGTAATATTATCTTATTTGTTTAGATTTAAAATGTTTATTTTATATTTATAGAAGCTGGCTATCATCATACAAAGCAATTGTAAATATTTTCCTACTTTATGATGTCTTGAGGGCAGCTTTGACAAATTTAAACTGAAGATCCTGCCACTTCATGGCTAGTGCTGTAGTCTTTAGAATAGAAAAATTTTATTTTATTTTCACTTTGTGTTTTGGATAAAATATTTCTGATAACAAGCTTGGCTTGTACAATATTACAAACCATTTCGAAGGATATATGGTTTGCAATAAATCAAATTGAATTGGTAAAAGATTGCCTGATTAATTTGAAATTTAATTTAAATTATTGTCCTTTATTATTTTTTAATCCTAATTGATAATAACATTGAATTTTTATATTATATGTTTTTTCAAAAGCACAAGATTTTATGAAGGAGAGAAATCTACCTTTTCATTTTGAAAGTTCTAGACTTCAAACATTCCAATCCAAAAAGGAGAGGTTTATACTTTCATCATTTTTATTTTAGCTTTAAAACCAGTGTTTTATGCACTTGATTTTTGATTTGATTATTATGCAGTTTAATGAAAGATTTAATGATGAATCAATGAAATTTTTAAATCAAACATCATTTTTTACACCAAAAGGAATAGCGGAAAAGTCAATTGTTAAAGATGATATCGAGGATATATGTGAATTTTATCATTTAATTCAAGTCAAATTTTTGAAGAAAGGTTGAAGTTTCGAAGATGGCTAAAACAGGGGAGTAAATATTACTCGTGACCTAGAGGTTAAAAAATCTAGTAGATTCTGAGAATTGTGAATTTATTTAATTAAAATATTTATACTAATACATTATTTAGCTTCTTCTTCTGATGATGATGATAATTCTGAGACTTATGATTCAGACTGGACAAACTATTCTTTTATTTTACCTTATCGTCTACTTTTAAATTTTTCTGCTTTCCCTAATTTAACAATTTTATATAAATATTTACTAACCATTCCTACTACCTCATGTACTGCCGAAAGAGTCATGAGTAAAATTAAATTAATTAAAACAAGATTTTGTAGCACCATCATGAAAGATCCATTTCTCAATAATTTAACCCCTTTATCAGTGAAAAAAAATTATATAAACAAATAAATATTGATGAAATTATAAATTCCTTCGCGTTCTCTTCCCCTAATTTATCTAAATTATTAATTTAAAAAAAATATTTTTAAAGTATATATTTTTTTACATTTTATTTATATTATGTATTAAAGATTGATGCATAAAAATTACTTTTGATTGTGGGTGTCAAAAAATAATTAACTATTTTTTCGAGGGGGAAGGTACTTTTCAGGGTGGTATTCTGCTTTTATCCCTCAGAAAGTGTAGCGGCCACTGCAATTAACGTATGTTTCATTTCTCATGAACTCCCATAAATAAAATTAAACTTGCATTCGTTAATTTTTTAGTATGAAATAATTTAAATTTTTTAATCAAAGTTGATGAAGTCCGTCGGCGAGGATATATAGTGCAATTTAACATACATGTCATCCGGTAATCTCCACGTGAATGATCCAGCTTTATCGATATCTAAAATTTGAGTATCTTCATAAATATCCTCAAACCTGCTTAAAAATAAATCTTTATTGTCGAATATGTCGGAAACTCTATACTTATGCTATCATTATTATTATTACCTAATTTTTTCATTTTTATTAATTTATTTTATGTATTAAATAGTTTAATCTTACACAATGATTTAAAAGGGTAAGTTACTGAAACTAGATGAAATTTTTAATATTATTTTTTTTAAATTTTTTTATTAAAAAATAATAAATATGCGATCATGTGGAATGGATATCGGTGGAAATTTTTTAATGTAATAATAATTCATATATATATTTAACAAATATTACCCCCATTTTATGGATTACATAAATTTTACCGAGATCATAATTTCATATAAAAGAACCATTTTTTTAAAAGATCATGAGCTTCTTATTAATCACGCATATTGTTATAATAGCATCAAGATGGAAAAAAATTCAGCATCTTTATTTTTTAAATTTTATTTAATTAATTAGGCACCATGTTTAAAAATATTTCCTTTGAACAAATTTATTCATCTATTATATCTTTTTGTATCCAGTAATTCTATAAGTGGCAGTCTTAGTTAAATAGGTTTGGTACAGAGTACTATTAGAAAATGGTAATATATTTCTATAAGTTAATTAGTTTCTATAGGTATGCAATATTTAAAAAAATTTGATAAAACAGTCAATATCTTTTGAAAAATAGGGGGCCCTGGGCATGTGATCGAAATAAATGAATCTTATATTTTTAATAGAAAAAATAACACAGGGAGGATTTTAAAATCAAATCTCATTTGGGTTGTAAATGGGATATCAAGTAGCGTTATTAAATGGGGTTAATGATGCTTACTACCAAGTGAATGTATGGAAATATTTTAAATACCAATCTAATTTGCTAAATACCGACCAAAATTTATTAAAATGTAATAAGACCCTTATTATTTAATATATTAATACGGAATCACGTGGTCGAGTCCGGCCTCCTATATATTATCCCCCCAAGGATGGAACCACCAAGTTAGAATAAGAAAAAAAACATGATATTCCCGGGATTCGAACCCGGGAGCATAGGATAAGTAAGCCAAGCTCTTGCCTACTAGGCCATAGAGGCTATCCAAAAATCACGATTTTTCAAATATATATTATAAATATATTTGGTAGTGCCTATCCAAATGAAAAATGAACAAAATTCAAATTTGATAGATGGTACCTTAAGGTACCAAGCATCATTAACCATTAAATGGCTCATATTGAGTCGATTTTTTAAAACGGCTAACTTAATATTTTAGCCAGGAAAATAATGCCTAGGCCTCGAGATTTCGTTAATAGATGTTCAAACCTTTGTACCACCTATGAGCATAATCTTAAGGCTTGCATAATATTTTTCCTAATAAAATATTGAATTATCCGTTTTTAAAAATCGACTCATAATGAGCCGTTTAACAACACTTATCAAGGAATGATGGAAATTTTTTGTTGCTGAAACTATAAAAAGAGATGAAACCCTTCTGGGTATAATCAGTAAGCACACCCATACTGATTCAACTATAATGACAGACAAATGTAAGAGGTAAATTAAATATTGATAAATCATAAAATTTAATATTTTTAATCTTAATGAAAATGGATATGATCATTACTCGGCCGGCATCTCGAAAATCTTCCTCCCATTTGTATATATGTGAATATTTTTATTTTCGTAATATTAAAAATATGTCAAATTTAATAAATTAACTAAATTTTTAGATGATATAAATTTATATATGTTGTATCTATATAATTTATGAACGTTTGTCAAGGGATTTCGAATAAGATATATGATAATATTTTTTATTCTTTTGTTTTTGAGATATCATATGATATTATTAAATGAAATAAAAGTAGAATTATTGTTTGTATATTTTTATATATACTTATTTTGCATTATAGTTTAGGGCTTAGGATATTATAGATATATTTTTTTCCCTTAAAATTATATTATCATTGTTTGTATAGTTCATTCAAATAACTTACTTAATTATCTAGTATTTGATTTAATAGTCCTAACTTAGTAACATCCAATATAGCACACGCCTTTTAAAAATTTTTAAATAATCTCCATTTTTACTGTAAAATTAAAGAATTGTGAAAATTTTCACAAAAAAAACTTCCACCAATATATACAATTGCATATTTATTTTTTTAATAAAAAAATATTGAATTAAAATAAATATAAAAAAAATATTAAAAAATAATATTAAAAATTCCCCTTAGTTTCATTGACTTGCCTATAAAAGATATAATACGACGTTGTCTATCTACTTTCATATTATTTAACGTTGACGGCATTTTGCCATCTATGTATAAAAATAAATTATTAAAAATATTATCAATATATTCTTTCGGGGAAAGTTAGTCTATTATGAGCAATATTTTTAAAAAAACATGATGTTTAATAATTTTTTATATCTTTTTAAGATACTAATTCTCGTTAATTTAAAGTTTGGTACTTCTACTATTAGTAATGTACCATCAATTTTCTATACACTTTGTCATTCTATTGATAATAATGATTCCGTTTCCCCTTCATGTTTTGGATATATACATTTAAACCCTAAAAATATTCAACAAATTACTGCCAGCTTGTTAAAAAAGGATGAATTGCCACCTTCAAAATTGACAAACAGTAATATAAAATCCCATGAAAACAATAAAATATATGAGGATTCTTTGTCCGATGATATAAATAACATAGAGGATGACCCCTTTTCATACATATCCCCAACTCAAACTGTCATTTCCTCTGAATTTCAACCACAGCCTGTAAATTTTATGCCCATTGAGGAGGCTCTTAATTTAGAGTTTTGGAAAACTTTAGGCGAAAGTTGTAATAAAGATGGCTTATATAAACTTAGACTATTTAAACAGTTTGATTTTCAAAAATCAGAAAAACTGGCTCCTAAATTGACTGATTTTCATTTGCAAACCTTTACTAAATCTTGCTTTATTTATTACTCAAATTTTTCTGTGACATTCTCTTTAAATATCATGGAAGATGAATCAACACAGAATATAAATTCATTAGATATGAAAAAGGATGATTCTTGGTTGGATAGAGGTCCATCAGATGGTTGGCATGTTTTAAGTATTAATATTAAGACACCATTAATCAATTATCTATCACCAAAACATGAATCAAAGAAAAATAGTATTGTTGTATCTGATTTATTAACAAAGAACAAACATAACATGTAATCAAAAAATATTTTTTTACTATATTAAATATATGTTATTTTTTTAAGATAACCAGAGAGTAGGACTACAAGTACCAAAAAACTAGTGTAGTATTTAAGATTTTATGTAAATGAGGATAACAGTGCTTTTTATCACTCCTAAGCTAATGATGCTCAGACTCCCCCTATAATCTAGTTCATGTAAACTGAAACATTTAATTAATAATGATGTATTAGCCTCTACTAAGAATTAATATATTGATTTATTTCCCAATATAATTTTCTTCATCAATGATTAATATTTTTTTAGGCTTCTCTTCAATCTAACACTTTAGTGACAAGGTTGTAGCATAGCTTATAAATAAATAAAATTGTTTAATATGTCTCACAAAACACTTGTTATAATTTTACTTATGAATGTACTAGATAAAATTCATGGGAAAGTATTAACACTAAAATATTTACAATAAAAATAATTATGTAAAAACCAATGAAAAAACATATTTAAAGGTATAATATTTTAGACAAAGATATTTAAAACTATCTACATAGACCCAATTTTATTTAATGGCCAAGATTTACAAATATTAATAGGCATTAAATACATTTTTTTTAAATATTCATAATAATTTCAAAATGAAATTTAAAACTTCTTAATTGGATCATCAAATGATCAAAATTAAAAATTGGAGTTCAATAAATCCTGGGCAAAGCTTGAAGACAGTTTTTTTTCAAATCTGGGTCAGGCCTAAATTTTGACCTTTGCAGATCTTAGATAAAAATATTAAATGGAAATATAATCTAATCATGCATGAATCATGTAATAATATATAAAATATATAATTTGTCAATATTATCATTTTATTTATTTATGATTAATTATAAAATTAAATGAGAAAATAAATATTAACTATAAAGATATATCAATACTAACGGTATCAGCAGATACTTTTAATTTTAAACAGTACAAGTAGTCGATACTTAAAAATGATAAGTAACTAACTTTCATAAGGTTTAATAATTTCTAAACCAATAAAAAGGAAGAAGCTGTTAGCCTTTATTTCTTTTAATTTAATAATTTATATATTAATTATAAAAAAATGGTTGGTGTAATTATGAGTTATTTTAATATACATTATTATTTTGGGCATTGGTATTTGGTATTCAGCCACCACCATGTTAATATGAGTGGTATTGTTATCTCATACAATTCTATTAGCGTTATTGCATCATACCTTCCCACCACATGAAAGGAGCCACTGTTACCCATCGATAATTATACCAGCCCAAATTTGATAATTGGAATTTTTTTCATATTTATTTAGAGGTATATTTTTTAAAAAAAATAATTTAATATTATTTAGGGTAAAAATTATGTAGTTTGAAAATTGTAATCCTTTATGAAATTTTTATAATAACCTTTTAAAGATTAAAGGAAAAACTTTAATTTATATAGTAAAATCTTTAAAGGTGATCACTTCTTCATAGTTACATAACAGCCACTTTATATTTACACATTTTGGTTGGTTCCGACCTAAAAATCTTATTAATGATGGAAATATGCTGGCCAACATGTAAACTATACACGAGTCATTAAACACTTTATGAAGGCTTTACTTTACATGTATAATATATAAGTATAATCCTTTTAATTAATTGTAAAATTGTATTATTTATTTTAATTTTCGAATAAATTTTTCCACTTTTAATGTTAATTTTTTCTAAAAATAATTTATATTAATTTAAATATTAGTCACAGACCAGAGACCGCAAATAATATAACCGTTTTCTTGCAGCGAACTATCCAGGCACCGACTCCAGATACTCAAGTATGGCTTCAAAGATTGGAGATGGAAAAGGCTGAAAAGGCTAAATCTATTCAAGGAGACAAAACTTCATTCCTTTCAAAATATTGGATATATATTGTTATATTTTTCGTTTTTATAGTGGTTTCAGGCGCTATAAATCCTGAAAATTCCTGAAATTAAATCGAATAAAATGTGCCAGTAGCATATATATTGCATAATTATTTATTTTATAAAATATAACACTCCCCTGCCTCCACCCCTAAAAAAATAATATTCAATCGTATTTTATTTGATATTAAGCGTTATATTGAGTTGGCATTTGCATTTATTTGTACTCCCTTTTAATGGGTAAGGGTATCATAAAATAGTTTTACAAAAATATTAATGAATTTGCCACATATTAAAAGTTTATTTATTTTATTTTGAAAGTAACAAGATATATAATATATAACTGATGAGAATGATAGAATACCAACTCACTCCCCCTTTTAATAAAGAAGGATGCATTTTAAGCAGGGACCCGGAATAAACCGTAACAAACCGTTAAACCATTATAAACAGTTATAAATAACTGAACCGTAACCGAACCGATATAATTATTTTTTAAAGGAGTAAAAAAACCTTTATAAAAAAAGGTTAAACCGGTTGAGTTTTTATATTTTAGAAATGGAAATAATTTGAATATCCAGAATTATATAAACTTGCTCTTATAGTACTGGCGGTTCCCGCAACACAAGTTTCCTTAGAAAGGGCCTTTTCGGGGCTAAAATTTGTGTTATAGTCACAACGAACAAAAAGGAATTCATTTATATTAGAAAATATATTACTTATACGTTCAAATAATATATATAAAAATGAGTTATTTTGATCATATATATTTTTTTTATATATAATTCATAGATGCTTATAATAAAAATAAATTAGACGATGGTGTTGCTTCAATAAAAAAAAAATTTATAACCGTAATGAACCTTTATAATTAGCTGAACCGAACCGAACCTTTATAAAAAATTTCTTTAGAACCGTAACCAAAACGTAACCATTATAATTTTTTACATACTGAACATAACGGTTCGGGTCCCAGATTTTCAGAATATTTAAATTTAATACAATATTTATTTACCATAATAAAATGATATTGATCTGCATAATATTTGTATAATAATATATCGTTTTTTCACACCATTCCTAGAACATTTATCTCTCTTAGCGTCATCATGGGAATACTATATTATTCATGAATATATGGCAGTGAATATAAATTCGATGCCATATCAAACCGTATATTGAAAATTAACCTTTCATAGCCAGGGTTGCCAGGTCTCCCCCCATCAGCTAGAGACTCCCGCATTTTTTAGTTTACAAGCAGACATCTCACTCCCGTAAAACTCCTGAAGTGGAAATCAACCGCAATTTTTAAATTTTTAGCATTTTAACGTTTTAATATATAAATAATAATTTTGAGAAGCAATTGATTATTTTTATATTTTTAAAATAAATTTTAAATATTTATTCAAAAAACATGTTTGTATTTCTTTTTATCATTTCCTTAATGTTTTATTTTTATCCAATAATAAATCAACATCATTCATTCATATCTTATCATTTTCATGTATGTTTGTGTAACATTATAGGGCTAGTCGCTTAATATGTTTCACGTTTAAATACATAATAAAGTAATAGTACTTATTTCAATATAATTATTTTATCTATTATAGTTCAATCACATTATTATTATAATCAGTGCAGTGGAGTGTATCTACATCTATTGCAATACAAAAATAAGAAATAATACAAATGTGATTACAGTTGCGGAAATGGTATACACTTATGTAGTACAACATTCACAGAGCTTCTTATCACAATGTGGGTCTAATCATTTCCTCATAATATTTAACAACTCCAAGATAATTGAAAACTTTACTTGTGGTAAAACAAAAATGAGCAAGGCTATCACTAATGTTTCAGAACCTGAATCCAGGATATCAATTCTTGACGATTTGAAAGATGGACATCCATATGCAATTCTAACAGATGCATCTAATAAAGAAAATATTAAAACATTTCCCCTGACCCCCGCTATTTCAATAAAAATAAAAGCGTTTCAATAAAACTATTAAAAAAAATTTCCTCAGATAGTGAAAAGTCCTAAGACATAGCTAACCACATAATGGTAAATATATCAGATTCGAGATTATCAATGAGTTGAATGTCAGCTTTCTGCGCTGATAGTGCCTCAGTGAATTTTGGCAAAACCCATAGTATATTTACAGAATTGAGTCAGCGCAATGTTGACTTAATGCCATATGCAAGAAGGCAATGAATGTATTATCTGTGGATGTCGAAATAATTGTAATGAAATGTTTGTTCATCAACTAAAATATTTAATGAATTAAAAGAGTTGGTGGTGTGGTCTGACTTGGAATGTTGAGTTGTTGCGACATTTCCCTATAAGGTGGTTATCATTAATATCCACCATCGATAGAATTTTAAAATTTTACGAACCTTTAAAAAATATTTTTTAAATAAAGATTACAAAAGCTGTCCTAATATTTTGAAAATTTTTTTCAAGAATGAAATGATGTAGGAAATCTATTACATGTTGTTATGCAGTTGCAATCAGAAGTATTTTTTTAATAAAGATTCACAAAATTATGCTGCAGCTGTGTTCATCTTTACAGTTAAAAATTGACAATAATTTTATGGCGCTATTACGAAAATATATTAAAATGTTAAATATTACTTATGGAATTTTTAAATGAAGTTAATATTTTTATTAAGAAAATTTTAGAATCTTTGCAATCAAAATTAATAACTCGATTTACAAATGTATGGATATTATGACCTTGGAACAGAAACCATCAATTGATGGTTTTTGTAATTTAATAAATATATTAAAAACAGGGATCCAAGCCGAACCGTTAAACCGGTATTTTTTATCGAACCCTGTTGAATATGTTGATCGATATTATTTTATATCAACGTTTTATTTATTTTGGCAATTGATTTATTTTTTTGATATCAATTTGTATTTAAATTTAATCGGTGAAAATTTTATATTAATATTTTTTTTATATATCATTTTAACGTTACATTTTTTTTAATATCAATTTGTATTTCACATAATTGGTTATTTTTTTATTGTTTATAAAAAGAAAAATTGTTTTTTGTTAAAGGAGTTAATAAAAAAATGTAATTTATAATAAAAATAAAATGTGATTTATGATAATAAAATTCTGTCTTATTCTGTTTAATTATTCTGTCTAAACACATCATGGTAATAATAAATAAACGAGGATCTTATTCAATTTTCTCAAACCTGAACCGAACCGCTAAAATGCCTCTGAACCGGTTCGAGCCTCATGATTTTATTCTTATAAAATAATATGCAAGTTATTATTAGCATATTGAAAAAATTTCAATTATATTTGAATTATTTTAAAGATTATCATCAATCACATTTGATTGATAAGTGTCTGTCCTAATTTTTATAAACTTTAGTATATTGTCATTTTACAACATTTTTTAAATATTTTAAGCTTATAAATTATAATGCTTAGAGAAAAAATTAAATCCAAAATATTATTATAAATAACATATCAAATCTGATATCATATTGGCAGTGCCGGCTACCCAAGTTAGTGTAAGATGTTTTTCAACAATTAAATTTTTACTATAACCTTATAGATGTAATTTGAGTGAGACGAATTTTGAAAGTATATTAATTGTGCGGCTTTATAAAAAAAAATTTAAGTAAGAAAAAGTAAAATATTGTTCATATTAAAATTAATCTTTGATAGTTATTTTTATATTTATAAATTAAATATTATTTTATAATGTGCAATTAATAAAAATGACGGTTTTATACATATGTTTTTAAATTAATGATAAAATAAAAAAATATTTTCCCTATACATAATTCGAAACATTTTTTAGAGGTTAGAACCGAACCGATATTTTAATTTTTTACGAACCGAACCTGACTCTGAACTGTTATTTTTATCCGAACCTGAACCCCAACCGATATTCGGTTTGGATCCCTGATTAAAAAACCGATAAAGACATTAATTGATTCAAATTATTTTCTTTTATATATAATATAAATAAAGTAACTCTACTACAAAGAAGTTATTTTGAAAAATATTACTATTTTAAATTATAAAACGTTGCTGACGTTGTTAATATTTATATAAAGTAATTACATGAATTAATAGGGGGATAAATTAATTAATTCGGCCCGCTAAAATTTTTTTAGCAATTTTTATATTTCTACCGCAATTTTCATATTTCACCCTCAAAATTCCAAATTTCTCCCGCAATTTGAAAATTTTGACCTGGTAACCCTGTATAACACAGGTGAAAAATATAAAACGAAAGTCTCGGTGGGGTTCCCTTGGACCCCAATTTAGATATGCTATATTTTAAAATTAAATTTATTAGTAGCTTTCATGTTTTAATCATATATTAAATAAACTCTAATAAAGTGACTTTGACTGTTATTTTAAAATTTTATAAAGCTTTTGCCAAGAGAGTTAAAAAAGTGATAAATTATTATAAAATGTCACACACAATATGATATAGAAAATATATAAATAAAATTGATGATATAAAATGTTTATTTAAAAAGTTCAAATATTTAATTTTTAATCAATAAAGATGTATAAAAAGTGTGTATTTATGCTTAATATATCAATACTGACACAAATGGGGTAGGAGGGGGTGGAAGAGTTACACGGATGACTAGATACAAACTCCAATAAACCTTTATTACTTATAAACTACCAAACATAACCCAAATTAATTTTGCATAAGTATACCTTACCTAAAAATATTAAACTACTAAAAGATCGAGACAAATATGGAAAGGATTATGAGTTATAACCCTTTTTAAATTACTGGGGTCTACATAGTCCAAGATACACCATGAAGTTAAGTCTGTAACAGAGATGGAGAATGATATGAGCTCTAAAAAGCAAACTCCAATAGATGAAAAATTTTAGATAAATAATACTCATTTTATTCTACTTACTCTTTACATATGATATATTTTAAATGAGTTATTACTATTATCATAATTTGGAAGGAATCAAGGACTAAAAAAATGGGTTCCGATTCATGAAAATTTTAAAAAGAGATTCCTGTTAGGTTTTTATTAATCTTTGAATAATATATAAATTCCTATTAGTTTATATAGAACCGATTATGGGTCCTAGAAATTTTAAAAGGCTCTCGCATCCTAGATATGAGCTCGATAAGGATATACGATATTTACAATATTTATTTTTCCGAATTCGGGGAAGGATGAGCTATACTCTGTAATGATTGACTCTATGCAAGGGGCGGTTGTAAATGGAAGATCTAGGACTAAAAAAATTGATCAGTTTGACATATAAATATTGTATATTATTTTAAATAGATTTAATATTTAAAAGTAATAAAAAAAATAATTAACATCATTTACTAGCCATTATTAATTAAAAAATCATAAGCCTAAAAATATCCTAAAACCCACCTATCTTTAATATTTATAAGGAAGTTTTAATAGTTTGTTCAAATTATTTAATATTTCATGCAGAATTGTTTTATTTAATAAGTACAACTTTTATTCGTACTAATTTAAAATACAAAAAACGAAAGTTGGATTACGAGTTCTGAAAGAACAAGTATAATTTTATTTTAAAATAATAATTTGTATTTTTGCTTTATATAAAAAAATCATTGAGTTCACATGTAATTGCTTTGTCTTTGCCGCCTATATATTTTAAAAATAATAGTTTATTTATATGTCCAAGGAAAGAGTTGACTATTGATAAAAATAATTTAAGTTAATTTGGAGTATTTATTATTTTTGTCTCGCCAATATCAACAGGGATGTAAAGTCCTAAATTAAGGATATACCTAAAGACCAAGATGTTGAAGTTGAACCATTTGACTTCCCATCATCTATTGATAAATTAGCAGGCTCCTGATCGTTTGGTACTTAGCCTCTCCTAAGAGTACGACTAATAATTAAATTAATCGATGCATGCATGCATTGATTATTTATAAGTAGTGTTGTAGTTCAATTTTTTTAACACGCCATTATTATAGTTTATTAATTTGAATATTATTGTTTATATTTTAATTTAATTGATTAGCATAAGCATGGATATTATTATTTCTTCCTCATTATCTAATCTGAAAAATCAAAATAAGATGAATTAACATTACCATGGTACAAATATGATAAATATTTTACAGTAACATCCTATATTGAAGGAACTAATTCAATGCTTACCAAGTGTAAAATGTGCACAAAAAGTATTATATCAGTGTCAAAATCTTTAAGTTCCAATTTAAAACAACATTTGATTGTAAAATTAATTATTTTATATAATATAATATAAGTAAAATCATTAAATTTGAAGAAAAAATGCATTTGGGATATTTGACCCCAACAATAACGATAGTTATTTTAAAATTAAAAAAATTAGTGGCCTCAAATATGGTCGACCATTTATAGACGCAATATTAAATGGGATTAATAAAAGGTATTAAACCTATCACTATCAAATAAATTACATATTTTTATTTTTTTGAAGATTTGAACATATATATGAAGAACAATATGTTCTTTCTGCAATTATACATCCAGTATTCAAGCTTCAAGAGCCATGGATAAACTTCCACAGAACGAACCTATAAAAAATAAACATATAGCGTTATAGAAAAAATTGAAAACCCTAGTGATAATTCAAGAACTATTAATTTCGAGATATCCCTTTTTTGACGGGAAGTAGAGCATGGATTGGAGGAGGATAACTTATCTCGATTTTTTGAAGCAAAAGACAAAACAATAAATGCTTTTAATAAATTCCCCACAGAGTTGTTTATTAAGTATAATATCGAAATCTCCTCATCTGCCCCTGTACAGCGCGTTTTTAGAATAGCTAATGCCGTACTAACTGCCAATCGTTCCTGTTTATCAGATGAAAATTTTGAAAAACAATTGTTATTAAAAATTAACAAGAAAAATTTTTTATAAATAAAAATAATTTGTTTAAAATTTGTAACCAGATCATACTTTTTGTAACTTAATTATTATAAAATTTATTTAAATAATTCGCTATATTATATTGTATTTATAATTATATTATCAAAATAAAACTATATTATTTTTTAACATAGTTAATATATTGTGTTAAAACATATAAGACATTTATTTATATTAAATTAAATTTAAAAACAAATTTATCATAAAATTTTGAACGAACGTGAACGCATTTATGAACATGAATTCGTTCCTTTTTTTTGAAAGTGAACATGAACGCTTTCGATTTTTGTCAATGAATGCTGAACGCGAACGCGTTCGATATTTTTAGAAATATTTACAGCACTATTTAAAACTAAAACTATTACCCACTATGGAATCAACCAAACAATTGCATTATATACATTTTGTGGGATTAGCCAATATCCATATAGCATATCTCTTTATTCGACTAACGATTGGCTTCCCTAGTTCATTATATATTGTAACATACATAGGTATCGATTTTAATGTTTTATACCACGACATCTTGTATACCCTAGCGATTGAATTCATAATTTTTTTACACCACTTGTGGTCTCTAACTACTATTTTTAAGCGATTGATGATTTATCCTAACTTTTGCTAATATTCATACGATTTCCTTTGAACGATTTATTTTAGTATTTTTTCAAGGAAGTTCCTCACGGCAGCAAGTGGACAATTCTTTATTTATTCTATTCTATTGTCAGATTAATAACGACTGCTTGTTAACTATTAATTTTCGCCTCTATCCTCAGTCTAGACAAAAATTGTCCTCTCTCCTTTAGGCCTTCTTCCTTTAACAATAGTTAGTAAACTATCAATATCAATCCTAGTCATTTGTAGAACATGTTTAAAGTCAATTCATAATAATCTACCTAAAAATTCTATTAAGTCACATATCTTATCATGCATTTTCCACTTTGTTTTACTATTTTTGCCTCCTTTTAAGTCACAATTTATATTAATTGGCATAATATACCAAATGTTTATATATTATTCGTTATATAATATAAGTGTTATAATATCTGATTTTTATAATAACACATAATATTATTTAAAAATGGGCATTTTTTGGGTTGATTGATTTTGTAACTCCGGTGTGGAAATTGTCACAGATGTTTAATTAAAGACAGAGAAAAATATTAATTAATTTTTTTTGGATTATTCTTAATGTCGACTGAAAAGGATTGTTCTGTTTTTTTCATGATGTGATTTATTTAAAAAAAATTATGGAATGAGGGAGATAATTAAATTATTATTGAAAAATTAGAAATAAAAATATAAATTGTGTTGATTTTAATTAATTATTAGTAGTAAAAGTTAAGTTATATTAAAAATGAAGTGGGTATTTCAATGGAATAGCAAGATTAAAAAGTGACAAATTGAATTGAGAAATTAAATAAGTAGTTATCAATTATTTATTTAATTATAAATGTTTCAGATGGTAGACATGACAAGACTTTGAATTTATTCAAATGCCAACATCATCATAAACAGAATTTATTTTATTTAACATAGGCAATTAAAATCAGCCCTTCCCCTATTCCATAAAGTAAATATATGTACGATTTTTGGGTATAGTATAGGCTTTTGTTTTGCCTAACTCTTTTTATCTTGACCTATGAAAGTTCAGGGAGTCACTAGCTTTTACAATCTCAGGGCAAAATAAATTTTTTTAAATTATTTTTTTTTAGCTAACATTATCTAAAATTACCTCTTTTTTTAACGAACATTATCCTAAATTACCTTTTCTTTTTTTTAGCTAACTTACCTTTTTTTGGTGGTATAAGAAAATTAAAAATATTGAGGGGGCTCTTCAAATTTTAAGGGGGCTAGAGCCCGTACACTCCCTCCCCGGTGACACTACTGGTAATAGTCCTAGGACTATAACGCATATAATTAGGTGCGGCTTGCCCACAAACGTATGAAGGGCTCCTCATTTTTTCCCCTGTATAATATACAGTTTTATTAGGAAAACTTAGCATAGCTCTGTTGTATCCACAACAAGAGGGCAAAACGTTTTTATCACGCATCACGTAATTTATATTTTAATTTATTTAAATATTCGAATTCAATTATATTCAAAATCGTATAACATTGTATCATTTTTTTTTATTAACTAAAATTTCATTTTACATTAAGGATTTATTATTCTAATTTATTATATATTGTGTAGTTGAAATATTTAGTATGAAAGTGTTATTTTTTGATTGTGTACTTTTTATAAAATGAAATATTCATATTAATATTAACTCCCTGCTTACCTTTTTATTAAGAAATATTAAATGCCACATTGAAAATTAATTATTATATTTTCGTAATCTAATTCTATTTAAATATAATCTAATATTAGTTTAAATAAAAGAAAAATACTAATTATTATTAAATATATCTACTAATTTAATTTTAAAAACTTGCTTATATTATAAGAGAAATCTGCACTTAGTTTCATAATCATATGTACATAATTTATACCTGCAGAGCATTAATAGAAACCAATTTTGTAATTTAAAAAAGAAAACAAAATTATAAAATATAATAAAAAATATGAGGTTAGTGATGTGATCTTTAAAAATCAAAAAATATTTATTACTATATTAGGTTAATCATAACATTAGCCTTTACATATCAGAGGGCTCAAAATTTTTTTTTTAAAATTATTTTCAAAATTACTACTTATTTAGCTAATTGAGGGGTCTCTTCATATTTTTCAGGGAAATTGAGGCCCTGCGCCCCCCCCCCTTATAGTGACGCCACTAGCCTCTGCCATGTTTTAGTCTCACTTTGCATTCTCTTTGAAATTGAATAAAGTTTAAGCAAGATAACTAGATATTGACGTAGTGTAAAACATAGGTTGATTAACATTGCATTATATTTTTTGTGATTGCAGTAATAAATAATATTTGATTTCAGTGGGATATAATATGTATTTTTTTAAATAAAATACATTCCAACAAAAAAGACCTGAATCATATTTTTTCTCATCGAGATTGAAATCGTGCATGCTGCGCCTCTGCGGTTTTAGCTCAGATCTACTGCTATATTTGGTATTTAAGATAATTTATTTGTGTATAATGACAAATAATGACATCATCTAATATTTTAGGAAAAGCAAATAAAACCCAACTCTCTTTAAAAATCAAATATGGTTATATAAAAACTGTCAAATATTTAACTTGTCCAGCTATATCATCTTTTTTTATGTTAGACAAAGTATATTCGGTTAAACACATGTTTTTGGAACAGTTCAAGGAAGATGTGTTTAAAATATAGTAGTAAAGTGGAAAAATAAATAATATTCAAAAAGGTGTGATATAATATAGTAATATAATATTTTAAAATTCTGAGAATTCATAACGAGAAGATTTTTTTTTTTTAAATAAATGTTTTTTAAAAAAGGGGAGACAGGAAATATTTTAATTACACTTGTCGAATCGTAAATAAAAAAATTCTGAAATTCATAGAAGTAATAAAGATAAGATCAGAAAATAATTTCAATTACACTTGTAGAATTGTAAATAAAGTTTTAAAAAATTCATCGAAATCATAAATTTTTAAAACTCATAGTAAATCAAAAGATGAGACAGGACCTTTTTTCAATTTGGGAAACAAGAAATTATTTAATCTTATTTTACTTCTCCTTTTTAAAATTAGTTATTATAATTGTTTTTTATATATTGAATATCTCTCAAAAGAAAGTTAATAATTTTAATATTATAATAGGTATTTAAATTAGTAATCATTAAATAAATGGGAAATTTTTCTGGTAGTTAAAGAGTGTTATCATTAAATGCTAAATCCTTAAATGAAAATAAATTTATACAATTAAGAATTCTTTTAGACTCCCTAGAGGTAGATTTAGCATGTATCCAAGAAACTCACTGGAGTGTCATATAAACTAAATTGCAAGGGCTACCGTCTATTTAATTCAGGTGAAACGGAAAGAAACTGGTCTAGAGTATGTATAATTATTAAGAATAATTTATCAGGATATATTTCAAAGTTCGAAGCTATAAATAGCAAGTTGTGTAATATTAAATTAAAAACGAGGTGTAGAACACTGAACAACGTAAATGTATATATGCTGGCAAACTATATTGAAAGACAAACCTTCTTCACACTCTTAGTGGAATATCTAAAACTAAACGGAAAAATCTGCTAATAGCTGGTGACTTTGATGTCAAAGTGGGACGTCTAAGAATAAAGAACCATAATGGCCTTGTTTCGGGAGCTCTAAACATAAATTCTGATGCGGAGTGAAATTGTTAGAACTATCCCGAAATCTAGATCTTCGTGTTGTGAATACTTTCTTCCAACATCCTAATATTAGAGAAATATATACTTATTATAGCCCATCATATAATTCATGGTCCCAAATTGACTATTTCATCTGTTCTAGGTAGACATGGATAAAAAATATTTAAATACTCCATCAATTTATGTTTGATTCAGACCACAAACTCCTTATTTGTTATATGAGGATTGATCCGAAAATCTGGTATAGGAGGAAAAAAAGAAATGGAAAGTTAAATATAAAGCGCTCCAAGTTAGATATTAAGGGTCTATGAGATCAAAATATAAAGGATGAATTTGTAAAACAAATCAGAGAAAAGTCCAAAGTATAGAGAATTCAGTTGAAACCCTACCCTCCGACATACTTTGGGAAAATAATCGGTTGGATTTGATTTGCATCGAAAAATATTTATATATACTTTACGTTTTACTTTACATTCAATTTAATTATATATAAACTTTACGTTCTACTTTACTTTCATTTTATTTTACTTTCATTTTATTTTACTTTCATTTTATTTTACTTTCATTTTATTTTACTTTCATTTTATTTTACTTTCATTTTATTTTACTTTCATTTTATTTTACTATCATTTTATTTTACTTTCATTTTATTTTACTTTCATTTTATTTTACTTTCATTTTATTTTACTTTCATTTTATTTTACTTTCATTTTATTTTACTTTCATTTTATTTTACTTTCATTTTATTTTACTATCATTTTATTTTACTTTCATTTTATTTTACTTTCATTTTATTTTACTTTCATTTTATTTTACTTTCATTTTATTTTACTTTCATTTTATTTTACTTTCATTTTATTTTACTTTCATTTTATTTTACTTTCATTTTATTTTACTTTCATTTTATTTTACTTTCATTTTATTTTACTTTCATTTTATTTTACTTTCATTTTATTTTACTTTCATTTTATTTTACTTTCATTTTATTTTACTTTCATTTTATTTTACTTTCATTTTATTTTACTTTCATTTTATTTTACTTTCATTTTATTTTACTTTCATTTTATCTTGCTCGTGACCAGGATCCAAAGGTATTTTCATGGAAGCAGCGACTTTCTTGCAGGGCAAAGGTAGTGTACCTGATTGGATATTAGCCTAATCAAGAAGTTGATCGTTAGTCTCGCGGGGACAGGCTGCTAGATGAATGGAGCAAAATACATTTCAGATGATATTGGTCACAAACTGCGATGATAAGAGGAGGTTTGACGATAATCGGGCCACGGAAATAACTCTCTAAATGCAAATGACATTTAAAAAGCCTTCAAACTATTGAAATCCTTTACCTCTTTCAAGATGGATTAAATTTTAAACTCATGATAATAAAATGATTATAGATCCAGAAGAAGAAATGGAAATTTGGATATCTCATTAAACTAACTTTTACAGAAAGAATATTACTTTTCAAATAGCATATCAACCAACGTAGCAACAATGTCTTCTTCTTACTGGTCTTCACCCAATACTACTAACTACTTACTATCTCAAAGTTATGGTCTCCCAAATCAACACACCCACATATTACTGTGACCCAATCCACGTCATGCACGCAATCTTCATCCATTACTCAAAGCGTAAGTATAGATAGATAATCCCCCCTATAAAAGATGAAGTAATAAATATAATAAAAAAAACTAAAAAAATCATAAGACTTGCGGACAAGAAATATACATAGCGAGTAGTTGAAGACGGATCCAATGTTATGCGCTGAGATCCTCTTCCCAATCACTACAAGAGCTTGGTAAGAAGGGGCAGTGATTGGCTTACTGCTACCCTAATCAATTTCCCGAAAACAAAGAATCCAAAATTTCTTGAAGATTGGAGAAGAATCTCATTAAAATAATATATAAAATATACGTAAATATAATCTTAAAAAGACTTAATGCCAATTGTGGAACCAGATCTTGTAGACTCATTTGTATTGTTCAGGAAGGGGCATAATTCACTTGAAGCCATTATTGCGCTAAAAATTAAAATTGAGAGAGCCTTTATACGAAAGGCCAATTGATTATCATACCTATACCTCTTGATTTTACAAAAGCTTTTGATTCTATTATACATGCTAGGTTGTGGATAGCCTTGGAGGAGGTAGGTGCGCCTGCACATACTAAAAATGATTTTAAAGAAAAACTATTTATAAAAACTACTCGGTCCAACTAATTCATACAGGTCATAAATCCCCAAAAATCCCTCTAAAAATTGGATTGAAACAGAGATATGTTTTATCGACCTTTATTAATAAATGTCTTAGATACATTACCAGAACCTTTTACCCTCAAAATACAACTAAGGATGTTCTATGGACCAGATGTGATATATTCCCACTATACAGAATGATTGAATACAGGAAATAGGAACTAGTAGGAGTAGGACACATTCTTAGACAAGCTCAATAACCTAATTTATCAAGCACTCGACGAAATATCCCCGGAAGAGTCGGCCCTCAATCCCTTCCTAACTTATAAAAATAGATGGTTAGACAGGATAAGAAGATCATTAGCGGAAATTGGCTTATCCTGGAAATTCATAAAGCGAGCTTCTATTAATAGAAAAACTTACAAACCCATCCTAACAAATCTATGAATATATGACAAATGACTGCTAAGTTTGAGAAGTAAATTTTTATTCATTTCGAAAAGATCTCTATCAAAAATGATATTTTAGTAAGTTGGCTAATACCCTATTGTAAGTTAGTTTGTTATTTTTTATTTTTAATAGATGATAATCATGATATTTTTAAGAAAATTCTTCAATATTCTATTTACAGTAAGTTTTAAATAGATAATAAATATTTTAAAATAAATGATGGTTGCTGAGAGAAAACTATTTTTAAGAAAAGATATCTGATACTCTATTGGCGCTTCGTTTTTTCAAATAGATATTATGTATCTAGTTTTAAATTCACTTTATTACCGACATGATTTAGTAGTTAATGGAAATATTTTATCTTTTATTCGTTATGTAGGAGTATAATTCTTATGACTATAGACTTTATAGGGTCAAATATAGGTAAATAAAGGGCTCTTTATAGGGATAAAAAAGAGGGATTAAAATATGTTAAGTAAATGCAACTTATAAATAAATTTATGAATTGCAAAGTGAAATTAATATATAAAGTAAGATAACTAAGATGGATTAATATATGAGAAGTAAAGGTATTGCAAAGTGAAATTAAAATATAAATTAGGATAACTTATTTACACTATTATATGTCTTACTGATTTCATAATATTGATTAAATAATTATAAAATATTTACAATAGCAAAAAAAGAAAATTAAACACTAAATATTAATTCATTACTAAATAATTATAAAACAATCTCAATAGTGTTGTTAAACGTTTGAGCCAATTTTTAAAAACGGTTAACTCAATATTTTATCCAGAAAAATATTATGCAAGCCTAAAAATTTTGCTCTTGATATATATCATTGCTCAAATCGAGCTGTTTAACAACACTAAATCTCAATACCTAAACTTATATAACATCTTAGGAAAAAAAACAAAAAAAAATTAAATAATAAAATAATAAAAATTTGTATTTAGAAGAAATAGTTTTCTCACCGTACCTTTCTCCTATACACTGATAACTTTACATTTCTAATACGATAATCAGAGACCTGCAGAGGTACCATTTGCACGACCCGGCCCGGTTTTAAATTTTTTAAGCCCGGCCCGGATATTTAAAAAAAAAATTTTTTACGGCCCGGCCCGGATATTTTTAAAAAAAATTTTTACGGCCCGACCCGGCCCGGATTTAAAAATTTAAGGCCCGGCCCGGATATTTTTTTTAAAAAAAATTAAATTTAAGGCCCTGCCCGGATATTTTTTAAAAAAAAATTTAAGGCCCTGCTCGGATATTTTTTAAAAAAAAAAATTTCAGGTCCGGCTCGGAATTTTTTAAAATTATATTCGACCTGGTATATACAAAAATTCACCTATGAGGTATTTTACCATATTTTTCAGCGAGTATTATCGCTTATTATTTAAAAAATACATGTAAAAAGCTAATATTTTGAGAATATTATATTGAATTTATAAAAATTATAAAACTGTTATTTATAAAAATGGATATTTTGAGCATATACTATATTTTATATTGCATTTATAAAAATAAAACTAATATTCATAAAAATGGTAAAAATATTTGTCATATACTATATTTTATATTACATTTAAAAAAAATAAAACTAATATTTAATTTATAAAAATGGAAAATATTTTGAGAATATAATATATTGTATTTAATTTACTATTTAATTTATAAAATAAAAATAAATCGCTATTTAAAAAAATGCATGTATAATAAATAGTATTTTGAAAATATAATCTAATTGCACAATATTAATATAATTTATTTTATAATATAAATTTTTAACAAAAGAAGATAATTGTATTATATAATATTGTAAAAAAAAATAATGAAAAATGTTGGATTAAAAACTTTCATGACTCAAGGTAAATATAATAAATGCAATAAATATTTGACAGTTTGCAAAGTAAAAAAACCAGCATGATTGACGAAACCCTATACTCAAGAAAGATATTAAAAATTCACAAATTATCATAAAAAAAGAGAAGCATATCTACCTTTTCAGGTTGAAGATTACTTCTTCTTTCTTTAAGAATTCTCCCAGTCGTGGAAAAATTCCGCTCACAGCTTGCACTTAAAGCAGGAATTGCCAATTTTGCTAAAATTGGAAATTCGCTTTGATGAGCCGCCCACCACTCTAACAAATTATCCACCTTTAATGTTTTATCTATTATTTATGTAATTATAATATTCATCATCGGGTATTGACATTTACCAGAATTACCATCGCCCCATTTGTCATAAAAGATTCAGTTTGTTTAACAACAGTCGTAATTTAACTGGTCGATGGTATTTCATTTAATTCCTGAGCCTCTTGTAAATTTAATATAATCTTTTATATAGTTTTCCGTCATTTTGCGATCTGTCCCCGACTACATACGTAATTGCTTGAATTTGGGACAGAGAAAAAGAGAAATAAAATGATACTTGTGTAAAACAAATTTTTCAATTAAAAAATGCTTTATATTAAGTAAAATCAATTTTATTTATCCTTTTCGCTTTGAAAGGTATTACAAACTTTAAGAAGTGATATTCCTTTATTTGATTGTTTTGGTAAAATATATTCTAAAAATTTAGATATGAATTATAAAAAATATATTAATAATACTTGAATATTGGGGCTTATTCAGTGGCGTAGCCAGGATTGATCCATGGGGGGGGGGGGGGGGGTTGAAAATTTTTTTAGGGGCTTCGCCCCCAAACCCCCTTATCAAAATTTGCCAATATTTTGTGTATTATACCCAGGCCAGCATAAATATTAAAAAATATTAGAATTAAAATTTTTGCCAAATTTATAATTAATAAGCGACTGAAAGCATTATTTTTAAAATGTTATCAATGTTTAGTAAATTGTATATTAATTCAATCTATTCGATGTAAAAAAAATTTGCCTCCCCCCAAACCTTCCAATTTTATGATCAACTCAATATATCTTATTCTATGTTAAAAATAATTATTTTAATTAAATTTTTGCATATAACAATATTTTGCAGAGATTTTATTTATTATTAACTTTATTTATTTAACTATGTATTTATTTTAATAATATATAAAAAAATAAATTTCAAAATATATAAATTTTATACAGATTATTATATTAAAAATTGAATGTAAATAACTATATTTTAAAAAAATAAAATTGCAATAAAATATGTAATTCTTGCTAAAAAAATACAATTTAACAATTTTATTTAGTATAAACCCTTTAATTAACTATGTGTTTATTTTATATACAAAAAATAAATTTCAAAATTAGAAATTTTATACAGATTACTATTTTAAAAATTGATTGTAAATATCTATATTTTAAAAAAATAAAATTACAATAAAATATAAGTAATTCTTGTATGCAATTTAAAAAAATATAATTTAACAGTTATATTTAATACAAATGAGTATATTATATAAATAATTCTTATTGTAGGTGCAATACTATTATTAAAAAAAATTCATTATAATTAAGTTTTACATATAAAAATTTTATGACTAAGAAAATATTACAATTATATGATTTTAATTTATAAAGAGAGGTCTACTTTTCTCTGAGATTTGGCTAATTCATCTAGAATCAAACTTTTATCTAGAATAATCTCCTTATAAATATTTAATAGGGCTAATCCATTTAAACGGTTTTCACCGGTGCTATTTCTTAAATAGGTTTTTAACCTTTTCAAAATTGAAAAAGATTTTTCATTAGTGCAGGTATTAATCGGTAAAGTAGCTAAAATAAAAAACAATGTTTTGATATTGGGCAGGGAATCTAAAGTGCAATTACACATGGAAAGGGCCTGCAAAGCATTTTTTGGTCTCAAAGAGTACTCTATTCTACCAAGATTTTTATACCAAAATTCGACATCACAAAGTAACTTATCATACGACCCTAATAAATCATCAGAATAAAACTCTGAGATGTTCTTAATATCCTCTCGCGTTTCAAGTGTAATCAACAATTCAGACTCAACCGGCAAAAGAAAATAAAAGCTTTTTAAAATAAAATTGTGACTTATAAATCTTTCCTTTAATTGAAATAAAAATGTATCAATAAGTGGAATAAAAATGTTAATTTTATAAAAATCCTCAATCGTAGATGCATCAATATTTGAGCGATTGGATTGTCTAGAAACTACTCTAGGTTTAAAAATTTCAATCCCAAACATATTAGCGATCTCCTTTACTTTCTCATATATTTCGTGAAATTTTTCATCCACATTATCTCTGATATTTGTTAATATTTCAACAATATCCTTTGCCCTATTCATAACCTCCCTTAAATCCAAATCAATTTTTTGTAACATTTTGCTAAAATCATATGTATAATTAAATAAAAAATAAACACATTGAATTGAAATTAAAAATTGAGGCTTCGTAATAGCCTGTAAAAGATTTTCCGCATCTGCGGAATCTTTTTCTTTGCGTAATATGTATGATTCCAGTGCCGCAAAAATAACCTCATATAACTCGATGAAAACCTTCACCGATTGTTGTCTTTCAATGAATCTTGTGGGACAAAATCTTTTTAATTTTTTTTTTGAATTTTTTGAATCAATTTCATCGAACGTTTGGGTAAAAATCTCCCTCTTCTTGGGTGGGGTAAAGAAATCACAAACCGACGATATTGTTTCTAAATTTTGAAAAATATATAAAAATTATATAAAGATATCTATAATACATAATAAAATCTAATAAATTTCAATTAAATCAAAATCTTTTTACGTAAACTGTTCCGGATGTCTCTAATTTCACATGCCTCAGTTATCATCAAATTCAGGCAATGTGAACTGCAGTGAACATAAAGAGCTGTGCTATAAAGCTCTCTAATTCTTGACTGGACCCCTTTAACATGGCCACTCATCGAGGGAGCTCCATCGTACCCTTGACCTCTCAGTAGATTTAAATTTAAATCCAGGTTTTGAAGTGATTTAATAATTTGATTAGCATTCGTTTCTGACTTAGTGTCTGGTAATTCAATAAATTGAACAAATAGTTCCTTCATTTTATAATTACCTGATTCCATATCAATAAACCTTATTGTTATGGATAGTTGTTCAATATTACCAATATCGGAAGTTTCATCCGCCAAAACACTAAAAAATGGTGATGCTTTGACTTTTGAAGAAACTTCCTTTAATATAAACTGATTGCATATTGATATTATTTCATTTTGAATAGTGGCACTTAGGTAAGTAGCATTTTTAGAGGAGCTTTCAAAAAGCTTTAGGTAGTTGTCATTATTATTACATAAAAATTTCAATAATTCCTTGAAATTTCCTTCATTGTGAGAAGGGGATGTAAGTGTTAGGGGGCCAGGAGATATCCTATGAGCTCTTAACGCCAAGCCCTGCCTCCCTAACCAAATGATAGCATCAATAATTATAATCTTGATCGATTTTTTGTAACAATATCAAAATTTTTTTTATTCATTGGATATTGATATCTTTTGATTCATTGAGATTTCTTTTAAAGAATCCATTATCTCACAGGAATTAAAATGATATATATTTTTTTGATGATAATTAAAATTTTCGAGCGCATCTTTCCATCTTGTGTACACCTGACTTACCAATGTTTTGAGTTTTTGTAACCCATTTCCAGCATATCTTGGGGAAAATATGACGCAAACTTTACAAAATGCGCCCTTTTCATCGGCTGAGTAAGCAAGCCACTTATATTTGTTAAGCCAGGATGCTTGAAAGGTTAAATTTCTTTTGCCCAAGGCAATGGAAATTTATAACATTTGTCAGGTATCCAAATATTTTCAACAGCTAACAATTTTTCATTATCATTTTTAAAATGAAAATTTAAGTTAAGTGAAACATCTTTTTGAGAACGGTGTGGTATTTCTATATTTTTTTTTAGATTTTAAATGATATATTTCAATATGAATTTCAATGTTAAGAGCTGAGCAGCACAAGAAAAAAATCTGGATTATAAAAAATGTATCTCAGATAGATATCAAAGTTTCTTAATAAAAATTTAAAGACAGATACAAGTAGAAGGAAATTACTATAGAATATCATTACCAATTTTAATTAATATTTTTATATTTGTAGGATGATTTACACTCATGGAAGTGAAGAAGGTAGTAATATTTAAATTATGAAAATAAGTTCCTAAATATTATAAGCTGCCCAAGATTGTATATACAAAAGATTTTAAGAAAATAATTATGTTCTTCACAAATAAATAATAAAAACTGTATTTTATAAACTATTCTAGTTTAATTGGTAATGATAAATCATCTGTATCTAAGATTCATTTTTTCACAACAAATCTGTATCTAGATTATTTTTCTGTAGGGCCTGCCCAACTCTGTTTGTATTGTAGATACAAGTTTTCAATACTGCTCAACTCTGTTTGACTTATAATGTACTACCTTTTGTAAAATAACACAAAAAAATGACTAACTTTAAAATTATAACTAAATATCGTACATTGCAAAATTTTAATAACTCAAAATGAAAATAGTATAATTTACAAATAAAAAAAATGGAATTAAAATAAATACTATACCATCATTTGATGATTTTCCAGCCAAATCAACTGATAGCTCACATGCTTTTGTAACACATAATGTTTCTATTTTTAATTAAAAAATATTAGAAATTATAAATAATTTAGAATATATACCATCATTTGATGATTTTGTAGCTAACTCATCATTGGTTTTCCCATGGAGTGGTAATGGTATGTCTGGTCTTTCTAATTGCAAGATTTAAATAAAAGATATTATAAATAATACCATTACCTCGTCATCTGAGGATACAACGAAAACCAACTCAACTGATGGCTGATTTTTACTAGCAAGAGCAACATCTATATCTATATATATTTCTAATTCAAATTACACAACTTAAATTTTTATATACCTTTTTCTTTTTGTTGTTGACGAAAAAACTTACGGATATCCATATTTAAAAATTATAAAAATTAAAATTTACAAACTATCTATATAGTTTAAAAATATATATTTAATAATTAAATTTATAAATATCTAATTTAACTATGCCAAGCCAGAAAATATTTACAAAATATCTTTATTGTTATTTAATAAATTTAACTATGCCAGAAATTATTTACATACAATATATCTTTATTCTTTTGTTGTTATTTAATATTTTAGTTCATATAATTTATATATATTTTTAAACGATGGGATCATTTAAAATTAAAACTCCTTTTTTTATAAATATATTTCATTGTGATATTCATATTCATATTGTATTATATATAATATATTATCTTATTTCTCTAAATTGAAACCGTTTTTTAAATATAATTATTTGCAATAAAAAAATAATAATTTTTTATTTTATAAAAAAAAAAAAAAAAATATTAAAAAAAAATTTTTTTTTCATGGGGGGGGAGGGGGGTTTCGACCTCAAACCCCCCCCCCCCTTTGTCTACGCCACTGGGCTTATTTAAGATATTCCTTTATTTGATTGTTTTGGTAAAATATGTTGTAAAAATTTAGATATGAATTATAAAAAAATATATTAATACTTTGAATAAATTCGCAGGAAATTAATAATTAGATCGATCTGTGGGTTGTTAGGTAGTGTTAACCATCACCCAATATTATATTAATCATAACTATAATATAATATAATCTTATAACTATTAACTCATGTAAAAATTTTTATAAAAAATATTAAGGCCCGGGCAGGGTTTAACAATCTTAGGCCCGGCCCGGGTTTAACAATCTTAGGTCCGGCCCGGGTTTAACAATCTTAGGCCTGGCCCGGATATATTTAAAAAAAACTGGCCCTGCAGGTCTCTGACGATAATAGAATAGGGCGTAGATCCACTTATTTTATTTATTACTACTGAATTACAAGGTTTGTTGGTAGCCTTTAGAAAAAAATCGGCATAATTATATGAAGTGGGCTTACATATAATTCACCGCTCACTTTGGGAAGGTTTTATGATCAACGTGCTAGATAAGATAAGAAGAGATGCAAAAAAATGTTATTTTTTCGCACAAGATATTAAATTACATTGTTTATGCATCAAAAATTTATACTGGAGCTGAACCCTTTGATAATTATATTAATTGTTTGTATGACATAAATAACAATAAAGAAAATAAGTTGCAGAAAAATTTAAATTTTAACTTCTTGGCTATTCAACCCAATATAAAATGGGGCCCACAGAAAAAAATGATTACTAATCCGTACCTTCAATTAGACGAATTAGTTTCTCTTATTGAAACATTACCAAATTATAGAGTTTTTAAAAAGGTAATATTTAATATTATTTCTATCTTATATAAATATATGAAGCTAGTTGTACCCATAAAAGATTACAAAAACGATTCTATATTTGGTAGAGGAAAAGTGGAGGAACTCACAGAAATAATTAAACATGATACCAATATTGATGGAGTGGTCATAGGCCTAAGTTCAATAGATGTTGCTCAATATATTACATTACAAAAGATATGGAGGAAACCATTATATGATAAGTATGTATCATAATATCTTTGAAAGCAATATTTTAATGCTAAGAACCCACTATTACGTCTTAAGTTTCTTTGCCAATCTTAAGAATAATTATATAATTTAATCAAAATTACTAGTGTACTAAGTTATGAAAATATATTTTTGCAATTTGTAATCTTTGCTAAATTTAGTTTGTTATATTCTATTTTATCATTTAATACGTGTTATCATATACCTTACTTTAGGCATTTAAATAACTATATCAAGATAGCCAAATATTATTAAGCCTCAATATTTAGCATATGACCAATGTTTAGCCCTCTTTTAGCGAAATCTTGAAACCTATATAAATTTCTTTTGGAAAAATTGATTTTACCATTTTTTTGAAGTGCCCAAATCAAGGTTTTTTATAACACTGATATTATATAAAATCTGACCAATATCATCAAAATGCATAGCAACTACTACTCAATTCATATATAAGCTATATTACTCTATTATTATTATAATAAATAATTATTTCTCCACAATATTTTGATATTACTATCATTACATTATATCAGAGACAAAAAATAAGATATTTGCTTTCTATTTTAATACAAAAGTTTCACCATTTTTATATATTTATATACATGTTCTTTATAGATATAGAATTATATTGCAAATTTTCAAACATTATGCTAAAACTAATGAATCTCGCCTACAAATAGCCTTAGCTGAAATACCTTATTTAAAAATGAAATTAAGAATGAACCAACAGATAGTTAAAATGAAGGAAATAGATCCAACATTGGATATATCATCCATTTTTCATGAAAACATTTATTTTAATAATGATAATCGTACATCATTCCATGAAAAATTAGAAATTTTAAACCAACGGGAAGATAAATTAAAAAAAAGTCTTGAAAAAATTAAGCAAGGTAGGGAAAATCGTAAAATGTCAAACTCATCATCTCTTCAAAATCCTTATCCTATAATAGCAGTCATTGGATACACAAATTCAGGTTTATTTTAAGATCATTGTCTATTTATTATTTATGAAGGCCTAAAAAATGGAATTATTTTTTTAAAACTTAAGAATTAGTATCTACCGTGGCCCCTACAACGGAAGGGGGTAAGAAGCAACTACTTCAGTAAATTTGAGTGGGGGTACCTTTTTTTAAATTTTCTTTATTATTTAATTCTTTTACTATTTTGTTACATCCATCATGATCAAGTGATTTCTGGTTTATAAATGTAATAATAAGACCCCCCTCGTAGATTACATTTAACAGGTGCTTTTCAATCATAGTTGATGGCACATATGATGTTTCGAAATCAGAAGCAATAGCTTTGATAGTAAGATATGTTGAAAATAGTGAGACATTGAAGCATGTTGAAAGACTGATTGACATATATTGTACGGGACCACAGATCTCGATATTAAGCATAATATAATATCCAAATTTGGCTCGATGAATTTACCCCTTGAATTTCTAGTTGGGCAAAGTTATGATGGCGCCTCAAACATGAGTGGAAGAATCAATGGTGTGCAGGCCTTGATTAGAGCAGAGGCGCCAAAGGCAGCTTTTATTTGGTGTTATTGTCATCGATTAAATTTAATCATTGTTCAATTATGCCAATCAATTAAAGAACTTCGAATTGTTCTAGGAATACTAGATGAGATTTATATCTATTTTAATGGTGTAAAAAGATATGAGGTACTCAAAAAATGTCACTGTAATGATCTGAAAAAATCGCAACGATTTCTACGCATCAAGAATACCACTCGGTAATAGTACCTTATTTTAGAGATCTGCAATTCGGGCCTACTTTTTTAAAAAAAATTCGGGTTGGGTCGGGCCTAATATTTAAAAAAAAAAATTCGGACCGGGCCGGGCCTTGAAAAAATTTTTAAAATATAATTAATAAATTGGGTCCAATTTTTTTTTGAAAATAAAGATATTTAATTTTATTTGTAGAAACTAGACGCCATATGGCGTATATCTAAAATAAATATATAATTAAACTTTTGAAATTTTTTCTAAGAAACAAGGCGGCAACAATTTTTATTTGTAAAAAAAAATATTTAATTTTATTTAATTACAAACTAGGCGCCATATGTCATGTCATATATCTTTTATTTTGGGTATAATAATTAAAAAATTTTATTTTATAAAAATTAAATTGTAATTTTTTTTATAAAATTTAACTATAATTTAAAAACGGATTTATTTTTTTAAAAAATCATATAAAAAATGGAACATATATTTGTAAGCCCCATTTAGGTAAAAGCAATATATGGGAAAATTTTGAAGACATATTTGATGATAAAAACAAAAAACTTGATTATGACCAATGCCAAAAATGTAATAATATATTACAATATAAAAGTACATCTGGAAATTCTCATTTAAGACGTCACAAGTGTGTTAAGAATGACGATTCCTCTATTCCTAAAATAACTAGATATATTCAAAAGAAAACCATAGATATAAATTCTTCCTTAACTATTAAAAAGAAAATATGTGATACCATGATCTATTATTGCACCAAGGTCATGCGTGCGTTTGATTCGATAACTGGAGATGGCTTTATAAAAATGGCTCAAAATTTTATTCAAATTGGCTCCATTTACGGTAATATTGACTGTAGCGAAATTATTCCCCATCCAACTACTTTATCGAGAAGTTCTATAGTTATGACGGATCAAATTAGAACAAATTTGGTTAATAAAATAAATGTTCAATTATTTGATAAAAAGTGCTCTACCACCACTGATATGTGGACAGATTCCTTTAAAAAGTTTTCCTATTCAACTGTTTCAATTCATTATATCGAAGGTGAAACCTTATATAAACATGTTTTATTTACGAGTAAGTTTATAGAAGAGAAAAAAAACCGCCGCGAACATACATAAGGAAATGCTACAAAATTTTGCTGCAATTGGAATAATTCCCGATCAAGTGAAAAATATAATATTTATATCTGATCAAGGAGCTAATATAATTAAAGCCCTAGAAAAATACACCAGATTAAATTGCAGCGCACATCTGTTAAATATAGTTCTTCGAAATACCTTTAAGAAACAATCTTTGAAAATTATCGCTCCTAATATATATCAAACCCTTATTTCTGCTAAAAAATTAACCGTGTATTTTAAACAAAGCGGCATGAATCAATATTTAGACAAAACATTGCAACAAGATATCGAAACAAGATGGAATTCGAAATTATATATGTTGAAATCTATTTATAACCAATATGATGACATCGTCAATTTTTATCATCCAAGGGAGATATTAATAAAATGGAAAACTTGGAGAAATCTATTTTAAAAAATTTGATTGATATTTTACATCCTTTTGATAAAGATACTAAAGAACTAGAAGGAGATATTAATCCTACTTTATATATAGTACTGCTATGCTTTAATAATATTCTTCACGAGGATTTAAATGATACTTTTCAAAACAATGAAATAAAACAAATAAAAACCAATTTAAAAATTTTTTTATTATCTAAATTTAAAATCGATATTTAGCATAAAATAGCGACATTTTTATGGCCCAGATATAGAAAATTAAGAATGTTATCATCAATGGAAATATTAGAAGTAGAAAATTCAGTGAAGAATTTTGTAAACCTTCAATTGATATTATAGATTTGGATATACAAGGCGTTTCTCAAATTATGGAATCTCCTAAAAGATCTAAAGGTACATTTAAAATTGTTCTATTTATCTTATTTTTATATATCAGACTATGAATATGAAAGATGGGAGGACAATGAGGAAGAATTTGAAAAAAAACAGATGAGCTTGAAATTTATAAGAATTTGAATATAAAAGAGAATATAGAAAATATAGATCCAGAAAAAGATATATTAAAATGGTGGAGCAAAAATGAAATTAGATTACCAAAGATGACGAAATTGGCTAGAAAAATTCTAGTTATTCCTGCAACGTCCACAACGTCAAAGAGAACTTTTTCAAAGACTGGAAAGCTATTAGAAGAAAGAAGAAATAGACTGAAACCTGAAAATGTTGATGCTTTGATATTTTTAAATGATAATTATAAATATGAATCTAATATATAGATGTGTAATTTAAAATTATAATTATTATTTGTTTGGTTTAAAGTATTTTGATAGTATTTTAAATAAATAATTAAATACTAGATAAATTGTCTGTCTAGTGTCTACTAAGAAAATACAAAATGTTAAATATAAAAAATTAACTAAAAGCTAAAAAAAATTAATTTCTATCGGGCAGACAAATTTTTACTTTGGGATGAATAAAAAAAAGTTCGGGCCGGTAAAAATTTCTAAAAAAAAATGGGGTTCTGGCCGGGCCGGCAAAATTTTCTAAAAAAAAATTCGGGTTCGGGCGGGGAAAACTTTTTTAAAAAAAATTTCAGGCCGGGCCGGGCTTAATTTTTATTCATCCCAAAGTAAAAATTATTTGTCCGCCCGATAGAAATTAATTTTTTTTAGCTTTTAGTTAATTTTTTATATTTAACATTTTGTATTTTCTTAGTAGACACTAGACAGACAATTTATCTAGAATTTAATTATTTATTTAAAATACTATCAAAAATACCTATAAACCAAACAAATAATAATTATAATTTTAAATTACACAACTATATATTAGATTCATATTTATAATTATCATTTAAAAATATCAAACCATCAACATTTTCAGGTTTCAGTCTATTTCTTCTTTCTTCTAATAGCTTTCCAGTCTTTGGAAAAGTTCTCTCTGACGTTGTGGACGTTGCAGGAAAAACTAGAATTTTTATAGCCAATTTCGTCATCTTTGGTAATCTAATTTCATTTTTGCTCCACCATTTTAATATATCTTTTTCTGGATCTATATTTTCTATATTCTCTTTTATATTCAAATTCTTATAAATTTCAAGCTCATCTCTTTCTTTTTTTTCAAATTCTTCCTCATTGTCCTCCCATCTTTCATATTCATTGTCTGATATATAAAAATAAGATAAATAGAACAATTTTAAATGTACCTTTAGATCTTTTAGGAGATTCCATAATTTGAGAAACGCCTTGTATATCCAAATCTATAATATCAATTGAAGGTTTACAAAATTCTTCACTGAATTTTCTACTTCTAATATTTCCATTGATGATAACATTCTTAATTTTCTATATTTGAGGCATAAAAATGTCGCTATTTTATGCAAAATATCGATTTTAAATTTAGATAATAAAAAAATTTTTAAATTGGTTTTTATTTCTTTTATTTCATTGTTTTGAAAAGTATCATTTAAATCCTCGTGAAGAATATTATTAAAGCATAGCAGTACTTTATATAAAATAGGATTAATATCTCCTTCTAGTTCTTTAGTAGTTTTATCAAAAGGATGTAAAATATCAATCAAATTTTTTAAAATAGATTTCTCCAAGTTTTCCATTTTATTAATATCTCCCTTGGATGATAAAAAATTGACAATGTCATCATATTGTTTATAAATAGATTTCAACATTTATAATTTCGAATTCCATCTTGTTTCGATATCTTGTTGCAATGTTTTGTCTAAATATTGATTCATGCCGCTTTGTTTAAAATACACGGTTAATTTTTTAGCAGAAATAAGGGTTTGATATATATTAGGAGCGATAATTTTCAAAGATTGTTTCTTAAAGGTATTTCGAAGAACTGTATTTAACAGATGTGCGCAGCAATTTAATCTGGTGTATTTTTCTAGGGCTTTAATTATATTAGCTCCTTGATCAGATATAAATATTATATTTTTCACTTGATCGGGAAATATTCCAATTGCAGCAAAAATTTGTAGCATTTCCTTATGTATGTTCGCAGCGGTTTTTTTCTCCTCTTTAAACTTACTCGTAAATAAAACATGTTTATATAAGGTTTCACCTTCGATATAATGAATTGAAACAGTTGAATAGGAAAACTTTTTAAAGGAATCTGTCCACATATCAGTGGTGGTAGAGCACTTTTTATCAAATAATTGAACATTTATTTTATTAACCAAATTTGTTCTAATTTGATCCGTCATAACTATAGCATTTCTCGATAAAGTAGTTGGGTGGGGAATAATTTCGCTACAGTCAATATTACCGTAAATGGAGCCAATTTGAATAAAATCTTGAGGCATAGGCCATCTCCAGTTATCGAATCAAAGGCACGCATGTCCTTGGCGCAATAATAGATTATGGTATCACATATTTTCTTTTTAATAGTTAAGGAAGAATTTAAATCTATGGTTTTATTGGAATCGTCATTCTTAACGCACTTGTGACGTCTTAAATGAGAATTTCCAGATGTACTTTTATATTGTAATATATTATTACATTTTTGGCATTGGACATAATCAAGTTTTTTGTTTTTATCATCAAATATGTCTTCAAAATTTTCCCATATATTGCTTTTACCTAAATTAGGCTTACAAATATATGTTCCATTTTTTATATGATTTTTAAAAAAAATAAAATCCATTTTTAAATTATAGTTAAATTTTATAAAAAAAATTACAATTTAATTTTTATAAAATAAAATTTTTTAATTATTATACCCAAAATAAAAGATATATGACATGACATATGGCGCCTAGTTTGTAACTAAATAAAATTAAATATTTTTATTTTACAAATAAAAATTGTTGCCGCCTTGTTTCTTAGAAAAAATTTCAAAAGTTTAATTATATATTTATTTTTACATGCCATATGGCGTCTAGTTGCTACTTGCTACAAATAAAATTAAATATTTTTATTTTACAAAAAAAAATTGGACCCAAAATATTAAAAAAAAATTTTTTTTTTACTTTATAAAACTAATTAATCTAGAATTTAATCAAATTTTAAAATTAATTAATCAAAAATATTTATGGATAGTACTTGCTTTGTGGTTTTAAAATAAAATTCAAATTATATGAAAAAAATTCGTTTTTACCTTTTAATAATGAATAATCTTGAATCTCCAGGTTCGTATCCTGGTAATACGGTTAACAACTGACAAAAAAAATATGTGGAACAGAAAAAATAAGAAAAAGAAATCTACTAAACTTAATTCCGAAAAATCTAAGTTAAAAACTACTAACTAGCCTTCCAAATCTAATACTAAAAATCAGGGGCGGAGGCGACGCTACAGCCTCATGGGCATTTTTTTATAGCGGCCTCATTTATATGGGGTCTTCGTCCCCATACTTCCATTTTGTGGGCCTTCGGCCCGCTTTTGCCCGGTCTTCGACCGGGTTCCCTTAAATGGCTTCTTATTTTTTGAAAATAAGTTAAAACTTTTTACATTTTTAGTAAAAAAAAGAATAGTATTATACAATAATCATATATTTTATTTTAAAAAAATGCACATTTAAAATCATATTCATTACCTATATAAAATAATATTCATCTAAAATATATATTTTATATTAGATTTACAACGATATTGCACTATAAAATCAAATCATACATCACATGTTAAATATAAAAAAAATGCATACTCAATATATTAAATCAATTAATTATAAATATAAAATTATTGCAGTCATATAATATTACAGAGAATAAAATTGCTGCCCTTTTATAAAATCAGGCACCGATCATATTGTAAATAATATTAATAAGATTCTAATAAAAGAATAAATAAAATATATAAATTTACGTTAATAAATCTCTCATTAACTTTGAACCTTTGCGCAAATATACAGGAATATCTTCTAGTTCAATCTATGCTAATAGTTCTCGTTCAACTTACATCATTAAAAACGCTTCTTATTTTTCTTGGTCAATATTAGCTCTCAGCTTATTTTTATCATTTTTAATTTACTAAATGCTTTTTCGCAATTAACCTGCGTAAATGATAAAGTTAAAATGTATTCATAAGCCAAAAATAAATTAGTGTCACTTGTATTCTTATTGTATCTTTTAAGAATTTCATACACGCATATTAAACACTTGGTACATTTATTATCACACTCTGATTTATTATCATATTGTAATATTAATATTCCATCTTCTTCATTTGACTCCTCACTTGTACATGCGATATCATCGTCCGTTTCTTTTAATTCTGCTACCAAATCTTTGAATACACTGAATGAACATAATTCGTTTAAAAATTTATCACTCAATATATATGTCAATTGTGCCAGTTTTTCCAAGGCCTTTTCAGAAATACCTTTACTATTTATTTCATCACAATGTCTTGGATACAAATATAGCACATTCAAGATAAGCTCTCAATTCGCAGAAAGTATTTCCGGAAAGGACTAAGTTCGAATCTATAAAGGTCAATCGATTCTTGAGGACGTTCATCTTGACATTTGTCACTATATATTCTCTTCGCTCGTCTTATTCGATCTTTTTACAGAGCATTTTCCAGATACTCTCCGAGAGCTATAAATATGAAAATGTTTCATTTAAATTAGCCGCCATTTTATTGCTTTATTTTGAATCGATGTAATAATCGATGATACAGAAGATTTAGCATCTTCTTTCATTTTCCATGCTGACAAAGTACCTAATTTTTTAGTTTGAAGATATGACAGTGGCCCCATTATTTTAAAAATTTCCAAATATATTATAGCTGTACTTAGAGTCATAAATTTACATAAATTATCTAGTTTTTGTCTCAAATTATTTATTATCTATTATAAATTGAAGTGCCTTTATCGTTATTGGGAGCAAGCTCTCTTTATATCCATCTAAGGGCTTTTTCACGTGCCCACCACCTTTTCTCACCCATTATTTGCAGTCTACTCTACTTATTTTGGCCAGATGAATTATTCTGTTTTACCCAAGCATCTATCCTTTTATCTGATTCACCGATCTGGATTTTATTTGATTTCAATGAATTAAGAACAAGAAATGTTGGCTATATTATTTCTACAATAAATCAATGTATAAAAATATTAGCTTTCACTCTACTCAAACGGAAGCGTTTTTACTTCATTTGAAAAAAACAAAGAAAAGAACGTGGTAATGATGTGTAGCAGCGACGTTATTGATATATTATTTAAAATATAGTAAACGACATGACAATTCTCAAGGAATGTGATATTTAAATAATAGAGATATCATTAAAAATAAATAAATAATAAGAGAAAATAATGTGAACATAATAATAATTTTATTCTAATCGGCCTCTATTTTGATATTTTCCTCTGATCGGCTTCAAAAATCGGCATTTTCTCGCGGCCTCGTGGGCAAAATGCCCACCGGTTCTTATGGCCAGTCCGCCCCTGCTAAAAATATTCAAAATATAAATTTTTATTGAAATGTATTTTTGAGAAAAAATCCATAAACAAAATTTTTTATTAATTTCATCGTAAAAAAAATTAATTAATCATCGTAAAAAAATTAATGATAATCTTGATTTTATAAAAAAAATCATAATAATCCAAATGTCAATCATTAATAATAAAAAATAAATAAGTTCTAAACTAGGACAAAAATGTCAATCATTAAAAATAAAAAAATAGTTACAAACAGTCTTATGAGAGGCAATAGAGCCGTAATTCCTTCTAAATTACGGGGTAAAATCATTGATCTATTACATGCCGGACATCAGGGTCGGGATAAAATGAAATCTTGGGCTCGTGAATATGTATGGTGGCCGGGTATGAGTGATGATATTGAAAAAATTACAAGGAAATGTGTTCCATGTAATACCTGTGCCCCGTAAAGAAGTAGGGCAATTTTGGCCTAAATCAAAGAGTGACAGAGTATGAAGAGATTAGGTCTATGTCACCCATGTTACCTGGAATTTGAGCTAATCTCCAATTAAATTGAGTTAAATTAAGAAAACCATTTTTCCAAAAAAAGTTTTAAATAAGGACTTAAAATGTTCGATACATTCTTTAAATAAAAAAAAAGGGGGAAATAACATAGATCCCTAAACAAAACGAAGACTAAAATTTGTTTTTTAGATAATAAAATAATTTTATTTCTACAAAACCTTTAAACCTAATAATTTCTTTTGAGCGCACCTTCATTAAACATTCATCCGTTTGATTTTGGACCCAATTCTAAATATCCTCACATCACCTCAATCAGAGCCTCTTTTTAATCGAATGCTTACATGTCCCAAAAATATTGCATTTCTATTGATACCAATTTTTAAAAAACATATATTGAATTACTTTTAGCATAAAATTACAAAAAAATTAATATTTTTTCGAAAATGATAGAGCAGGGTTTTTGATTAAATTTAAAATTCCGAATCTTTTTTGTAATTTTTTTAATCTTTTAAATTTGATTTTTAAATCTTGCCTTTATATTATTTTTTGATGTTATTATATTTAAAAAAAAGGCAAAACATCTTTGATTAAAGCACTAGCTGTCAATCAAACAAAATTAAGCCCGGAAAATAGACTGTTCGCTACTCTTGACGTCAGCTTACATCAAGGGATTTTACCCTACAGTGAAAAGGTTCTATATTTGGACACTATTGGTTTTATTTCAGACATTCCGGTATCACTGATTAGTGCGTTTCAAGTTACGCTTAGTGATATTAATCGCGCAGTATATACATGATTGAATTTTTTAAAAAGTGTTTATTTAATATTAGGATATCTTATTACATGTCAGAGATGCTAGTCATCCAGATACAAATTTTCAAAACCTTACGGTTATGGAGACGCTGAAATCTTTGGGAATAAAACAAGAATTGATTGATAACATGATAGAGGTCCACAATAAAATTGACCTCTTGCCTAAGTAATAAAAAAAAATCAACCTGCCCCTTTCGATTTTGGGAAATTTCACACCTAATTTCACTCGGCTAAATTACCTTAGGCGTATGAAGTACTTATAAACAATATTCTCCAATTTTTTATAATTAATTTTCACTAATAAATACTTCTTTTTTTTACTAAACATATATAAATATATTTACAAATTATATCTTCACATAGATACTTTATATAAAATATTGTCATTCAATTGAAAATTATAATTTTTGGCGAACACATCTTAAGCTTTATATTTTTTTCGATATCCCCGTAATATCAACCATCATCGACTCACTCTCCCAAGACCACGTTGGATCGAGCTTGGAGACCCATATTCGACCATCCCCCTATGACGCGTTCCTTACATTTTATTACGAAAGTTGATATAAATTAGTTTAAATAGGTATAAATTTTATTTCCCCGGAGTGTTATATTTTGCATTATAATATCGTAATTATACCTGTTATGACATCGAAAAAAAATTGTATCCCCATAATATTAACTTTAATTCGCGCATCCGATTTTACCAAAATCGAGAGGGGAAGACAACGATTTGACATGGAATTTTCTGTCGTTAAATGATAATTTTTTGAATTCATATACAACATATTTAAAACGTGCATTTCGCGAAATGTTGTATTTAAATTTGAAAAAACATTTTCATACAAATTGGGAGAAACAATTCCTATTTACGTCAACATAAAATAAATTCCATATTCCTAACCTGAAAATTTATTTATTTTTCAGCGTAATAAGGAAAAATGCTAAATGTTATAAAATTGATTTATATTAAAATTATAAAATAAATATTCCCAAACCCGGCCACCCTGAATTTTTTTTATCCCAAAAGTAAAATTAACCGTATGGGTTCGGTTAATTTTACCGCTAATTAAAATAAATTATAAAATTTATATTTAAAAAAAACTAGACTCACCGTACATACAAAAATCGAGAATCCGAAACTGAAAATATTTCCTACATCAATAACCAAATCTGTAGGCTTGTCTGAGTTGTTAACAGGAATCCATATGCTCCTACTGAAAAGGCAAAATAAATCAACCATCCATTTAAAAATTCCTATTCAGCTTTACTCAAAAATTTATAGGTATTCATTTTTATAAAAAAAACTCAAAAACTATTGCTGTCGCATTTTCTAACTGGTTTTTTTTAAATAAGCTAAGTCAAGGGGGGGCTGCATCCCTTAACGACCCCATTGTAAATCTTATTATTTTTTATAGCTATCTTCTCAAAATGAATGCCTCGATCGTTAAGACTGAACCGACGGACGACTCGCAAAATTATATGCTTGAAATCGTGATCGATCAGAAAACGTTGTCCATATTCAAAATTAATTTTGACCCACGATATATTGTAGTGTAATATGAATGATTAAATAAAATGAATAACAAAATATTAAACTTTTCAAAGATTTTTGGTGCAATAAAAATAATACATCGCTAATCCTTGTGTAGTTGTAAATATTTTATAAATAATTTATTTAAGATTGAACTAATATGATTTATGGGGTTCGAGCCTATCTCTTATCATTCTGTTGATAGGCCTTTTCATGTGAATAGCTCGTATCTATAATTCCTATTATCCCTTAAACGATAACCCGATTGTCAATTTTTAAAAACGGCCCGATTAAGATTATAGCCAAAATAATATTATATAAGTCTCGAGATTTGGTAAATAGAAGTCTAAACCTATCTGCCACTTATAAGTAAAATTTACAGGCTTACAAAATATTATTTTGGCTAAAATCTTAATCTAGCTCTTTTTAAAAAATCGATCCAAATCGTGCTTTTTAATAACACCTGTTAATATATATTTTTAAGAAAAATTTTTGAATTTCATATAAATATAACATTGAATTAGGTATTTTTAAAGCAAACTGGTTTAAAAACCAGGCCTTACTTAGAAGATATTAATCTTTATGTTAAGGCCATGACTGGGTTCTTCTTATTTCTAAAGAGTGGTATAGCTGTCTATAACTTCTTCTAAACAGCTTAAAAAGAAAGAGGCTATTTAAATTTGGATGATGAAAATTAATTTTATTTTATTTATACCAAAAAAATAAATAACAAATAATATTTATTTAAACACACTTAAAATAAACAGAAATAAGATGTTTTAGTTCAAAATCTGTTTAGCAGGACTAAACAAAAATATGACGAATCAAGACACATCCTAAACCGGTTCTTGTATTGGCTGTATCTAAAAAAGGTATCTCTGATTCTGAGCATCCTTTTATACTATCAAATGTCAATTAGGATGTGGGACTTTAAAAAAATCATTACATAATATTGTCAAATAAAGAAAAGTTAATTAGACTGAATATGCCCATAGAACATAATGTTTCGGTAATAAATGTTGTAATTGAGAATACAAATAAATAGTATATTAACTACTAATACTTTATTAATATAAATTGTAATTACATAATCATAACTAAAATAAAAAAATTAAAATATTAAAAATTGTTTGCAAATTCATAATAATTATTTTTCAAGTAAAATATTCCCGATTATATATACTTTTCATTTACATAGTGTTTAAACAACAAACTTAAATAATCTTGAACTTTATCTAATCTGAATAATACATCTTTTTTATTCATTTTTCTTTAACTCATTTGAATATTACAACACCCTTCCACTTAGATTAGACCCACATTCTGCGAAAGACCATAAGTCGTGCATGTATCCGATTACTACTCACCGGCAAATTCTGTTTCTTGCCTTCGTCTGGTATTGATGAGCTCTTTATCTCTGTATGCACTTACTAACCTGATTAAGGCATGCTTTTAAACGATCCACGATTGATGGTCAACGATTATCGATACTACGTCTTAAATTCTCCTGATAAATAAATTGTTCTTTTGCTTGTTTCTAACGTTCTCTTGTAACTAGTGATACGTGCTTTATCTCGGTCAACGATGGGCGATGCTTGATCTACGATTAACGATTGTTTTCACGAATTCTTGTTTCTAAGATCATCGATTTTGTATCCTATACTAAAGTTTTGATAAGCAATTGGCGATAATTGATCAACGATTAACTATTGCATCCTTGTATTGACCACTTGTTCTACCTAGTCGCTTGTCAATATATCAACTTCATCTTAAGATCTCTTATACGATATAGATTTCTTTTATCTTTTGATCAAATAAAAATTCGATCTCTACATGAGCTCGATTGCGGCATAAAATTTCTAATGATAAAAAGCCGTTTCTCTTTATGAAATTTTTGGTTATATATAAAACGATAACTTGTACCTATTGAAAAAAAATAAAAAATACCCTTTACTCTCAAAATATAACTTATCACTCCAAAATAATCCTTTCTAATAATATTAAATAAATATAATAAACATTACTAGAATTCATCTTTATTTATGCACATATAACATTATAGATATTAAACATATTAAATCTTCCCCAATCAATCCCGTCTTCATCCAATATCTCCACTCCAAATCCAAACAAAGAATGTTATTTTCTAACAACAACCCATGTGATAAATTCGTTTTCCTCCCATCCACCAGGAAAACTCATTTTCCTGTCAGAAAATAACTGACATTTGATGTATTGTATTGAATTTATTTCTTCTTTTTTTTAACAGCTACAACAGTACCTAGTGACTAATTCTTTTTAGCTAAACGACTAATTCTATTCTTTTCCGAATACGACCATTAATATTGATACCATTGTTTCATTGCTCTCATTCTTTATCTTAGAGTCGATAGTCATTTCTAGTGTTGTTAAACGGCTCGTTTTGAGCCGATTTTTAAAAACGGCTAATTCAATATATTAGCCAGGAAAATATTTTCTAAGTTTCGAGATTTCGCTAATAGATTTCCAAACCTTCGTTCTTTCTATAAACAAAATCTTCAGGCTTGCGTAATACATTCAGGACGAAATATTGAGTTAGCCGTTCTTAAAAATCGGCTCAAAACGAGCCGTTTAACAACACTAGTCATTTCATACATCCCCTTCCCCATTTATTTAGAATTTCTTTTCATAGTTAATTAGACTAAATTGTCGTAATTGCCCTGGCACCTCCACTCTCCAACATCATTGTCAAATAATGAAAGTTAATTAAACTGAATATGCCCTTAGAACATAATGTTTCAATAACAAATGTTAGTTGAGAATTAAAGAGAATACAAATAAATAGTATAAATAAATTAACTACTAATACTTTATTAATTAATATAAATTGTAATTACATAATCATAACTAAAATAAAAAAATTAAAATAATATAATATAAAAAAATTAAAAATTATGTTCGCAAATTCATAATAATTATTTATCAAGTAAAATATTCCCGATTATATATACTTTTCAATACTATTCATTTACATAGTGTTTAAACAACAAACTTAAATAATCTTGAACTTTATCTAATCTGAATAATACATATTTTTTATTCATTTTTCTTTAACTCATTTGAATATTACAACAAATATCAAAGAAGATGATTCCATTTAATCTTGTTAAACTGCTCAATTTTTTAAAATGGCTAACCCATAGCCAAATAAGTATCATGCAAGCCTCAAGATTTCGTTAATAGATGTCCAAACAAACCTTTCTGCCATTTATGAGCTCAGGTTTGCGTATTTTATACTATCATAGGTCAATTAGGATGTGGGACTATTAAATTCATTACAGGTAAATCTCAAAGAAGGTACCTTTTATTTAGTGTTATAAACGGCTTCCAATATTTTTGCAAAATGTTATGCAAGCCTCGAGATTTCATTAATAAATATCCAAACCTTTCTGCCATCTATGAGAAAAATCTTCAGGCTTGCGTAATAACTTTGGCGAAAATATTGAGTTAGCCATTTTTAAAAATCGAGCCGTTTAACAATACTACTTCCTTTCATTTAGGGGGAGGAGGATATTTTGGACCAAATACTGCGCTCATTGAAACTGCTATTTGTTTTTAAAATTTTTTATGAAAACTTAAAATTCTCTTAACAAAGATTATAGAGTTGTCGTTAAAAAATTAAAATACCTTATACCTGTCGAGATATTTGAATAATTTTGATGAAATAAATACATTTTGTGAGATCATTAAATAAAATGCAAAGATTATTTTAAAATGAATGACATCCTAAAATAAAACAAATATTAAAAATAGTTCTAAATACAATTGTAAAGGTGAAAAAGGTTGAAAATAGTTTTTATAACCTCTAAATTAGTGTTGTTAATCGGCTTAGCCGAGTCGGCTCAAACAGAGCTCACCCAAATTTTGGGTCGTTTTTTTCGACTCCAACTCAAAGTTTTGGTCGTTTTTTTACGACTTCGACCCGAGTTCAAGCCGAAAAAAACGACTTCGACCCAAAATATGGGTCGTTTTTTTCGACTCCGACCCAAGTCCAAGCCGAAAAAAACGACCTCGACCCAAAATATGGGTCGTTTTTTACGACTCCGACTCAAAATTTGGGTTGTATTTTTCGACTCAAACTTAAAATTTGGGTCGTATTTTTCGACTCAAACTTGAAGTTAGGGTCGTATTTTTCGACTCCAACTTGAAGTTTGGGTCGTATTTTTCGACTCCAACTTGAAGTTTAGATCGTATTTTTCGACTCCAACTCAAAGTTTGGGTCGTTTTTCTGACTCAGACTCAAACATCGGGTCGTCTTATTCAATCCGACCCAAAATATGGATCGTTTTTTTTAAAGACGCCTTAAAGTTAGGGTTGCTTTTTTTCACCTAACCAAATATCTAGATCATTTTTTTCGACCAAAAGTCAAATAACATTTAGTAGATATTAATATTATAGGCGGAAAAGTTTCTTAAAGCTTTTTTAAATTATAACGCTCTGATTTAACTATTCCATCATAGTTATTTTTTAAAATTTTTAAGTAAAGATGTACCATAGAAAAGAGCCATTTGTTATGATGGTTATTTTTGAACTTTTTTAAATGAAATAGATAAAAATATATATTGTAGACATGTTAAATCAAAATTTCAGTGAAGATGTATCATAGATAAGTGACAATTGTCATAATCGACATTTTTGAACTTTTTTGAGTTTTTTTATAGCAAATTGCTAAAAATATATATTCTTAACATGTTAAATTAAAAATTCAGTGAGGATGTATCATAGATAGGTGACAATTGTCATAATCGTTATTTTTGAACTTTTTTCAATTTTTTTAAAGGAAATAGCTAAAAATATATATTCTAAACATGTTAAATTTAAAATTCAGTGAGGATATATCATATATAGGTGACAATTGTCATAATCGCTATTTTTGAACTTTTTCAAATTTTTTTAAAGGAAATAGCTAAAAATATATATTCTAAACATGTTAAATTTAAAATTCAGTGAGGATGTATCATAGATAGGTGACAATTGTCATAATCTTTATTTTTGAACTTTTTTCAATTTTTTTAAAGGAAATAGCTAAAAATATATATTCTAAACATGTTAAATTAAAAATTCAGTGAGGATGTATCATAGATAGGTGACAATTGTCATAATCGTTATTTTTGAACTTTTTTCAATTTTTTTAAAGGAAATAGCTAAAAATATATATATTCTAAACATGTTAAATTAAAAATTCAGTGAGGATGTATCATAGATAGGTGACAATTGTCATAATCTTTATTTTTGAACTTTTTTCAATTTTTTTAAAGGAAATAGCTAAAAATATATATTCTAAACATGTTAAATTAAAAATTCAGTGAGGATGTATCATAGATAGGTGACAATTGTCATAATCGCTATTTTTGAACTTTTTCAAATTTTTTTAAAGGAAATAGCTAAAAAAATATATCCTAAACATGTTAAATTAAAATATCAGTGAGGATGTATCACATTCACAGATAGGTGACAATTGTCATAATCTTTATTTTTGAACTTTTTTCAATTTTTTTAAAGGAAATAGCTAAAAATATATATTCTAAACATGTTAAATTAAAAATTCAGTGAGGATGTATCATAGATAGGTGACAATTGTCATAATCGCTATTTTTGAACTTTTTTCAATTTTTTTAAAGGAAATAGCTAAAAATATATTTTCTAAACATGTTAAATTAAAAATTCAGTGAGGATGTATCATAGATAGGTGACAATTGTCATAATCGCTATTTTTGAACTTTTTCAAATTTTTTTAAAGGAAATAGCTAAAAAAATATATCCTAAACATGTTAAATTAAAATATCAGTGAGGATGTATCACAGATAAGGGACAAAAAATGGTTATTATATATACGAGTAGTTAGGTACATAATAATCCTTAAGTGATAAAATGAGATGCTAATATATTTCTTGTAATTTTAATTTATAATAAAATTCTTAAATATGTTATTGTCATAGACTGGGTTAGAAAATCAACTATCACATAAACTCATCTATGTTTTATTCATATTATATTTTTAAGTTTGAGGATATAAAAATATTTCCTCTTTGAAGTTACTAGTTAGGATAAAATTTACTTGGCACATCTTACAATGATATTTATACTTGTTTTTTTTTTCGAGAATAAATTTTATGCGATATCTCATGAAGGAAATTACATATCATTGTACAGAGAAATAAATTTGTATATATTATCTGCACCCATATCTTTTATATCAATCTCTATCGATGACATTTTAAATTATATTGGAAACTAGATTGTGTAGATTTCTAAATATTAATTTAAAAGATTAAGATGCTAGAATTAATTATAGATATATCTTAATAATTTGTATATGCATTTATTATTTAAAATCTCTCGTTTTAAGCCTATTTAGCAAGAAAAATATTGACTAATTCTGTAATTGATAATAGATATCTATACCTTTATATAATCTATGAGAAAAATTGCTCTCATAATATTCTACTTAATAAAATAGTGAATAATTAACGCCTGAAAAAAAGTAAGCGCTTTATAACATGGTTCAAAGTTAATCCCAGTATTAATTTTAATGTGTAATTTTTCTCAAGTGTTCAAAATTCTAAATCTTAATATCAAAAACTATTTTAGTTATCAATTTAAAGTCAAATAATATTAAAACACTAATATTCTCCAGTATTCATAAAAAACAACAGCCTGAAACAAGAACACTAAGCTCAAAACATCTTAAATATTTGATACATTTATAGTTTAAATATTTTTATTTAAATTATATATATTTATTAATGTACAAAAAATTTAATTTAACAATATATATAGATATAAAAATTATGTATAAAATTTATTATTCATGATATTGATATCCCATGAATTTAAACATAAACACTGTTTAAGTGTTTCGGAGGCCATGCGATTTCTTTTCTTTGTTACGGTGTCCACCCCTTTTGAGAAGACACGCTCGCTCTCAACGGATGTACTTTGCTGCGACAAAAAATCTTTAGCCATCTTGCAAAAGTACGGAAAACGCTCAGAATTACAGTACGACTTAAAAAAACTCGACTTAACACTACATTTTTGAAAAATATGGCTCGCCTAAATTACTAAATTATATTTTAAAAAATTCATATTTTATATTAAAAAAATGCATCCGGAATCGCAAATACTTATAAAAAAAATTTATTGTTTTATTAGTTTAAAAATTCCATATGGAAGTGAAGTGACTATTTAAATTCTAAAATTAAAAAAGATATTTTATTTTACTTGACGTGGTGCCAGCTAGACGGCAAATTTGTTGAGATTTTTTCTTTTATTCATTGTTAGGGATAGGGATATGATTAATAATCATTTTTTTTAACTTTCCAAATTTTTTTTATTATTTTTGAGGGTAGCCAAATTAAATTTTAATTTTTATTCATTTTTTGTTTTTAAAATTATAATTCAATTTTAAAGAGTAACATATATTTTATTAATAAAAGTTGTCCAATTTTCAGGATTAGTCAATATTTTTCTTGCTAAATAGGGTTAAAACGAGAGATTTTAAATAATAAATGCATATACAAATTATTAAGATATATCTATAATTAATTCTAGCATCTTATTTTAAATTAATATTTAGAAATCTACACAATCTAGTTTCCAATATAATTTAAAATGTCATCGATAGAGATTGATATAAAAGATATGGGTGCAGATAATATATACAAAGTTAATTCTCTGTACAATGCTATGTAATTTCCTTCATGAGATATCGCATAAAATTTATTCTCGAAAAAAAAAACAAGGTATAAATATCATTGTAAGATGTGCCAAGTAAATTTTATCCTAACTAGTAACTTCAAAGAGGAAATATTTTAATATCCTCAAACTTAAAAATATAATATGAATAAAACATAGGAGTTTATGTGATAGTTGATTTTCTAACCCAGTCTATGACAATAACATATTTAATAATTTTATTATAAATTAAAATTACAAGAAATATATTAGTATCTCATTTTATCACTTAAAAATTATTATGTACCTAACTACTCGTATATATAATAACCATTTTTTGTCCCTTATTTATGATACATCCTCAATGATATTTTAATTTAACATGTTTAGAATATATATTTTTAGCTATTTCCTTTAAAAAAATTGAAAAAAGTTCAAAAATAAAGATTATGACAATTGTCACCTATCTATGATACATCCTCACTGAATTTTTAATTTAACATGTTTAGAATATATATTTTTAGCTATTTCCTTTAAAAAAATTAAAAAAGGTTCAAAAATAACGAATATGACAATTGTCACCTATCTATGATACATCCTCACTGAATTTTTAATTTAACATGTTTAGAATATATATTTTTAGCTATTTCCCTTAAAAAAATTTGAAAAAGTTCAAAAATAGCGATTATGACAATTGTCACCTATATATGATATATCCTCACTGAATTTTAAATTTAACATGTTTAGAATATATATTTTTAGCTATTTCCTTTAAAAAAATTAAAAAAGGTTCAAAAATAACGAATATGACAATTGTCACCTATCTATGATACATCCTCACTGAATTTTTAATTTAACATGTTTAGAATATATATTTTTAGCTATTTCCCTTAAAAAAATTTGAAAAAGTTCAAAAATAGCGATTATGACAATTGTCACCTATATATGATATATCCTCACTGAATTTTAAATTTAACATGTTTAGAATATATATTTTTAGCTATTTCCTTTAAAAAAATTAAAAAAGTTCAAAAATAACAATTATGACAATTGTCACCTATCTATGATACATCCTCACTGAATTTTTAATTTAACATGTTCAGAATATATATTTTTAGCAATTTGCTTTAAAAAAACTCAAAAAAGTTCAAAAATGGCGATTATGACAATTGTCACTTATCTATGGTACATCTTCACTGAAATTTTGATTTAACATGTCTACAATATATATTTTTATCTATTTCATTTAAAAAAGTTCAAAAATAACCATCATAACAAATGGCTCTTTTCTATGGTACATCTTTACTTAAAAATTTTAAAAAATAACTATGATGGAATAGTTAATCCATAGCGTTATAATTTAAAGAAGCTTTAAGAAACTTTCCCGCCTATAATATTAATATCTACTAAATGTTATTTGACTTAAAAAATGATCTAGATATTTGGTTAGGTGAAAAAAAGCAACCCTAACTTTAAGGCGTCTTTAAAAAAAACGATCCATATTTTGGGTCGGATTGAATAAAACGACCCGATGTTTGAGTCTGAGTCAAAAAAACGACCCAAACTCTGAGTTGGAGTTGAAAAATACGACCCAAACTTCAAGTTGGAGTCGAAAAATACGACCCTAATTTCAAGTTTGAGTCAAAAAATACGACCCAAACTTCAAGTTTGAGTCGAAAAATACGACCCAAATTTCAAGTTTGAGTCGAAAAATACAACCCAAATTTTGAGTCGGAGTCATAAAAAACGACCCATATTTTGGGTCGAGGTCGTTTTTTTCGGCTTGGACTTGGGTCGAAGTCGAAAAAAACGACCCATATTTTGGGTCGAAGTCGTTTTTTTCGGCTTGAACTTGGGTCGTAGTCGAAAAAAACGACCCAAACATTGAGTCGGAGTCGAATAAAACGACCCGAGCTTTGAGTCGGGGTCGCGACTCGCGGCGTTTTAACTCTAAATACTATATAGATAAATAATATATTAATTTTTTTTAAAAACCTGGACAATTCAAAATTTATTTTTTAAAATTCTGATATCCTTATTAAATATTTCATATTATAATAATATAATTTATAAAAAAAATGATAGTTCAATAATTTTAATATTAATTTATCGTTGATTTTCAAAATATAAAATGTTGTATAAAATATAAATATAATATATTACACATTACTGATAACAATTTTGTTTTATAAAATAGAATAAAATGGAAAAAGCTGAGTGAAGGGAAATTTATTTATAGAATAAGAATTCTTACAACTTGCGATAAGGTACAATAATATATCAAAAAGCTAACGCATAACAAAAAAAGTGGTTTTGAGACTTGTTTTTTTTTGAGAAAAGATTATTTTGGGGCAAATTGGATAAATCATAACATTTTATAATCATTATAAATATAAATTAGCACACGTTATTGAGATTGGTTATTTTATTTGTATATTTAAAAAAACAAAAAAAATCGAGGCCCTGGAAATAAAGTTTTACATAAACTCGTGAAACAAGATCGAAGCACTTTTTCCGGAATGGAATGCAAATTAGTCCTTGTTCCAGGTCCTGATTATATCACATCATAAATAAAACCCTAAATTATTAGAAGACTTTTGAATCTATTAAATCCTCATAAATTTAAACGATTAAAAATTATTAAATGTCTTGGGTTAGGTAAATCTTTTAAAATTTGTGTTACTCTTGATTACAATCGATTGTACAAATAAAAACTAAAAAAAAATTGAACATAAATAAAAGCAGGGACGTCACTAGTCTTTACAATCTCAGGGGGCTCAAAAAATTATTTTCAAAATTACCTTTTTTTAGCTTAACAATATCTAAAATTAACTTTTTTTAGTAGTAAAAAAAAAATTTCAGAGGAATCGAGCATCTGCCCCCCCCCTCCCTCTTCCACTTGTGACGCTACTGATAAAAGCATGTTTATAAAATATATTATATTTACATATCTCAGGATATTATATTATAAATAAAATAATGCAAATATTATTGGGAAGGAATAAATAGCAATTTATATTAATTATATAAATGAATATCAAATTATGAAATATTATTCTAATAGTGTAATGCATGTTCGATCATTTCATTATGATGGCGCGTTAAAGTAAGGGCCTTGCGTTCTCAAATACTAATTCGATATTTAAAAATATGTGTATATATATGAGTAATCAATATTTATTAAACTTATTTATTCTAAAAGGCAATTATAAAATGAAATAATTTATACATGAATAACGGCTGAGGGACCACCCGATATGATATCTGGCGGGAATTGAGATAAGGGGCAATTTTCAACACTCATGATTTGTAAATTGGCACACATGGCTAATTCAAAAGGTAACATATGTAAACTTGGATTATCGTTAAGGTATAATGTTTCTAAACTGGTCATATGTTCTAAAAAAAATTTTTTATCAAAAGAACACACATTATAATAGAAAAATAAAAATGATCATTCTATAAAAACCGAAGTGAAACCATTAGTGTTGCGTAATCGGTTAAAAATTTCGCCTAAGCCTAATTAGATTTAGCCTAAAAATCGACTAAATTTAATTAGGCTTAGCTGAAAAACAAAAACTAATAGTAAAAATTAAGCATCGGCTAAGGAGCTCGGCTAACCGTCCGTCAGCGTTACGTTAGATAATTCTAGCCTTAATTATTATTTATTTATTAAGATGATTTATATTTTATTTATTATGTAACGTTGACAGCCAATTAGCCGAGCTCTTTAGTCCATGCCTAATTAGTTTTAGCCAGTTTTCGGATGGGTTCAATTAGGTTTAGCCTATTTTTTCACCTAAAAATTCGGCTAAGCCTTTTAGAATAGGCTAAAATCAGCAGGAAGCAACACTCAATGAGGACAAGCATTGCATTTATGCCATGTAATTCAGGTGTTTTTTGATATATCACCAACAATTTATATTATATTATTTTTCCAAATTTGGTCATAATGTAATGAATGGATGCAAGGTGTTCTTAAAAAATTACTAAATATTTACTGGTTCTTGAGAAATGACAATTTATATAAAAGTTATTTTTAGAAAATTAAAGAAAATAAATAATGATAAATTTTTGGTTGTAAAAAATTTGCCAATAAAATATTTTTTTAATCTTTACTAAATTTTCAAATTTAAAAATAATAATCTTATTTTCATCAATTTGTATTATTTTGAATATTGCCATTACAATAATGCAACATCAGGACATTATGATGTTAAATTGAGAAAATTAAGATTCTCCTTTTTTAATAAATTTTCATAATTAACATAGGTCTCGTAGTATTTTATTTTGATGTTGCTGCACTATATGGATCTTTCCCTAAGGAAATTTTTACAAAATGCTAAATTATCTTAATATTCTCAATTTCACTATGTACAAAAGTTGATTATCTTTTAATAATCTAAATTAGATTGATCTCCCAGACATATAATATTGAACCACCTGCTGTCCTGGTTTCTTTAGAAATTATATGGATAGAGATTTCAAAATATAATAATCTTCCCCTCTCGATTCATCATAAAATTATTCAAGGGATTTTTAATAAAACTATCACGAAATTAAGAGTATTTTTTTTTACTTCAAATAATAGTTAAAATTAATTAGAATAACCAAGCAAAAAAATTTATAATTGGAACAATTGTATATTAGAAATTTTAAAATTTGTGATTATCTTTTAGGATACAAAGCTATGTCTAGAAACCACGTTCTCTTATAATTGATACTGGTAGGCCATATGTATGTTTTAATTCTTTTATAAAAATTGAATTATGTCTGATTGATATAATAGAGGTAATGTTTCCTTAATATAAATATTGATAATTTAAAATTTGCCAATTTTGACATAATATTGTCCAGATGTTGCAGTTTAATATAACGGTCATTTTTAAGGGGCCCTTTACGCTTTTTATTTATTCTTCATAAATATGATCTAAAGATGGTAATAAGTGAGTTAACTGATTCCGAAATTATTATTTTGAGCCTAAATACCCCTTCCGTAATGGGTTAACATTAAATAAAATATATTGATTATATTAATTTTATATATTTAATATTCAGAGTAAAATCATAATATAAAATTCCCAACTTAACGCAAAGTAAAATAATATGTTTTTTATAGTCTGACACTGCTAGATTAAATTGCATTATTTGAAAGAAAACGCAACATTAAAAAAAATTAACTTTCAATATGGAAGTACTATAAAGTCGAATATATCCAATAATTCTAACCTATTTCCTCCGGAATCGATGTTAATAAATTTTCGCCAGCTCCTAAATAGGTTAAGTTACTGAGATTCCTATGTATACAATAATACGATTTTTTAGTTAATTAAAAAAAAAGGTGGTAAACGTTAAAAAGTGTTTATCATGAACTATTATTTTACCCTATTGATCTTGGGAGTGAGGTGATTTGGTTGGATTGTATGATAAGTTTTGTCAACTCTTTTAGAAACCCTGAAGTTTTATGTGTTTAACATTTTAAAACATGAGTTATCTTTAAAAAATTAATTCACTCCACTAAAATTTTAGTAAATTTTTTCTTTTTTATAATCATAAAATAATTCCTTCCTTTATTATTCGTAAATATTTTAAAATCTTTATGGAACTTCATCTTATTAAACAATTTTTCCAAATCTATATTCTTAATTTTCTCCCAAAATTTAATAATCCACTTTTTTTGTTTTTGAATACATTTAAAGAATAATAATAATCTTCGAATTGAATATCTGATTCCAAACGATATAATTATTAAGGTTGTGTCCAAAATTGGATTTCTTTTAAATTTATAAATTTCAAAAATTTTAATGAAAATAAATAAATAAGCCATTTTTAACAAAATAAAATCCAAAATATTTCTATAAAAAATTTAAAAACTACATACGATTTTCATTAAAATTTCTGAAGGTTTTAAAACTTTTAATTTTTAAAAAAGATCTTGGACGAAACATAAATAAAGAAAAATTAATAAAGATTTAATAGTAGTAGTAGTGTACAATAAAATAATCTTCTATAAAAACAGGGATAAGTCCCTTACTATGTGTGAAACTGTCAAAACAAGCTCATAAACTAGCTACATTTTTATTATTATTACAGATATTATAAATTTAATTTTAACAATGTTAAAGTTTCATTTTTCAATAGAAATTTTGATAAATCAGGTGATTGTAATGGGTACTTGGGTTCTAAGCACTGACCAAAGTTTGTGATTAACTTTAAATATCATAATATTATTCTTAATAAATCCATTTGAAAGTATATTTCAAAAAAATTAAACTTATGAAGAAAGTCCTCCCTGTCTATTAATATGAAATAAAATTTAATATATTTTTCTTATCAAATTATGACTTTTGAGAAATGTAAAGTCAATAATGTATGACAACAAAAATGCAAACCTATTTCAGTCGGTAATGATTCTAACTTGTTTTCCTCTACATCCAAGACTCGCAATTTTGTCAGATTTCCAATAGATATAGGTAGTTTCTAATATTTTATTTGAAACATAAATCAAGATTAGATAAATTAAAATTTATATTTTAAAAAAAAAGTACCTTTAGTAAATTGTTGCTGAGTATTAAGACTTCGAGATTGATAAGATTTTGAACGGCGTCAGGTATTTCTGCCAATTGATTGGTTCCTAAATTTAATTCGACAATTTGAGTCCATGTTCCCATATCTAGTATATTCGAAGTAATAATAAGTAATTCCTATATAAATTTATAATTAGAATAGTGACATTCGTATCTAATCTCGGCAAGATAAATAACCAATAGAATAATTACGAGGAATAATAACTAATTTGACCTATATTTTTATAAAACATTTCAAAAAAACTCTTAAAATGATTTACAAGAACTAATGCTTACATGGTGTACTATTTCCAGTGGTGTAGACAAGAGAGAAAGATTTGGGAATACTCCTCTCCCCTCACATGGAAAATATGACTAGTAAAAATTTTGTGTTTTCATAGATCTAGATAAAAATTTGCTCGCACTTCTTAAATTGATAAAACTTCCCCATTAATTTTCTACTTTTATAAAATAATATTATTTCTTCCTTTATTTAAAAGGATGAGTGAAAAACTCATTAAAATATATGAATACAAAATACTTTAACACGCATTAAATATTTATATAAAATATTAAAATTTAAAGAAAAAAATTATTATAAGCCATATGAGAGTCATTTGACCTTTTCTATTTCCAAGTATAAAAGTAGACTTAGTATTTGCTAAACAATCGTTTAAACTTAGCGTTTGAGAGTAAAAATAATTTATTGTAATCGATAATTTTTCAAAGATATCACAAGTCTATTTGACTACTTTTATTCTATCGGTAATAAATTATAAAAGTATCAAGACTACAGCCATAAAATTATGATTCTAATTTTTTATATATTTCATTTATCTAAGTGCTTCTATATTTTTCGTTCTTAAATCTTGATGATAATAACCTTTTTATTTATATGGTTTACCAATCAGATTGAAGCATTAAATTAAATGTATAAGATAAGCATTACATATTGGCCTAACCTTAAGAATTAGTGCTTGCAAAATTATAGCAAATCATGCTTAGGACTTCGTGTTATTCAGATGAATATCAATTTTTTCTTGGAAATATAATTTGATTCAAAATGTTAACTATTATACTTCTATATCTATTATATAAACCGAAATTATAAGATTCAAAAATATTTTAATTGGGAAAAAATAAGCTTCTTAATGTATTTAGACCTAATTGATCACAATTTAAAATTTAATATTTATCAGCTTATAAATGGTTTCTGTTTATTAACTGGAAAAACTAATTAATAAGTACTAATCAGGCATTACATTTCTATAATTTTGGTTCTGGCATAATGCCAATATTAGCATTATCTTCTTATTTTGCCAATAATGCGTTTTTCTTTAAACTATCAACCAAATGAATTGAAGCATTGAAATGTACTACGGAGATATAAATTTCAGAGTTTATGCTTCCAGAAGTTTAGCTGGCTTCGTTTTTATTTGGCTTATAATGTAGTTATGTTTTTGGAGATGGTGCAATATAATGAAGAATTAATAAGTAAAGGCGCTAATTATTAACGCAAACCTGATATTTAGACCTTCTATATTTTCCGTTCTACCAGGATGCCACTTTTTTCTTATTTAACCAATAACCCCTATCCCCTTTTTAAACCATCTGCCAAATATATTAAAACAATGAAATATACAAATTAAGTACTACTTAATGGTCTGGATAAGTATTTTCTAAAAGATGGACTTATTTCACGCTTTAAAAAAGAGTGGCGTCATAGTTTTCATTTTGGTTATAACTGGCGATTTTTATGGTACTTGTTATATTCCAATTTTATAAAATTGTGGATTGTATATTCCAATACTACTTTTCGAAATTAAATAAATTTTACCGTTTTATACTATTATTACACTTCATGCTTCTTATAGTCTTTGTTATCCTTTTTTTTATTATTAAAATTTTCGTAAATAGATTTTTCATAAATAAAATTTTTAGTTGATTTATAAAAAACCATAACACTTCACAAAATTGATTGAGAAATTAATAAGTACTAGTCAGGAACTAAAGCGCAAACTAGATAGTTAGTTTTTTTCCATTTTGACTTTTTTTCTTATTACTCTAATAATTCCTTAAACAACTACTAAAAGAAGATTATATTTAATTAAGCATTAAATAGGGATAAAATTTTCAAAAAAATGCTTTAAGTCGCTTTATAATCGTTAAGTTGGTAAAAATTATGTTATTTATAATTTTTTCCTTTAAACTAGTTATATTGGTTTAAGCACTCAAGGACTAATAAAAACTAAATATTGGCTTAAATTTTAGAATTGGTGCTTCAAATAACGGAGAGGGTTATATATTTAAAAAGCAAGATAAAGATAACCATGAAATTCAAAAATACCAACCCCGAATTTTTCATAGGACCTGTTTCGGGACAAATAGAGACCAAAATAATTATTCGTAACCCTCAACCCCCCCCCCCCATTTGGTACATAATTTCTACTACGCCATTGACTTTTTTCAAGGGTAAGGTTCCAATCCAGACTAAACCTTTTTCAATTTTAAATTGGTTTTTGAGCACATAATAAATGATTATTCAAAAAAATAAGAATATTGTAAGTAATACCTAATGGAAAGAAATTCAATTGATTATCTTTCATATTGAATTTGGTGAGTTGTTTCGCGGTCGAAAAAACGCCGAAGGGTATTTTATTGATTGTGTTGTGTTCCATGTTTAAAGACTTTAAGAAACAAAAAATATAATAAATTTAACTCAGAGAATAATGCTGATGATTCAGTCTTAAATACAATTATCAAAGTTATCCAATAATCGTTTTAAATTTTTTTTTTCTAAAAAATCATGAAAGAGAAACTGTGCAGGTCGAGAATTGATTAGGTCCTCCAGGTGGGAAATATGAAAAGTTGTTTCGGGCTAGCGTGATATTATCTAAAAGCGGGAGAGAGCACAATAATCCTTCCTTAAAATAATGGGATATAATAAATATTCATCATGTGATTAAAAAATTATGTTACAGTGGAGTTAATTCATATTTATAAATATAAACCGAAATAAGCCAATATTTTTTAACATAACAGACCGATCTGTCAATTGGTCTAGATTTGTTTTTACAATTAGGATTTACACCCAACTTAGAACTAATTTGCCGGGTCCGTAGTACGGTGTGAAACCAACCGTTGTCCACTATTTGTAAATAGAGATCGGATTTTAAAGAACTTTAAAACTGGGAGGAACCAGAAAAAATCAAATTCATAATCTAAAAAGAAATAAACACGGTTCTTGCTTTAATAATATTCTAAATTCATCCAAAAATTTGTAGGCATTCAAATAAATAAACAAATTTAAAATCATTTTCATAATTAAATAAAGTCAATATCATGATTTATTAAATGTCTGCATAGGTAATAGGATAAAAAAAAGACCAGGGCAAGAGTATCCTGAGGGGAAAAAATAATATACAAAATATACCATAAGACAAAAGAACATGGGCAAAATTGACCTAATTTAAAATTTTTTAAATTTAAATGCTTGGAAATTTAAAAAATTTATTAATTTCTTCCACATGAGGTCTGCAATGGGCGAGTTTTTAGGCCACACGCCCATACTTCTGTCGGGAGTGGTCGGGTTTTCTAAAATATTTCCAACATTAGGCGGGTGACGGGCGGATTAAAAAATATTTTTAAAGTAATGGGGGGGGGGAGTGGGAGGGTGAATTTTTAATATTTTTCAGGTAAAATAAGCAGAACAGACTTTAATTTATTAAAAATAGTTTTATTTCATATTACATATTATGTATGTTTAATTGAAAATAGATAAAAATAGGTAAATAAAAAGCCAACCCAGCCATTAATCATTTAAACATTAGGAGGATGGGCAGGTTAAACAAAATTTTATAAATAAATAGGTGGGCAAGCGGGTAATTTTTTTAAAAAAAATTATAAGTGGGCGGGAGGGTAAAAATTTTAAAGCAACGTGTGGGAGGAGGCTTTTGGCTAAAACCCGTCCATTGCAGACCTCTAGTCTTAACAGTATAATACGGTAAAAACTAATAGATACTAATTAGCTGCTTCGCAGATTTAACCGAATGAAGTAGATTTGATTCTAATAAAATTAATTATTTCTCATGATCTACTTTTATTGGATTAACCTTAACTACATCCAGACTTGCCATGAACCGGGAATCAATACATTTAGACAACGTCTAAACATTTCCCCAGTACTCCACATATGTGCATGGATTTTTATAAAATTTTGTGTGAAACCAATGCACAGTGTTTGAGCATTATCAATACTCAACTGTTATTTTTAGTGAGTGGAAGGAATTAATAATTTTCTAAAAACTTTCCCATTTTTCTAAACATTTTAAAAACCCAATAAAATTTGGGTTTTTTGTCCGACGTATTTCTATCCGGGGTTTGTAGAGTCTTCATGTCGAGGACACTTCTGACCGATTACCCCTATCACTAAATAGGAAATTTTCTTTGGTTTAAAAAATGATAAATGTCTGTTTTCGGATTTTATTACATAAATATTTTTAACTATGATAAGCACATATTTTTATTTATAGTCTAGACTTTCCCTTATAGACAATACTTCTTGGAGTATTGCATCGCGAGCCTGCGACCCTAAATATTAATATTTCCATTCTATTCTTTCTTTTGGATTTGATGAAATATCACAATTAAAAAATAAATTAACAAACGCGAAATGTAAATATATCAGAAGTGGAAAATATTTCCTATTCATTTCATATCCTATTTTTGTAATAAAATAAATAAACATAATTATTTTCAGTTATTGCTGAGTATTTAAATTTAAAGTATAACAATAAATTGACCAATTTTGAAGGTTGTAAGAATAAAGAAGGGCATTAGAATTTTATTCCTAAAACTTAAAAACCTATAATAATTAAGCCTTTGTAGAACTGGTCAATTTAGACAAAGAGTAAGGCTAAATAATGGCATTATAATTTTTACTCATAGAAATAGCTAAAAATCTTGAAGTGAGCATTTAATAGAACTGATTAATTTGAACGGGTAAGGCTTTTAATAAAAAATAACTAAGCTTTCTAGAGTAATAACTTAATGGGCAATTTGGAAAAGTGGAAGGGCCAATTAACTAGATAATATTTTTTAAATACTAAAAATAGATAAAAACCTTAAAAATAGATAAAAACCTGTATAAAGTAAACACTTAACGAAAACTAGCCAATTTGGACAGGTAGTGATCCCTTGGTATTATAACTTTTATCAGCAAAAAAAAAGTATAAAAATCAATTGGGTGAGCCTGTGGTGAAGAATAAATATTGGCAAGATGGATTCCTTGCAAATTAAATGAATCGTGAGGTGTCCATTCTAAGTCCGTTTAATTGATTTGAAACATGTATGGCAAATTGTGTTATCAAAAATGTTCGTGACAATAGTTGAAGGAATGATTGGAAAAAATTTTTTTATACATTTAATAAAGTACCAATAATAAATTTAATTAAACAAATTCATCGATTGAAAAATCACAGGTTTCGCTTCTCGTATTTTATACATTTTGAACCATTCACAAAATAAGACAAGATTATACTAAAAACTCAGTCAGACCGCAAAAATGATCAAAATTTTAAAGAAATCGGGGCTGGACTAAAAATCGATCATCCTGATGTTTCCGATATAAATAAACATGAATTATAAATTAATATTATAATATTTATTTTTGACACGGTGACCAATGCTCACGGTCGGTCAATACTTTTCATTTTAGCTGATGCTCAAAAGATGGTAATTGACTTTCATATTTTAAAACATTTTTTAATTGATAAAAAAATTAATACACAATTTTCTAAACCGATAAGAAATAAAAAATTCAAGTTAATTATTTTAAATATAAACAAGGAAAGGAAGCCAACTTTTTAAAACGGTCAACTCAATATTTTTACCAGAAAGATACTACATAAACCTTGAGATTTCGCCAATAGATCTCCAAACCTTTGTGCCACCTAGAAGCAACATCTTCAGGCTCGCGTAATATTTTTCTGGGTAAAATATTGAGTAAGCCGTTTTTAAAAATCGGCTCAAATCGAGCAGTTTAACAAGATTAGAAAGGAAAATAAAGTAGTATAGGTGCTTCTCTGATATAAACATTGAATCAGAGTTTGAAAAAAAAATCTCGATTTATTTTTTAAGAAAGATTTTTGATCAAAATGAATAGCTAAATTTTTTTGTAAATTCTTTTAGTATTTTACAATTATCATGTATAAAAAATCTTTCGTGATAAAATCTTCTAAAAATCAAAGATTTTTGCTCAAAAATATTGTGAAAATTTTTTTCCTCTACATTCGAACTTACCGGTAAATTCACCACATTATTTCCTTCTATGTTAAACTCGTCCATTTTTGTGCATTTTTTTAAGGTACATGGGATCTCTTTTAAACAGTTGTACCTAATTTTTTTTTATATATAAAAAATCGCAAAAATTAATTGAAAAAGATACCCATTTATTTTTTAAAAAAAGAAAATTGGTGAAAAATTACAGCATAATCTTATTTTTTCTTACCATATTTCGTGTGCACGATTAATTTTAAATTTTTTTTATTACAATCATTCGATGGCGGTCTCATCTCTAAGTAAGTGACAGGACAGACGTTTCAGGGTTCATTTTTTATAATAGGAACTTAATTAGAACCAATTTTTTGAAAGGGATCCGAAATACACCCTGATTCGATGGGTTGTCCATAAATGGTCCCTATTCGGTCCGTGTTCTCAAAATTTCAAGCCTCCGGGTTTAAAACCCTGAATAAGCACTTACTCTATTCGAGAATAAACATAATTTCGTGACTGGTATATACAAGCAAGTACTAGATCATTTTAAAATTAGTTTTACTTTTTTTTCTTTCGATATACTATTAAAAAATAATTTGGAGAAAAGTTACGTTTCTTTTAATAATATATTCGATCGAATACTTAAAAATTTGTTTTTCTTAGAAGTCATTATCGTAACATTATTTTTTAAAAAAATCGATAAGAATCATCAAATAATTAATAGGAATGACATGAAAAATAGAAGACAATTATTTTTTAAAAAAAGATGGTTTAATAAAAAAATTATAAAATGTACATCATGGAAACAATTATAAGAATTTTTAATTTGACAATCTCTTTAAAAATACATAAGATAACATAATATCTTCTACTCTTCCTCCACCAATAAATATTTTTATTTATAAAAAAACCCCTTTTTTATTAGAAAGAAAACTCCAAAAGTTGATAATAACGCCATCAATTCGAAAGTGATTAAAAATATTCTTAGATAATTGCATACTAAAATTTACCCTTCAATTAAAAAAATATTCTAGACCCTTCTCCCCTTCCATACTTAAATAAGGGAGTATTGAAAGAAAGCTGAAGAATACTCTATAAAATTACACTACATGAGGGGAAAATTACTATATCAGCCGATAATAATTCCTGACAAGATTATCTTTCAATTATTTTTTTTTAAACTTCAGTCCCAAACGTATGAGTTCCTTCATATTTCCAATGCTATCGGGAATGTCAATCAAGTCGTTATGTTGCAAATTCAGGGAGGTTAGTTGAACGCATTTCCCTATTTCTGTTCGTAAATTTGAAAATGAAAAAAGGTTAATTAGAAATATAATTTTATCCGCAAATAAATTAAATGACATCTATTTCTTTTAAGATAAAGGGAAGGTAAATTAAACCGCGTTTTTAATGAATAACAGCAATAATCGAAATACCAGTTATTTCCATAATTGTTTTTAAACGTTTATTCCAATCCAAAAAGTAGCGAATATAGGTTCAGTTCAATCTCAGATAAAAATAAGATTCATTGTTCAGGTTCAGTTCATAACAAATAACAACATAGGTTCGATTTGAACATTTAAAAGCCTGTTCGAATCTTTTCGAATAAAAACTTATTAGAATTATGTAAAGAAAATAACATTTTCTATAATACAATCTCACTATTCCCTAAAAAATAATATTATCCATATAAAATTAAAATATATTCAAGATCCTATTCCGTAAAATTATATTCTAGTGGAGAAAAATCTTTTAAAAAGAGTTCAGGCCAGTAACCTGTTTAAAACGGTTCCGGTTTAGATTTCTGATTTATTCCGATTCAATAGTATTTAATTTATTCATATATCTCATTAGATAAAAGCATTAATTATACTATTCATACAAGCATACAAATAAATGTTTATTAAATTATAATATCACGAATAATGAATACACACATTAAGTGTCAGATCAAACGATGCAAATTAAAACTAAATTTTTATTTTTTAAAAAAATCCCATCTTTAAGTATAATAAAATTTATATCACCTAAATTAAAAAAAAGAAGAAGTATAAACAATAATATTATAAAATAAAAATATTAATACATTAAGTTGAAAATTATTTTATATATATATATATTATTAATATTTTTTCAGATAATATTTATGTAACAAAATTTATTTTAGATATATAGATAATGAAGGTCAAAACAATATGGAGGAACCAGGAACTTTTGCATAGATACCGGTTCTGAATTCTAATTTTTTTTAAACAGTCGGGTTGAGTATCGGATTTTATAAAAAATATATTTAATATTTATTAGTATATATTTTAAAAAAATAAAATAATAATTAATCGACAGTATTCAATAAATAATTCATCAATGGCTATTTCCAAACAAAAAATGTTTTCAGATCGATTTTCTAAGCATGTTTCCAGATATTCATCTTTATTTTATCCATATATACAAAAAATGGTTGTTCTCGAATGGCATTTGTGGCCTAATCGGTGAGTGCATATGTCACACCAATCGCATAATCTGAGTTCGAATTCAGCAAGGATCGGGTTTAAGAAACCATGTGGATCTGTGCTACGGGTTATAGTATATAGAATATCGGAAGCGACCGCGTGATTCCGTTAATATATATGTTAAAATAAAAAAAAGACATATTGCATTTTAATAAAATTTGGTCGTTGATTGGCAAATAAATATGCTATATAATGAACAATTTATAATGAATTACAGGAGAAATCTTTCGAAGAATTCATTTTTGTCAAGAATAATATAATATATATTATATGAGGATAAAATTAACAGGGACCCACATCATAACGAATATTGGTTCGGTTCGGATAAAAATAATGGTTAATGATTTCGCGAATTCGTAAAAAATATTAATATCGGTTCGGTTTAAACCTTTACAGGTGGATTAGAATTGTGTTTAAAAAAAGGAATAATTTTAAAATTTACTATTCTCTAAAAAAATAATATCGAGGCGTATTCAATTAAAATTTCAAGATTCTCTTCTATCAAATTTTATCTATAAGGAGGAAGAATAAATCTTAGGGCTAAGAACCCTTCTATATGCTAACTTGGGTAGCTGAGCATCGTCAAATTGCAATTTGAAAAATATCTAAATAAAAATCATTACTTAGGAATGTGCCGATTTAAAATTTTTAACCGATACCGACGATATTTTTTTATTTACCATCTATCCTTGAACGAATGTTATAAAAAAAACAACTAGCTTTCACGAATGATTAAGTGCATTTAGTTTTTTTATTCTCCAAAAGTTTATAATCACATTTAAAATATGGGAAATGTTCATAATTAAATGTATAAGGCTAAAATCTTCTCGAATTTCGCCAATAGATGTCCAAACCTTTCTACCATCTGCGGGAAAAATTCTTCTTAGGTAATTTTTTGGCTAAAATATTAATTAAGCCTTTTTTAATCGGCGAAATGAGCAGCTTAACAACACTGGCTGTAAATGAGCTTCTAGATATCTTAAAATATTTTTATCATTTCAGATGTAATATAACATCATATTTTTCTTTTAAAATAATTCGATTAACGTTACAAATAAATTAAACTTTGGTCCCTTTTATTAGCTTATTATTATTATGAAATTAATTATATATAATCAAATAACCAAAAATGAAAATATAGGATCGGTTTTTGAAAATGTCGGCCCGATTCGATTTATAATATCGGCCCTAATAACTACTGACACTTTTTAATCAAAATTGATTATTAATAATCTCTAAAAGAGCTAAGATATCAAAAGGTTCCATCCGTTCCTTAATGTAAAATATAAGTGAATTTAAAAATATTGAAAATCTTTTTTAAAAAAGGAGGGACTGTTAGAATATGCATATCTATACTATATTATATTAACAAATTTTTATATTCATTACATCGTATTTTATAATGCACTTTTTAAAATAAATAATAATATCGAATTTCAAGCAAAAAATTCATCGCAATTTTCTTAGCCCGATTTTTTTGATTTGCACTTGGTAACTATTTTTTAAAAAAAATATGTCGCCATTGGTGACTGTATAGTGGCTACTTTATTGGCGTGTTCTACTCAACTTTTAAAAACTCATTTTTTTCTTCTTTCTGGGTTAAAATTTTATCCGTATATATATAAGATAAATATACCGAGTATTAATTATATTTATAAACGTCCTAATTTTGCTTTATTCTTATCATTTTTAATTTAAAAACACATAAATTCAGTATCTTGCAAGTAGTGGATGTTAAATTACTTAACTTTGTCCAGCTCCAGCATGTTGTAGCCAGGCTTTTAGCCTAAAAAATGACTTAAACCTCAACTTGAAGATTGTTTAAGACTAAAAACTTGGTAAAGCCTTTACAAAGATTTGCTCGATCAATTTATTAAATTTTAATAATCCATATTTCAATAGAATAATCCAACCAAAACTATAAAAAAAAATTATTTCACAAAATTGAAGATAATCTAATGCAAATTTTTTTTTAAAGCTAGCACAAAAAATGTCAGATATTTTTAGTACATTTTTTTTAAATAAGCCTCCAACATTTAAAAATTTTTTTTAATGACCATTTATTTGTTATTTTATTTTATATAATTTAATTTATTTTTGACATTTTGCAGAAAAACCTTTTGATATTATATCTAAAGACCCCAACATATTATTGAAATTCTATATATATATATATATATATAAAGTAAATTAATAATGTAAATTTGTATAAAAAAATAAAGAATACATAAAAAAAAATTTAGAGTTTTCTAAAAATATCAACTTTTTTTAAAAATAATTAAATTTTATCAACTTGGAATTTCCAATATTTTCTAACCCATTAAAGGAAGTCATGATAAGTTAGCTATCTAGTTCCTACCAAAATATTTTAAATAAATCTAAATTAATATAGTAGCACAACCCAATTTACAGTTAATTTCAAAATCAATAAGATAATTAGTTATTATGTTAAAATGTTATATAAAAATTTAGATCAATACAAAGTATTATCTTTTAGAGCACAAGTTGGCACAAGAAAATGTTTGCAGACTCATAAAATTTTTATTTTGAAGGAAAAATACATAATTTTCCAAATTGTTAACTTAAAAAAATTGGGACTTCTGGTACCCAGGATTACCAGGTCTCCCTCTTCCCAAGCCATATTTTTTTCAACATAGATAGAATTATCTATCACAAATCTCCCATAATAATAATCTCTTGAAATTTTAAGAATTATCCCACATTAAAATTCACATTATATTTAACATAATTAAATGATAAATAATAACTTTTAGAAATATTATTTGTAGATATAAATTTAAAAAATATTATCAACAAATATGTCGTTTATTTTATTAATTATGTAAAGCGATTTCCTTAAATAAAAAAATCTCAGAATCCAATTTTTCCTAAAGGAAGTTAATTTTCAAATTATAATAGTAATTGTTTTATACAACATATGAGACATAACTAGTGTTGTTAAACAGCTCGATTTTTTAAAAATGGCTAATCACTATTTTATAGAGAAATATATTATTCAAGCATGAAGATTTTGCTCATAAATGGCACAAAGGTCTAGACATCTATTAGCAAAATCTCTAGTCTTAGGGAATATTTTTGTGGCTAAAATATTGAGTTAGCCATTTTTAAAAATCGGCTCAAAATGAGTCGTTTAACAACACTAGCCATAACGTTATTTGTTTATTTTGGGGGTACATTGCCTTGTATAAAATATAAATTCAAGCAAATTCCATCGATTTTATTATTATTTTTTAAATATAGATCTTTAAAGTTTAATTACCAAATTTCTAAAAATATCACATTTAAAAGATATGACATATCATCATTAGCCAATTTTTACTGAGATATAAGAAATAAATTAAGAAAATATATAAAATTTGGCTTGCAAAAGAATTTCTTTGGGTAACAAAAATTCTGGATCGATTAATTTACTTTTCTATAATAAATAAAGCTTACAAAAAAATAATAAAAATTAAAACTCTAAGAATAAGATATTAGGGATTCTGAAGAATATAATATAATTGTAATAGAAACAATTAGCCTCAAAGGCAATTAAATATATGATGAATTTTAAATATATATATTATTAATTGTGTATGACGATTAATTGCTTGTTTTATAAAATATATATATACTGCGGTACAAAAGGTAAAAAGTTGTTAAATTTATAATAAAAATTGATTTCATCACAATAATAACTACTATTGCTTCCAAATTGAGCATTTAGTTTTGTTATATTTTAAAAGAAAATATGCATCATTGTTTAAATTGAAGAGGTATATTTTAAAAAAAAGTTGTTAATATGTTTTAAAAAAATAACATTAAAAATAAAAAAGTTCTAAAATTTGTTTGATACCTACCATTAAATAAGTTGTAATTTAGATGCACTATAATGAATAAAATGATAGTAAAATGGGAGTCAAATAGCCCTGTTTCATTGTCAGGCCAAAGATCTAGTTTTTGAGTTGTAGGTTCACAAAAAATAATTTATCCCCAGGTCTGTAAAAATTTTGCACAATTACCAACCTCATCTCAATAATATCTTTAATTTATAGCATAACCCCTCCCCTAACAAACTATCAGAGCTCTGATTAACAGATATTTTTAAAATAACCTGTAGGTAAATGTTCCAAATGATTGTGTGATAAATCCAATGAAGATAAATTTGTCAGATTACCTATACCTTTGGGAAGTTCTTTAATTTTATTTTCTCTCAAGCTTAATACTGTTAAATTCTAAAAAAAATATTCAATTATAAATATTATAAACTATACTCACAGATAAATTTTTAATGTCATCATCTACAGTTTTGATCCTATTAAATCGTAAATGTAAGGTGTTTAAGGTATTTAACTGATAAATGACTGCAGGAATCTAAGTGAGAGTTTAATTAATAAATATTACAATTTTTTAACTTCATTTAGTTTATTATGTCTTAAATCCAAAAATTTTAATTCTTTTAAATTTGACAAAGATTCAGGAAGTGATGATAAAGAATTTTCACTTAAGGCTAGTGTCTGCAAATTAGAAAGATGTCCAAATTCACTAGGCAGTGATGTAAGCTTATTACCATACAAAAATAATTCTTGCAATTGTATAAGCTAATTTTTAAAACAAAAATATTACATCTTTGTATTTAAGAATACTTCTTTGATAGATGTTGGAACAATAGTTATCTAAATTTCTAAAATATAACAAAATCAATAATATATATATACTTGAGATTTGCTTAAATCGATCCGCTTTGCATTTTCTTCCTTGCATTTATGTAATTTTTTATTAATATCCTAGAATAAAAAAAGCTTTAATTATTTTTAATTAAGTATACTAACTAAATCTGTTTGTAGAGTAGGTTTTTTCTTAGATGTAGGCTTAGGTTTGTTATTACCAGGTTGAGTAACCATGACTTGTTTTGGGCGAGATGCCTCAATTAAAGGCCAGGTTGACATTTAATATTTTAAACTGAGTTTAATAAAAATTCATAAAGATTACATTCCGTAGTGCCCAACTGATTAGAAGAGTAAGGGCTTTCTACCGAATTTTAAAATATCAAAATTAATTTATGAGTTTATTAGTAAAAAGGATTATATTTTATATATTTTTTATAATGATATTGACTTTAACTTAAATATCTTAAACATTTGCAGGTACCTCTACCTAGTGTTGTTAAAAAGTGCGTGGGTCGATTTTTAAAAAAGGCCTGATTGAGATTTTCGCCAAAATAATCTTATGTAAGTCTCGAGATTTGTCAAATAGATGTCCAAACCTTTTTGACATCTATGAGAAAAATCTCCAGGCCTATATAATATTATTTTGGTTATTAATTGGGTCGTTTTAAAAAAAAGACACATGTCCTAGTTTGTAATATTATTGTTGATATTTATTTAATTATTAGAATGTCAATCATTTTTATGATGATATTTTTTTTCCTCGTTTTTTTATAATCGATGTTTTAAAATGATTATGATTTTTGTGAAGATTCTTTTCAAAATATTATTAATTTTTTCAGGATTTTTTCATATTTTAATAAAGATTATTAATTCTATTAGGATTTTGTCATATTTTAATAAAGATTATTAATTCTTTAAGGATTTTTTCATATTTTAATAAAGATTATAAAGTTTTGAGTAAGTTTTTTTCGTATTTTTGGAAGTACTTCTATTATTTTTTGAAAGTACGTTAAGTTTTTGCTTTTTTTTAGATAGTGTTGACCGTGTTCCAGGATTCGAAATCCAGGATTTATTCGTTAATCAAAGGTAAAAACAATTTTTTTATATATATTTTAAATTTTTTTTGGACACAACGCAATTTATATATATATATTTTTGAAAGTCCTTACACCGTAAAATAATTTAAAATTTTGTAGGATAGAATTTTTAAATTAATTCGATTATGTAAGGTAAAGAAGCGAATTTTTAAATATTTTTAAATTATTGTTTTACCACGGCAAATTTAAAGTAATATAAATTTTTGAGATAATGAGATGGGCTTTATGTTTAATTTTGATATTGAGTCTAGCCTATTTAATAAAATTTCGGGGTATCAGTATCAGGGTATTACTTATCAAAATTTTTATAAAATGGTTGATAAATTTGATGTAAATAATTTGTTAGTGACAATATTATTATTGGTCATAATATATGGCTTATCTATAATAGTAAAAATTTTTTTCTGAAAATGTACCTTGGTTGCGACCAAGGTTTATAGTAATTGGAAAAAAGACATTCCGGTGTCAGCTGATTGTTTGGAAAAAATTTCGGTCTTAAAAAGTAATTTAAATGTGGTTTTAAATGAAATCAAGAACGGCAGACCAGAAATATAGAAACGTTGAAATGTAATAACGATGAACGTTTGGAAATTGTGGAGAGATATATGATTATCCTCCGGGAATTGAAAGAAATAAAAGAGGTGATTAAGATCATATATCAGGATGCACATAAATTGATTAATTCTAATAATAATGGTGGTAAAGGCCAGATATGTGGTCAGACGGGGTCAAATGGAAAATATATTTCCAACAAAAAAATAGTTTCTCCGGGAATAAATATATTATTGAAGATTTTAGATGTACCCGCTGTGGTTATAAAGGCACAGGGTAGAGACCTGTGTGGTCAAAGAACAAAATTTTCGAGAGGGTTTTCCGTTAAGGAAATTGGTACTGGAAAATTCTAATGTTAGAAAAATTTCTGGTACTAACACGAATAAATTTGAGGTTCTACAATCAAATTATGGTAAATCCCGTTTGTATTTTAAGTGCATAGGCGTAGCCAGGATTTTCCTAAGAGTTGGTATTAAAAAATTATTGGGGGCTTCGCCTCCAGACCCCCTTAGGGGCGGGCCTTTGGACCGCTTTTGCCCGGCCTTCCGCCGATTTACCTTAGTCTATATATAGTCATAAAATATTTTTACAAGATAAGAGGTTAATTTTAATAAAAAAATAAGCCTGGAACAAATATGAAATATATTTTTATTAGTTTATATAAAATATAATAAATTACTTGCATATACATTAATATAAAAGCATGGTAATAATTTCCAAAGAAGTATAAGAAATTTATTTAGAAAAAATAAGTAGGCATATAGTTGATATTCTTCTATTATATAGAATTAGTTACAAAATACTAGGTAAAATTACACTTTTACAGACATATTTGACAGTTCGAGAATATATTAGAGTTAATATTTTAAAAAATTTTACTAATCAATGCTCTTGATAATAAATATCAGAGACCTGCAGAGGTACCATTTGCACGGCCCGACCCGGCCCGGTGTAGGATTGTGAAAGCAATACCCATTGTAGTTTCAATACTGTATTGATATTATCATTGTAGATTCAATACCGTATTGTTTTTACAATATTGTAGAATCAATACCGTATTGGTTTTAAAATACGTTTTCATCGCTTCAAATATATTGGCGGCCATTAAAATTGTAAAATATTTATTATTATACATTTAATTTTCGCTTCAAATATGTTGGCGGCCATTAAAATTGTAAAATATTTATTATTATATATTCTTTTCATCGCTTCAAAAATATTGGCGGCCATTTTCGATTTGTAAAATATTTATTTTAAATAGATTTAACTTTTTTGAAATTTTTTGAATTACATAGATTAAAATATATATTGTAAACATGTTAAATTAATTTCAGTGAAGATGTACCAAAAGTGACAATTGTCATATTGTAAAATATTTATTTTTTAATCGCGTCAAAAATATTGACGGCCATTTTAGATTTGTAAAAAATCTATTTTATATATTTAATAGTTAAAATATATTTAAATGATTTTCTATTCTTTTATATAATTTTATTAAGGAATTTATATTTTACTATTTTTTATATCCTGTATATTTTTATTTTTTTACTCATATTTATTAATTTTCTCCTTATGGTTAAAATGATATTGTTTGTTCAACTCCATCCTGTAGAAAATTGTAATTAAGAACAATGTACACAAATTTTCTTCATTTACCATCTTATTATTGGGATCAAGCCTTAAAATTTTAATAAACAAGCTTAAGCTAATCACAGATATGAGGGTTTCTATTACAACAAAGGATCTCAATCATTATCTCTATCACTATTATTATGCGATCATTGCCTGTTGGCTCATCTTAAAATCTTCATTCCTATCTCAAGCCTTAAAATTTTAATAGACAAAAGCTAAATTAAGTCAAAGCATCTCAATAAATATCTATTACTGAAATATGTTTTAATCATTTCCTGTTGGCTTCTTAATCGTCATTTCATTTTTTAGATGCATATATAATTTTATTTCTATCTGATTAAAATTACATTTATATTTATGGAACACAAAATATTTTATAAAATCAAATTATATATTTTTTATTGCAATAAAAGACTGATTTCTTAATACTATATAAATAAAAAGGATATATCATTTTATTTCAAAAATACAAGAAAAATATTATAAAAAGAAAATATATCCCAATAACGGAAACATGATTATTACAAATTGAGTATATATTATATTATAACACGATTAAAATGATCAGAAGTCGCATTTATTAAATATATATTTAAATTAAAATTTTTTATACAGTTATTTTTTAATAATGAGGAGTATGTAATGTATTTCATCTCATTTCCATTTTTGCAATATATAATGATAGGTGTTTGAAAAAATGTAGCAGATGCTACAATATCTAGTTCATCTGCCCACGTTCCAAGTTGATATTTTTTTGTATCAACTATATGTGTGATTATATCTTTTCCAATAAAATCACTAAAAATATCTTTATTTTCAAAATGCATCATATAAGAGGTAATAGACCCCCTTATAATTGCATGGTGATCTTCACTCCCTGAGATTTCTTTGCTTAAGCACCGATAAAAACAATTACCGTCACCAAGAACTATCTCAAAATTAGGAGGATAACTTAAATTTTTAGTTTTATCATTGCTTTCTGTTAATAAAGAATATGGGATGCCCAACCTCTTAGCATGATATTTCTTCCATGCATAATTGGTGGCAAGGTAAGGTAACGGAGAAGTATCAGGCTCCTTATATAATATTATCTTAATATCGGTAGAATCTTCTTTTGCCTCATCTCCGTTATTAGATTGTTGGATGTAGGGCTTAAGGTTACACCCGTTATATTTTTGCTTTAATGGAGTATTATCTTTATTACTCACACTATAAATATCTTTATCATGTATTTTATCAATTACATATGGACCAAGCCAAGGATCAGACATTTTTCCACCCTTTCGATCCGCACGACGGGAGTTCCAGATTAGGACCAGTTGTCCAACTTCATACGATATTTTATCCTTTTGCCTTTTTTGATAATCTCCTTTTTGTCTATCTTGGGCAACAATTATATTTTCTTTCGCCTTTTTCCATACGACTGACATGCTCATTATTCTATTTAACAATTCACTCTCGTCAAAGTCATTATCAATATTATTTACATAAGAGTTTTCAGGATCATTATTTATTTCCTTAATAATATCAGGCTTAGTTGTGGAATTTAAGTCTGATGGAAGCTTTGCATTCCGACCATATAACATATAAAATGGGGTAAATCCTGTTGATTTGTGTACACTTGTTCTCATTGCAAACAGTACACCTGGAAGAACTTTAGGCCACTGGGTCTGATCATTTCCTAAAACCTTTAACATTAGGTTTTGAATAGTGCGATTATTTCTCTCAGTTAAGCCATTAGCTTGAGGATGGTACGCACTGCAAATGCGTTGCTCTGTCCCGGTCATTTTATGCAGTCTAGTAGCCATCTCATTTACAAACTCTCTTCCTTGATCATTGATTTGTATCTATATTGTATAAAATGAAAAGTTTATAAGATAGAATTATCATAAATTCATATTTTTTAATCGATATGTATTTATATAATTTGATTTACATTTGCGCAGCCATGGCGGCAAATCAGACCGTATATAAATTTACATGTCTCATTGGCTGTTTTGGATTTCATGGGTTCTGCCTCAACCCATTTTGTGAAATAATCAGAGGCAACGGCAATACACGTGTAGCCTTCTTCTGAAGTGGGCAGGCTGCAAAGATCAATTCCTATTTGAGCCCATGGAAAAGGTGGTACATCTATTGGATGCAAAGTGGAAGAAATTTTGGTAAATCTTACATTAGCCTTCTGACATCTATCACATGATTTTATAAAATCAATAGTGTCTTGAAATAATTTTGGCCACCAATATCTATAAACACAAAATTAAGAATTCTAACATCATAATAAGTACCTTTCAGAGAGTTTAAGTTGATTTTTATTAATACTTAGGTGGACACCAATAGCTTTAGACTCTAAGGATATATCTGATCCTTGGTGAATAATAGATATTACTCTTTGTTTCTCTTCTTCTTCCATTATTACTAAAGCTAAAAAATAAATAGAAAATGATTATTTTGTGATCATATTTACTTTCTTTATTCTTTATTTTTCTGTAAAGAACATCATCTTTAACAATAAATTTGCTTGCCATGCATTTATAATTACTTTTTTTCCCTGGATGTTTTGTAAGAAATATAGGATACTTTCCTGTAACTAAATATTCCTTTATTGTATTATATTTTTCTGTTAATGCTTGATATAAATGTATAATTATAATTTAAATGTACCTATTTTATTCATGAAAAATTTTGTGAAGTTCTCTATAATTGTTGATTTAAAGGTTCTTTTATTGATACTGTATTCTTTTTATAAATATAAAATAATAATTTAAATGTACTAATTTGTTCTCCTGTATCTATATTAATTGATATAAATTTATAATTATAATTTAAATGTACTAATATGTTCTCCTGTGTTTCTATATAAGTAGTAATTTGTAAACTCTATTTTAGAATTTTAATGGATATAAATATAAAATTATAATTTAAATGTACTAATTTGTTCTCCTGTATCTATATTAATTGATATAAATTTATAATTATAATTTAAATATACTAATTTGTTCTCCTGTGTTTCTATATAAGTAATAATTTGTAAACTCTATTTTAGTATTTTAATGGATATAAATATAAAATTATAATAAATGTACTAATTTGTTCTCCTGTATCTATATTAATTGATATAAATTTATAATTATAATTTAAATGTACTAATATGTTCTCCTGTGTTTCTATATAAGTAGTAATTTGTAAACTCTATTTTAGTATTTTAATGGATATAAATATAAAATTATAATTTAAATGTACTAATTTGTTCTCCTGTATCTATATTAATTGATATAAATTTATAATTATAATTTAAATGTACTAATATGTTCTCCTGTGTTTCTATATAAGTAATAATTTGTAAACTCTATTTTAGTATTTTAATGGATATAAATATAAAATTATAATAAATGTACTAATTTGTTCTCCTGTATCTATATTAATTGATATAAATTTATAATTATAATTTAAATGTACTAATATGTTCTCCTGTGTTTCTATATAAGTAGTAATTTGTAAACTCTATTTTAGTATTTTAATGGATATAAATATAAAATTATAATTTAAATGTACTAATTTGTTCTCCTGTATCTATGTTAATTGATATAAATTTATAATTATAATTTAAATATACTAATTTGTTCTCCTGTGTACTAATTTGTTCTCCTGTTTCTATATATGGATATTCAAAAATTTGTAAACGGTAGTAACAATTTGTATACAATATTCTTAAAAAATTTCAATTGTAAACGGTAGTAACAATTTGTATACGGTATTCTTAAAAAATTTCAATTTGATTCGTAAAAGCTGAGGTTCGGTCATAAATTATCAATACCGTATTGTTTTTACAATATTGTAGAAATACCGTATTGATTTTAGATGGTATTGTTTCTACAATATTACACCGGCCCGGGTATATTTAAAAAATTTAAAATACGGCTGGCCCTGCCCGGGCTTAGGGCCGGGCCTGCAGGTCTCTGATAAATATAGCAACAATTTGCATTCAATTATTTAACGCTATCTATTTATTTTAAATAAAATATAAAAAATTAATCATATTATTTATATCACAATGTCTTTAAAAGATATTTTCTGATGTCCTTATCAATATTTTATAGTTTTCTGTAAAATATATAATTCGCTATATTGGTAAAAATTACTTGATTGTCATATGATAATTGATAAAATTAGATATATGTAAATCTACGACATACAATATCAGACTGTTTGTATGTCCTTTAATTTTTTTATTTAATTTATGATTTAATTTTATCAATAGTTTTACAATTATATTTTACTTTTATTAAGATAAATAAATTAAAATTACTCACTTTATAAAAAATTATATTTGATATATTATATTATTTAGTAATTTTATGGATCTATTATTAATAATTATAATACATTTCACTTTTGTCAAAAGACTTATCTTATATTCCATTTCTTAAAAACCATTTTTGGTTTTTTTCCAAAAATGTATATATTATGATAAATATTTTTATAAAAAAATATTAACTTTTACATTCTTTCTTTCAAATTATTGTTTAAGTTATATGCATACATTTTTGGGGGTCAGGGAGTGTGGGGAGTACTAAGGGGGATATTTTTTATTAGCTTAAAATGATATTCACAAAAAGTGATAAATTTCTGAAGGGGGGGGAGAATTTTTCCTTGCCCCTCCTCCTGGCTACGTCTATGTTTAAGTATAACAAACCTGGACATGTGGCCGTGAATTTACCTAAAATTGACTATATGATTGCAGGTGTAGTCATATAGTGGGTAGGAGACCGAGAAATCAAAATGTTAATAAATTGTATAATAACGCTGAAATGAGATCTGATTCTCCTGGAAGTGGTGATTTTAATGGAAATTTTTGTTATCATGATGATAAAATTAAAAGTATTAAAGGTGGTAATAATTTTAAATGGGAGAAATATCCTAAGGGTATTGTTAAATATCCCGATAGAAAGGATGTTAATAATTTTAAATGGGATAAATATCCTCGTGATATTGCAAAGAAATATATGAATATTATTAAAGAACAGCTAAATTCCCAGTTGAATTTATGTTCAAATGTGAATTCTAATGAAACTGATATTTCAGATGGAATAAATATTGATCAGTCAATTAGAATATATGACATTTTAATGACTGAGAGATTAATCGAACCTTGTCCTGTCCGAGAGTTACAGTAAGAGTTGACTCGAGGAAAATCTACATATTGTTCGACACAGGGGCTATCATTTCAATAATGTCTAAGAAAAATTATTATAAATATTGGCCTGGGGGTATAATTGGAAAAGAATCTATCTGTGTCAGACAATTTGATTGGTCTGAAATAGTAGTTTGGGAAAAAACCAAGTTGGGGGGTCATTCTCAATGATACAACATTTTTCCTAGGTTTATGGGTGTTGAAGAAAGATGTCGGGACCATCATGGGGTGGGATTGGATTATCAAGCTAGGTTCCTTAAATAATTATCAGAATATTTTTGCAACACAGAATGGTTCGGTCGTAAATGAGGCTAGAAACAAAAGTATGGCTAATAATGTTCGAGATAAAATTTGTGAAATAGAAGGGACGGATTTAATTGTAAGAGAAGGGAATTCAACCATTAATTCTGATATGAATGTAATTTCCACGGAATCAATGGTTGACAACAATATTAAGACTAATGAAGAGAAATTGGTTGCTATTGAAATTAATGAATTACATAAGATGCGTGAGGATATATCTCTGTTTGGAGAAAATAAGTAAGGGGGATAATATAGTAATATGCTTAAATATTAGGCTTAATTCTTAATGTTTTGAGTCTTTATGCTCAAATATTAGGTAATTCTTAAGGTTTAGAATCTTTATGCTTAAATATTAGGCTTAATTTTTAACGTTTCGAGTCTTTATGCTCAAATATTAGGCCTAATTCTTAATTTTTAGAATCTTAGATCGGTAATGTACCTTACAAGGGGATTTTATGGTACAAATTAAACGAGTTATATTCTTTTGGGGTTTCAATTCAGACAAGTACCAATATAAGTGATACAAGTTTTTATGGTACAAATTAAACGAGTTATATTAATATAAATAAGATGATCAAACGAGAATCATGCAAGAAAGAACTTATTTTTCATGGTATTAGAAAAGTTTTGTTCTTGGTGTATTCGAAAAGTTTTTGTCATGCCTTTGTTTTGTATTAACATGTAAAAAAAAATTTTTGTTCTCCCAGATGACAGTGGCGATAAGTCATTTTTTTTAATGAATAGAAAAGTTTTTTTTATGGTATTATAAAAGTTTTTATTCTCGGTGTTATTCGAAAAGTTTTGGTTTGGTCATGTCTGTGTTTGATTATTCACATTGATAAAAAGATTTTTTCATCGGCAATGTCTGCCAGTTGTTATATTTTTTTAATCTCGTTTTGTGTGATGGTCAGATGTAAAAGTATACATTTGTTGGAAAGAATACAGTATCAATTTGGTGAATGACTTTTTTTTTATCATGGTGCTTCATAACATATATAAAAAGAAGAATTTTTTGATCGAGATAATAACTTTCGTTTATAAAAAAAGAGAGGAGTTACTAGTCGATAACATTTGGTTAAAAAAAAAAATTTTTCTTAAATATTTTTTTTCGCTAGCCCTTCTATTGTATTGTTTTCCTCCTACTTATTTTTATGTATATGTATGTGATTTGTGCGGCAAAAGGAAAAAAAAAGGAGTTGACTTTATTTTGTAATTAATTTTATGGAAAGAATAATAATGTAGCCTGGTGATTCGCATGACTGGGGTAATTATTTTTATGGATAAATTTTTTTTCCTTTTTATTGGCATAATTTGTTTATTATATTTTTTTAATTCCCCAAAATTGTAATTTAATAATTTATTTATAAAAAACATAAAATAAATTTTATTTTCTTTTTGTATCAAATTTACCATTTCTTCATAATCACATGTGATCAATTATAATTCCAAAAATTTCAACATAAAATTGCGATAATGTTGGAAAACAACATATTCCCCATGATCAGTCCGATGTACATATGATGACGACTCTTGTCAAGCTAGTAACAAGCCAAAGATGACTTGATGACTATCGTTATTCAAATCAAGCCAAAGATTACTTGATGACTATCGGTACAACTAGTGATCAAGCTCAAGATTATATAAATATAGAATAAAAGTATGGATATCAGATATTTTTCCCTACGAACATGATATGAAGAAAATTCTCTTATTATTCAATAATTAGTAATAAAATATATTTCTAAATATATATTCAATATTATATTTCATTGTAAGGATAGTCATTGGTCCATAAAGAGGTGACATGCCCTAGTTTGTACTATTATTGTTGATATTTATTTAATTATTAGAATGTCAATCATTTTTATGATGACATTTTTTTCCTCGTTTTTTATAATCGATGTTTTTTAATGATTATGATTTTTGTGAAGATTCTTTTCAAAATATTTTTTTTTCCAATATCTTAATAAAGATTATTAATTCTTTCAAGATTTTTTCATATTTTAATAAAGATTATTAATTATTTCAGGATTTTGTCATATTTAAATAAAGATTATAATTCTTTCAGGATTTTTTCATATTTTAATAAAGATTATAAATTTTTGAGATTGTTGGATTCTGTTGTATTTGTGTACTAATTATTAATTTGAATACGTACTTGTAATATTAATATTTGTAATTTTTATTATAAATCGACAAGGGTTAAATATTAATTTGAATATGTAGTCAAGGAAATTATTTTTTTATATAGACTGGTAATTTTAATTATGTTTATGAATACTTGTAATTTTCATTATTTTTTTTATGAATTTTCATTATACTTGTAATTTTTGCATATTAAAAAGATGTATATAAATGGAAAAATTTAAATAAAATCAGTACTTAGTTTTTTTGTATTGAAGAAAATTAGAGTTATTTTAAATTGAATAAATTAGAGTTGTTACGGTCTCTACTACAACCTTCGACAAGTTGATTACAATTCATAAGTTGATTACAATTCATATAAGGGATTGTAACATTCGTAAGATTATTAACCGAAATTATTAAATATTTATATATTAATTTTATTTAATACTAGGTTCCTTATTTGTATTAAGTCTCTCCCACTAGCTTCGACAAATAAATTACAATCCTATATAAGGAGTGGTAACAGATTCTTTTGATTTTTGGTAAGTTTTCTTGCCGTTTTTAAAAATCGTCTCGAATAGGGCTTTTTAACAACACTAGAAGCGTCACTAGGGGCGGGCTCGAGACCTCTGAATTTGAAGAGCCCCCTTAAAATTTTGAATTTTTTTATACCACTAAAAAATAGGATAATGTTAGGTTAAAACAAATGGTAATTTTGAAATATTCAAAAAATGGATTTAGATACAGATACAACGTCAGCGTATCTATAAGCAGTTACAGTTTTTATTATTAATACACGGTTTACGTTTTTTTTGAATAGAAACTTTTATTATGAGAGCAAAAAAATATGTAAACATTTTTTTATTCTGTTATTCAATTTGAACACCAATATAAAAAAATTAAATAAATTATTTGTATCGTCTTTTCGAAAAAATTTTCATTTAAAACGAGCGTTTATTAAATAATTTTATGCATCAATTGTTTTGTTTTAATAATTAATGATGGTACAGCATCTACATGACAAGATATTTACAGGTTGCAAACCCCTTTCAAAAACCTATGCCTATCCCCCTAAAAAAATTTCGCATTTTTACATTTTGGTTTATGCGTTTTTATTTATAATGGCACTCCCTTCATATATTTTTAAATTATCATTACTCTATTACCAACGATAAGAAGAGTAAATGTGAGGGAGTTATTATTTAGAACATACATAATTTTAAACAACCCGATATTTACAATGAATAAAATGCATTATTATAATATATTGTTTGACATCAATATGAACTTGCTGATGAATGCTTAATCTTTTAAAATTACATTTGAAAAGATAGCAGAAAATTATCCATAAAAAAGTTTTATTTGAAAAATAATAACTATGATTGTATATAACAGATAAATTTGGTCATTGTTTAGCAGTATTATTATAATAGATCTATAATAAAAATATTAAATAATATTATACAGCAATATATTTTGCCCTATTTTATTTGAAAATTAATAGAAAACACCCCAATAAATTTAGATTACACACTTAAATGCCAACCTCTATCCCCCCCCCCTTCCCTTTAAAAAAATTGGAAAACTTTTTCTATCCACCCCGCTCATGTAGACGCTGTGGGAGTCATGGCTAAGCAAAGATTTAATATTTCTTTACATGAGAAAAATATGTTTCGCAAACTTGAGCTGATATCCATAGATTTAAAAGGAAAAAAATATATTTAAAGATTATTTATATATTTTTTTTATATTTATATATATTATAATATTATTGTAATAAATTAATATTTATTATATTATTTATAAAAAATTGAACATTTTAAAAATTAGTAATTAAGTAAGAATATGCTATTATAAGCGATTATATTTTATGTAATAACTCTGAATAAATTTTCTAATGGCGACGAGACGAGGGTAAAAAAAATGGATAGTTTAATTTTAAATGGTAGCGATATCTCAAATGATGATTATACCATAAATGGTTGTAATTTAGCTGATAAAAGAAAACTGAAGGACTTATCTGCTGTTAAATTTATAAATTCGATAGAGAGAGTTCAATATCTTGTTAATTTTCTACATGGGAAGCTAGTTTTCTTCTAAAAAATGTGTCCAATTGAATCACAATATAAAGATATATTTTTAACATTCTTTGGCAACAAGAATATAGTATTAGTTGATCGTAGTTGCTATCCAGATTCTGTTGAAACATTATCTTTTAAGAAGATCAAGCCAATATGTCATATTTAAACAAACTTCGACAACATTTTCGTTTTGATTTGACTTTGTTAGACTTCGAAGATCAACGGAAACTATAACAAATTTTGCAAATAAAATTAGAACAATAGGGAAGTGTTGTCAATATCTTAATGATATTAATTTATGGTTGGCATGGGAATGCTGGTATTGGAAAGGTATTTTCGGGCTGTATATCCCGAAGGTCTTGATAGAGATAATAATGTACTTTCCAATTCTGGATCTGGTTATCGCTTCTGAGCGGGCAGACAGAATGACAAATGAATATGCCGGTTGTCAATATGATAAATGATAATAAAAATAATAATAATCTAATATGTACATTCTCCATAATCAAAACATGATCGTTTTCATAACATTTTGAAGTATTAAAATTCAAGGAGTCTATACAGCCTAATTTTAATTTTTTGCCATCTACCAGTATTTAACCTGGGATCCTCCGTTTCAAAAACAAACGTTTTGCGCTTGCACTAGCTTGAATTATACAGTAAAACTAGTATCATTATTAAATATACAAAAAAAGTGGTTAAATAAAGAGATTTTATCTTAATACCTATTGAAATTAAATAAATACAAGCAAATAATTAAGATTAAACGTAATGTTTAAATAATAAAAATAAATTATGTTTTAAATGTATAATTTGTGATGATAAAATTTTTTTTGATATTCTTTGAGAATGCTCAAGTGAGATTTTTGATTAAATTTAATCGAAAATTTTGAATCCATTTTTGTAAAAAGTAGTTTACATATTTAATTTTTTTTTGGAATCTCTGAGGTGTAATCAATTTTGTATCTATTTATTTAGATAAAAATATGATAATATTATAAACTTTAGTAAATTCGATAAAATAATAAATTAATAAAAAATATAATCAAAATTTATCAAATTACCCCTATGTTCCTCGAACTCGATGATGGTACCTTTTTAGAACATAAAAGAGCTAATATTAAGATTATTATTACAAATCAATTATGAGGATTACCTAATTAATCAGTTATCAGCGATAACCCGACTCCAAATAGCTTTGCATGTGATTGAAAAAAATACTAAAATCATAAAGAATGAATTCATATAGGAGCTGAATATTCCCAACAATTTTATCTCTTGAATTAAGGCGGGGATTGATTGCTCAATATTAATTTTTCAAAACTCCAAAAAAATTTTCGATGGAATTTATCTGAAATGATTATGGTGGTATAAGCTCCTTCGATTATTTTATAATGGATTACCCCTTCAATTCCAATACTAAGTATATTTACATTTTTACCTTAGGCATCAGTCTAGACGCGACACATTTTCAGAAATAAATGGAGATCCTCTAAAAGAATAAAACATTCAAAAAAGAAGTAAGAAAAAAGAGACTTCAAGGAGATAATAGAAAATTTGCTCTCTGTTAGTCCAAAAACGAAAACAGCCATTAGTAAATTTATCAAAATATAGTTGGTCTAAAAAAGGAGCTGGCAAGAGTCCCGGGGCAATTAATATTCGTAATCTATTGTGTAAAGATCTTAAATATCCTAAGAGCTTTGGAACAAACTTGCATGTTGTCCCAATCTAGACATTTCAACATATATTGCGATGTCTTTGATTTCCTATTGTTGTTTCAGGTATTGATGACATTTTAATAACTATATTCATTTTTCTTTGTTCTAGTATTTATGTATTCTTTTTAGTCTTTAAATTCTCGAAAAAGATTGGGAGTAGTGTTGCGTAATCGGCTAATTTTAGCCGACTAAAAACGGCTTAGCCGAGATTTTAGGTGGAAAAATCGGCTAAGCCTAATTAGGTATAGCCTAAAAATCGGCTAAGCCTAATTAGGCTAAGCCTAAAAATCGGCTAAACCTAATTAGGCTAAGCCTAAAAATCGGCTAAACCTAATTAGGCTAAGCCTAAAAATCGGCTAAGCCTAAAAATTGGCTAAGCCTAAAAATCGGCTAAGCCTAAAAATTGGCTAAGCCTAAAAATGGGCTAAGCCTAAAAATTGGCTAAAATAAATTAGTCAAAATTCTGCATCGATGTTAGCATTAATTATTATTTATTTTAGTAAAATAATTTATTTTATTTATATTTAATGTAAATATTTTATTATTATCAACAAATAAACATGATATGATTTAATATTTTTTATTTATATTATTATATTTTGAAATGAAAATAAATTTATTTTAATAAAAAAAATAATATGCTGCTATATTGTAAAAATGTAATATTCTTTATAATATAATTTATTAGTGATTTTCACAATCTTTTTTGTAAATACATCTTTTATTGAGGAATTATATTGTAAATTTTATTAGATAAATAAACAATCTTTTAGGTGAAATCTTTTATCATTTTTTTAAAATTATCTATTTATTATTAAATAAGGTGGATTTTATGAAACTTTTTTGATGTTATTTTATATGATCTTTTTAAGGATAATATTTTAATGTGACAATTGTCATAATCGTTCTTTTATAAGTTTTTTGAATTTTTTTGAAGGAAGTATGTTAAAATAAGTATTAATAACATGTGTAAATACAAATTTAGTGAAGATGTACCAATGAAAAGTGACAATTGTCATAATCGTTATTTTTAAAGTTTTTCGAATTTTTTTGACGAAAATATGTTAAAATAAGAATTAATAACATGAGTAAATATAAATTTAGTGAAGATGTACCAATGAAAAGTGACAATTGTCATAATGGTTAATTTTAAAGTTTTTTGAATTTTTTTGACGAAAATTTGTTAAAATAAGTATTAATAACATGTGTAAATATAAATTTAGTGAAGATGTACCATAGAAAAGTGACAATTGTCATAATCGTTATTTTTAAAGTTTTTTGAATTTTTTTGACGAAAATATGTTAAAATAAGTATTAATAACATGTGTAAATATAAATTTAGTGAAGATGTACCAATGAAAAGTGACAATTGTCATAATCGCTATTTTTAAAGTTTTTTGAATTTTTTTGACGAAAATATGTTAAAATAAGTATTAATAACATGTGTAAATATAAATTTAATGAAGATGTACCATAGAAAAGTGACAATTGTCATAATCGTTATTTTTAAAGTTTTTTGAATTTTTTTGACGAAAATATGTTAAAATAAGTATTAATAACATGTGTAAATATAAATTTAGTGAAGATGTACCATAGAAAACTGACAATTGTCATAATCGCTATTTTTAAAGTTTTTTGAATTTTTTTGACGAAAATATGTTAAAATAAGTATTAATAACATGTGTAAATATAAATTTAGTGAAGATGTACCAATGAAAAGTGACATTTGTCATAATCGTTAATTTTAAAGTTTTTTAAATTTTTTTGAAGAAAATATGTTAAAATAAGTATTAATAACATGTGTAAATATAAATTTAGTGAAGAAGTACCAATGAAAAGTGACATTTGTCATAATTGTTATTTTTAAAGTTTTTGGAATTTTTTTGAAGAAAATATGTTAAAATCAATATTAAAAACATGTTTAAATTAAAATTTAGTGAAGATGTGCCATAGAAAAGTGACAATTGTCATAATCGTTATTTTTAATTTTTTGAATTTTTTTGACGAAAATATGTTAAAATAAGTATTAATAACATGTGTAAATATAAATTTAGTGAAGATGTACCAATGAAAAGTGACAATTGTCATAATCGTTAGTTTTAAAGTTTTTGGAATTTTATTGACAAAGATATTTTAAAATAAGTATTGATAACATGTTTAAATAAAAATTTAGTGAAGATGTACTCTAGATAAGCGACAATTGTCATAATCGTTATTTTTAAAGTTTTTTGATTTTTTTTGACGAAAATAGTTAACTTGCATCGATATTGATTTTAAAATAGAAAAAAAAGTTTACCCAAATTTTAAACAAGATTGTCTGGTGAAAATTGGTAAAAAAATAATAATTTCTAACTTAGGATTAGATATTATGATATAAATTTTGCATATTAATTTCTGACCCGATGAACAAATGTAATAAAATGCCAATTTGCTCCTGTTTTTGGGGAAGAATCTATTATTACCATATGTTTTTCTATGGCATATACTCAGGCAATTTTAATTTTACAATCTATATTTTTACCCATTTACATCAAAGAAATTTTAAAAATAACGATTATGACAATTGTCACTTTTCTATAGTACATCTTCACTAAATTTTTATTTAAACATGTTATTATTACTCATTTTAACATATTTTCGTCAACAAAAATTAAAAAACTTGAAAAATAATGATTATGACAATTGTCGCTTATCTAGAGTACATCTTCATTAAATTTTTATTTAAACATGTTATATATACATATTTTAAAATATTTTCGTCAAAAAAATTCAAAAAACTTTAAGAATAACGATTATGACAATTGTCACTTTTCATTGGTACATCTTCACTAAATTTATATTTACACATGTTATTAATACTTATTTTAACATATTTTCGTCAAAAAAATTTAAAAAATAACGAATATGACAATTGTCACTTTTCATTGTCTTCACTAAATTTATATTTACACATGTTATTAATACTTATTTTAACATATTTTCGTCAAAAAAATTCAAAAAACTTTAAAAATAACCATTATGACAATGTCAATTTTCTATGGTACATCTTCACTAAATTTTATTTAAACATGTTATCAATACTTATTTTAACATATTTTCTTCAAAAAAATTCAAAAAACTTATAAAATAACGATTATGATAATTGTCACTTTTCTATGGTACATCTTCACTAAATTTTTATTTAAACATGTTTTTAATACTATTTTAACATATTTTCTTCAAAAAAATTCCAAAAACTTATAAAATAACGATTATGATAATTGTCACTTTTCTATGGTACATCTTCACTAAGTTTTTATTTAAACATGTTTTTACTACTTATTCTAACATATTTTCTTCAAAAAAATTCAAAAAACTTTAAAAATAACGATTATGACAAATGTCACTTTTCATTGGTACATCTTCACTAAATTTATATTTACACATGTTATTAATACTTATTTTAACCTATTTTCTTCAAAAAAATTCAAAAAACTTATAAAATAACGATTATGACAAATGTCACTTTTCATTGGTACATCTTCACTAAATTTATATTTACACATGTTATTAATACTTATTTTAACCTATTTTCTTCAAAAAAATTCAAAAAACGTATAAAATAACGATTATGACAATTGTCACTTTTCTATGGTACATCTTCACTAAATTTTTATTTAAACATGTTTTTAATACTTATTTTAACATATTTTCTTCAAAAAAATTCAAAAAACTTTAAAAATAACGATTATGACAATTGTCAATTTTCTATGGTACATCTTCACTAAATTTTTATTTAAACATGTTATTAATACTTATTTTAACATATTGTCGTCAAAAAAAATTCAAAAAACTTTAAAAATAACGATTATGACAATTGTCACTTTTCTTTGGTACATCTTCACTAAATTTATATTTACACATGTTATTAATACTTATTTTAACCTATTTTCTTCAAAAAAATTCAAAAAACTTATAAAATAACGATTATGACAATTGTCACATTAAAATATTATCCTTAAAAAGATCATATAAAATCATCAAAAAAGTTTCATAAAATCCACCTCATTTAATAAAAAAGATAATTTAAAAAAAATGATAAAAAAATTATAAAAGATTTCACCTAAAAGATTGTTTATTTATCTAATAAAATTTACAATATAATTCCTCAATAAAAGATGTATTTATAAAGAAGATAGTGAAAATCACTAATAAATTATATTAAAAAGAATATTACAATTTTACAATATAGCAGCATATTATTTTTTTTATTAAAATAACATCAAATAAATAAATTTATTTTCATTTGAAAATATAATAATATAAATAAAAAATATTAAATCATATCATGTTTATTTGTTGATAATAATAAAATATTTACATTAAATATAAATAAAATAAATTATTTTACTAAAATAAATAAATAATAATTAATACTAAGCATCGATGCAGAATTTTGACTAATTTTTTAGCAGATTTATATAGGCTTAGGCTTAGCCGATTTTTAAGCTTAACCTAATTAGGCTTAGCCGATTTTTAGTTTTAGCCGATTTTTAGGCATACCTAATTAGGCTTAGCCGATTTTTAGGCTTAGGCTAATAGGCTTAGCCGATTTTTAGGCTTAGCCTTATTAGGCTTAGGCGTAGTTTTTAGCCGATTACGCAACACTAATTGGGAGTTTTCATTTAAATTAAAAAAATTATTATCTATTGGATAATAAATATTCTATATTAAACATATTTTTTTCTTACTTTAGAAGAATTTTAAAAAATTTATAAATATTTTAACACATTTTTTTAAATTAAATTATTTTCTTTTTATATTTAAACATGTTTAATCTTACTTAATTGCATATCCATATTTAATTACAATATGTATTAAATTAAAATCTTACTTTGTTTCCCCTTTTCATTGTAAATTTAATAATAACACTCTTTTCACTGTAATTATATCTAAAATTTTGATAATATATATAACCCAACTCAATTATTGCCATTACCATTTTAAATTTATTAATCTATAAATAAAATCTACAGTTATCTTTTTAAAAAGAGGGCTTCAATTTGTAATATATTCTTTAGTTACATTTGTCTGAAATAATAATTAAATTTTTTGTTCTATTAAACATCACCAAAGAATTTTATATTCATAATATCAAATATTTCTAGGTAAGAAATTTGCTAAATGTATTTATAGATATATAATTAAGAGATTCTTCATTTTATCTTATTATTTAGATATTATATTTTAATATTTAAATTTTTACCCTAATTTTTTGGGACATATAAATTAACTATATGTTATCTAATACCTAATAATCATATCCTAATCCCACCAAGAAAAAATCAAATTGAATAATATAAAAGATCTATTTGTAACTATAATTGTATCCAAAGAATATACTTTAATTACTCATTTGCCTACAATCACCTGGATATGTTCCTATGTATTCAACTATAAATATAGATTCAATAAGATGAACTGAGCTGTTTAAATATTTATCTAAATGGCATATTCTTCTTTTATACGTTTCAGATAAAAATAACTGATAAAAAATTCAAATTATTTTTAGAAGTTGATTTCAAAAGTTGCTATCAATAATTTTTCTGTCATAAAGATGCTGCCTACATAATATTTTATTATTGTTAGTATGTTCTTAATGATTATTTTTTATAAATTAATCAATAAATAATATTTAATTAACAAAAAGACATTGAAGAACCTGATAAAAAATATACCAATTTATTATTTCTCTCACATTAAATTATAGCTAAAATGTACATATATCAAAATTCATTCCTTTATAAACATTTTAAATATTTTTAAATTTGACTATTTCTTACCAGTAATGTTGTTAAATTAACTAAATCCTAAATAAAAAATTGTTACGCCTTGAGGCAAGATTATATTATTTTTAAATTTCGAATGAGGCTAAGATGATAGCTTTCGCCTAAAAATTCAGTTGATTTAGCTCAAAACCTGTTAAAAATAGAGATATTAATCACCACCAATTGTTAGTACTAACACTAGAGGTCTGCATTGGGCAGGTTTTTGGACAAAAAGCCCGCCCATCCAATGTTTTAAAAAAATTTAACCCGCCCGCCCATAGTTTTCAAAAAAATATATACCCGCCCGCTCCGCCCATTTGTCTAAAATTCCTGACCCGACCGCGCGCCCATTTGTCTAAAATTTTTTACCTGCCCTCCCATTATTTATAAAAAAATTTTAACCCAAGCCCGCTTATAAAATTTAATTATGGTCATTCTTTCATTTTTTAAGCTTTCATTACTCCTCTATAAAAAGTTTATAATTTAGGAAATTAATATAAGTATAAAAATAATTAATATAAGTATAAAAATAATCAATGTAAATTATGGACAATTTATTTGATCAAATTGAATATTTATGAAAAAAATATAAATGTAAAATTAATATTATATGTAATTATAATGCAAAAATAATAATGAATCGACATTTTCTGGATTCAAACACGTTCTTTTTTGTTCTAAAAATCTTCCATTACATTCCCATAAAAGGAAATTTTTAATAGACAAAAATGTTTATTTATTCTAAGAAAAGAGTTTTATTTTTGTGTTTATTACATAATGTAAATGTTCTCCACTTAAAAAAAAATGATTGATACAAAAAAAAAGAAATATTGTTATAGTTCATTTAAACAATTATTTTTTTTAGTTTATTTTAAATTTCCTTAACCCGCCGGCCCATAGTTTTAAATTTTTTTTAACCCGCCCGCCTGTCCATTTTTGAAAAATTTTTCACCAGCCTATCCGCCCGCCCACATAGAAGGGCGGGCATGGGCGGGCCGAAACTCCACCCAATGCAGACCTCTAACTAACACTCTATACTTTAAATAAAGCTGAAGCAGCAGCGACTTAAAAATTTTATAAAAACATCATTTTAAAAAGAAGCTTTTTGCTTCTTTATCTTTTGTAGCTAAAAAAGATTTTATTATATAATAATTTTAATAATATTAAGGGGAAAATAGATTCAAATTTAATACTTTTGGCAGAAGGGCTCAGCTCAGCCTCTTTTCAAAATTTGGAAAAAAAAATCAATTGTAATAATATAATAAAATGCATTTTAGAATACAGTAATAAGTAAAAGAAAACCAATATTAAAAACAAAAATGTCATTTTCTACTCATTTTTAATAAAATTATTCTTTATTTTTTTAAATTAAATTTAATAAAAAAATATTAAAAATAGTTGTTTAAAAAAACTAAAGTAAAATATTTAATAAGTTCCTGATTTATTAGTCCCTGCTATAAATGGAGATTTTGCATGACTTAAAAAAAGATTGGTCAGGTCTTTTAATATCAATCTTTGGTCTGGTCATTTATTTAATTTCAGTTTTCAATCCTCTACTTTTATTTTATTCCAACTTCTGTTTGGTGTCTAATCTTCACTAATAGATAGCTATAAATGTGGGAAGATGGCTGCATCTACATGCAAAAATAATTTAGAGAAAACAAAGCAGGATTTACCTCCCCTATCCCAAATATTTTAAAAAATGAAAGGATAGAAAAGGGTTAAATGTATCTGTGCCCCTCAAGAGTGCATAGCATATTTATGCTTGTGTACATTTAGTGAGGCATCAATAACCTGTGCAATTTTAATCTTGTAAAGATCTTTTAAAGCCCAGCTCATTAAGAATTTTTGAGCAAATTTACTGATTCAGAATGTTGAATTTTAAGCCTGACCTGGCAGGTTATAAAATTTTTTAATTTTCCTGGCCCAGCCCATTAAAATTTAAATAAAAATAAGGCTTGGTCCAGCCTATTAAATTTTACAAATAGTCAGCTTGGTTTGTAAATATATTTGCACAAATTATCTGCCCATCACATTTTTCATATAGTACTAATTTTTTTCTCAATGTAGGCTATCTATTTCTCTCTATAACGTGTATTGTACATAAATATTTTATATACATATTGCCCAATTCAACCCTAAAATTTACCAACACTGCATGTCCCATACAAGTTTTCAGGCATACCAGGCTCTACAGATCTCTAAACTTTAGATATATATAAAAAAAGCCCTGTGAGGAGATAGTAATATGATCAAAAATTTAAATTTAAATGGGTAAATTAATAAATTTATTTAAATATCACCTTTTTGTTTATTTAAATATGTAAATTTAAAAGTAAATTAAATTTTTTTAAAATTATACTGTTAATCTTATCTTTAACATAAAAGAACTTTCATTTGATATATTTATAAAATTTTTAGTGTTGTTAAAACTCATATGGTCCATAAAAAATAAATATAAAACAAATAATTCAATATATTGAAATTTGTTTCAGAATTTATATTATAAGAGCTATTGTAAAGATTCATATCAGATAAACTCAATCATTTTTTTTAAAATTGGGTATATTTTTTATACAATTAATTGTTTTCCCAAATTTAAACCAGAAGGAATTGAACCTATAAAGTTAAATTTGACATCAATATTTTATTTTATATTTACCAATCATCAGGTGCAATAATAAGAGTAGAATAGGTAAATATTACAAGGCAAGTCATATAAATTGCATATATTTTAGGTGCCTTTAATCTGGAATGACCAAAATTAGTATATGATTTCCCTTTTTTAGTTGTATATTTCTTTAATCAATCTATAACATAACTTTCATTAACAATTTTACTCTTAAAAATGTTTGAATCATCTGTTCTCTAGTAAATAATCTGAACTCCATGTAACTAAACTGAGAATTGAGAGGTAAACTGAGAATTGAGAGGTAAACTGAGAATAGACAGGTAAACTGAGAATTGATGAGTAAAATTTTTTTTATTTTATTTTATATAAATAAATAAAATAGAATATTGAAGAAAATGTAGTCCATAAATTTATAAGTATAGAACAGATATATTACATAGAAAATATAACACCCATATTAAATTTTACAAATCATTCCCGTAAATGGCGTAATATATTAAAAATTTAGTTTTTAATTAATATTAATATGAATTATAGGAGCATAAATCTTTGCTCTGGATTAATTTGTTTGGTTATATAAACATAATATGAAAAAATTTTAAGTTTCCGTTGTTATTTTTTGAGTTATAATCTCAATTCTCAGAGTTAATTTTTTTTAGATTTTTGGGATTAAATAATATTTTATTTTTTTGACTCATTTTGTGTAAACTAACTTATATAAACATAAAATGAACAAAATTATAAATTTCTATTATTATTTCTTGAGTTATGAAGTCAATTCTCAGTTTAGTCAATTTTTTTTAGATTTTTGGGATTTTAAAGATATTTTTAACACATTTTGTGTACGCAGCGTTTCAAAACGCACATAAAAAACTTAAACGTAGGTTTAAATTGATGGGTTAATATTTTTTCAATATGAAACATTTAAATTTAAAACAAAAAAAAATTGCTTGCCCTATATTTACTTAAAAAAATTAATGAAGGAGACGGTGCAAGACATCTCAAATATATGTTAAAAGAAATCTTTTTTCTGAATATATCAATAAAGAAGGCGATTTCACACATTCCCATTTTATAATTATATAAGAATGAAGAGATCAACCTTTTCTTATATTTTGGGTTAATAAAATCGTCTAGAGAATAGAACTTACAATGTTACCTTGAGGTAAAATAAATTTAATTCATTATTAATTATTTATATAATAGGTATTTAATTACTGGTTTATCATTTGCACAACTAGTATATAGCTCAAGGTTTTCAAAATCCTGCATAGCATACATTGTGAAATCATTGTGCACCAGGGGCCCCTACAACGGGGGGGGGGTCCAAAGCAACTGCTTCAGTAAATTTGAGTGGGAGTACTTTTTTTTTACATCCATCATGATCATGTGATTTCTGGTTGTAACAATAAGACCCCCCCCCCCCACTTAATATTTAATTTAATATATTGACGGAAATTTTGGTCGATGTTTAGTAAATTTGTTATCCGAAATTTCTTGTCATAAATTATTTTTCCAATTTTAAAATATGCCTAAAAATATTAACCAATATTGACAATAGCAAAGTTCTTAGAAATTGGATTACTTATAGTATTCAAATGTATAAAGTTTTTTGCTTAACATGTCTCTTATTTGGTGGTCCACACGCAAATTCAAAATGCACATGTGAAGGTCTAGATAAATGGCAAAATATTAATCGTGATATTATTCTGCATGAATCTTCATAGGCACATATGATGGCAGATTATGGAAGGCTTTCTCATAATAAAAATTCGATATTAAAATTTATAACACTTCAGAAAGAATGTGTAGATAATAACCGTTCTATTATAAGAATTATAATAAGATGTTTAGATTATTTAATATCTCGTAACCAAGCCTTCTGGGGGAACAGGCAACAAGAAGGCAATATGATGGCCCTTATTAAGCTTATTGCAGATTCTGAACCTATACTATAAATGTATATACAGCAAAATGAAGAAAGAAAAAAAGATAAAAAAAATAAGGGATTAAAAACGAAATTATATTCAAACCTATTATTATATAATAACATAAACATTCTCATTGAAACCATGAAAAATAAAAAAATTCAAAATGAGATTACATTTAACAGGTGCTTTTCAATCATAGTTGATGGCACATACGATGTTTCGAAATCAGAAGCAATAGCTTTGATAGTAAGATATGTTGAAAATAGTGAGACGCCGAAGCCTGTTGAAAGACTGATTGACATATATTGTACGGGAAATACCACAGGTCTCGATATAAAGCATAATATAATATCCAAACTTGGCTCGATGAATTTACCCCTTGAATATCTAGTTGGGCAAAGTTATGATGGCGCCTCAAACATGAGTGGAAGAATCAATGGTGTGCAAGCCTTGATTAGAGCAGAGGCGCCAAAGGCAGCTTTTATTTGGTGTTATTGTCATCGATTAAATTTAATCGTTGTTCAATTATGCCAATCAATTAAAGAACTTCGAAATGTTCTAGGAATACTAGATGAGATTTATGTCTATTTTAATGGTGTAAAAAGATATGAGGTACTCAAAAAATTTCAGTGTAATGACCTGAAATAACACTCGGTAATAGTTCCTTATTTATTTAAATTTTAAATGTTTTTTTTATTTAGAAGCTGGCTATCGTCATATAAAGCTATTGTAAATTTTTTTCAACTTTATGATGCCTTGAGGGCAGACAAATATAAAGGATTCTGAAGATCCTGCCACTTCCACTATGGCTAGTGCGATAGTCTTTAGAATAGAAAAATTTGATTTTATCTTATCACTTTGTGTTTTGGATAATATATTGTTTATAACAAGTTAGGCTTGTACAAAATTGCAAACCATTTCGAAGGATATAGGGTATGCAATAAATCAAATTCAATTGACAAAAGATTGCTTGATTAATTTGAGAAGTATAATATAAATTATTGTCTTAATTATTTTTTAATCTAATAGATATTAACACTGAATTTTTTGATATTTTTTCAAAGGCGCAAGATTTTATCAAGGAGAGAAATCTACATTTTGATTTTTAAAGTTCTAGACTTCAAACATTACAATCCAAAAAGGAGAGGTATATATACTTTCATCATTAAATATAGAAATTTTTTTTAGCTTTAAAATAGGTGTGTTTTATGCTGCACTCGATTTAATTATTATGCAGTTTAACGAAAGATTTAATTATGATTCCATGAAATTTTTACATCAAATATCATTTTTTACGCCAAAGGGAATGGCAGAAAAATATATTATTCTGTGAATTTTACAATTTAAATTCAAGTCAAATTTTCGAAATGTTGAAGTTTAGAAATATTTATAAGATGGCCAAAATGGGGAATGTATTATTACTCATGACCTAGAGGTTCAAGAATCTAAAGATTTGTCAGATTCTAAGAATTGTAAATTTATTTAATTAAAATATTTTTACCAATACATTATTTAGCTTCTTCTGATGATGATGATAATTGGTTAATTATGCTTGGTACCTTAAGGTACCATCTATCAAATTTGAATTTTGTTCATTTTTCATTTGGATAGGCACTACCAAATATATTTATAATATATATTTGAAAAATCGTGATTTTTGGAAAGCCTCTATGGCCTAGTAAGCAAGAGCTTGGCTTACTTATCCTATGCTCCCGGGTTCGAATCCCAGGAATGTTCATGTTTTTTTTCTTATTCTAACTTGGTGGTTCCATCCTTGGGGGGATGATATATAGAAGGCCGGACTCGACCACGTGATTCCGTATTAATATATTAAATAATAAGGGTCTTATTACATTTTAAAAAATTTTGGTCGGTATTTAGCAAATTAGATTGGTATTTAAAATATTTCCATACATTCACTTGGTAGTAAGCATCATTAACCATGATAATTCAGGGACTTACGATTCAGATTGGAAAAACTATTCATTTACTTTACCTTATCGTTTATTTTTAAATTTTTCTGCTTTACTTAATTTAAGAATTTTATATAAATATTTATTAACCATTCCCACAACCTCATGTACTGACTAAAGAGTCATGAGTAAAATTAAATTAATTAAAACAAGACTGCGCAGTACCATGAAAGATTCTTTTCTCAATAATTTAACCATATTATCAATGGAAATTTTTTTATTTAAACAATTAAATACTGATGAAATTATAAATTCTTTCGTTTTCTCTTCCCCTAATTTATCTAAATTATTAATTTAAAAATAATATTTATAAAGTTATATTTTTTGCATTTTATTTATATTATATATTAAAAATTGATGCAATAAAAATTATTTTTGAAATTTATGGGTGTCATAATTATCATTTTTTCGAAGGGGGGGGGGATACTTTTCAAGGGGGTACTTTTCATGGGGGTATTCTGCTTCATTCGCTCAAAAAGTGTAGGGGCCACTGGTGTGCACAGCAATTTGGAATGCTAGTGTACATATACATATGCTTAGGCCTAATGAAAATGATTGGGAAAGAGTAAATTTATTATAATAAATCAAGATTAATACTTATCTTTAGATTTCGCAGGAATTCCTGCTTCAATCAGGATTCCCAAATTGTTTTGGGCAATAAATGGAAAACATATCTATATCAAGAGCCCTCCCAATAGTGGCTCACAATTTTATAACTACGAACATAGATTTTCAATTAAACTGTTAGCCTTAACAGACATTTACAGGAAATTTATTTTTAAAGATGTGGGAGCATATAGAAAGCAGAACGATGGTGAAGTATTTAGAAATAGCTCTTTATATAGAGGTTACATTATATTAATTTTATTATATCTTAAAAATATATTAATAGAATTGGTTAACCATACACTTGATCTGCCTGTTCCCAAGCCATTTCCATGTTCATGCCATTTGTAATGGTTGCGGATGATGCATTCCCTTTATCAAATTATTTGATGAAACCCTACCCCAAAAGAAATCTCACAACAAAGCAGTGGCGTAGCTACGGGGGTGGTTTTCGGGTTTGGACCCCTCCCAGAGCAAATTTTATTTTAGATTATACGTTCAAAAGACTTAATAGTGACTTTATATCAAATAAATACCATTAATATTTATATTTTTCTGGTTTTAATGTTTGTGTAAGGATATTATATTACTATTGAAATTATTCTGGGTAGTATTATTATAAAGTCATTGAAAAAAATTTACTAAATTATAATAACATATTATTCATGCATTTATTATATATTGTCGAAGATGTGGTTATGATTTTTAAGATAAACCCGGCCGAAGACCCGTTAAAGGGGGTCTAGGGGCGAAGCCCCAGGATTTTATATGTATGGATCCCCTCTAAGAAAAATTCCTAGCTACGCCACTGCAACAGAGGAAAGGAAATTCAACACGAGGTTATCTCATGCCCATGTTAGTGTAGAAAAGAGTTTTATATTATTATAACAAAACTTAATATTAACATTTTTTGATTCCTTTTAATGAGCTTAATATGATTATGTCTTAATTTTTTATAAATTAAGCTTCTTTGATAGGGGGAGGGGCTATTAGTTATGTGAAAAAAATTTTTGATATTTAAAATTTGAAAAAAAAATGAATAATACCATTTTCTGAAACTCCTTGAAATGCTAAACATGATTTCTGCATTTTTTTTAAAATAATGTATATTTACCGAGGGCGCGTATGGTCCATATAGTTTAGTCAAAAAAAAAAGAAGAAATTAAGTGTTTTTTCAAAATCTCAATAAGTTATAAATAATTTAAAAACTTAATATTAACATTTTTTGATTCCTTTTAATGATCTTAATATGATTCTGCGTTCTTTTTTATAAATAAACTTCTCTGTTAGTGAGCGCGTAGGGGCGCATAGTTTTCGGGGGCGCGTATTTTTGTCATGCCCGCTATAACCTGGTATCAGTTTCAACACTTCTTTAAAAAATATCTGTATCTGGATATATTTTTAGGAGTATCTATATCTATTATTAGATATATTATGATATTTTTTTTATTATTTCTCTACTAAAACAAACCAGTCAAATTTTATAATGGGTCATGGCAGCATGGTAAATTTTAATCTAGTTGTTGAACTATTAGGTTCCAACTGGAAAAAAATTAAATTAATATCAGAATTTTTCAGCACCCCTTAGAGGGTAGGGATAATAATTAACGATATAAATTTTGGTATTGTACAGATTTTTGAATAATTTTTTTTTCAAAATGGGTGTCAGAGTTTTAGTATATTTAAATATTATTCCAATATAAAGTTGTTATTCATAAAATTAAGCACCATTCAACTGTCTAACGCCCCGGTATAAAGGCTTTTAAGTTATTAAAAATGTCTTTACAGATAAACATAGATGCCTTAATGATAAAAATTTGAGAATATTCTATTAATTAAATCTAACAATTATAATTTATGATTATATTTATATTTTGTATATGTATTATTAAATTCTAACAACAATTATTTATCATTTAATTATATATTTTATATTTAGCTAAGATTTAAGCTCAATAAATTTTTTAGCTCACTTCAAAATTTTAATTTTAACAATAGAATTTTATTAATAGAATTTTAAATTAGACATTATGTACACCTTACTTCATTATAATACAAGGGATCTTGCAGAAATTGCTGTATCTAGATTTATTTTTAAGAATATATCTGTATATTTTTAGGGAATATAAACAGACACATTTCTAAACCATGTATCATATCTTTGGCTAGATACAGCAAAGTATCTTTTAAACTCCACCAAATAAAAATAATTTAATAATAAATAAATATAATATAGTAAATTGAAATTCAAGATTTTTTTATTTTATACATATATTAAAAAATAACATACATATTAAATTAGCAGTATGTAAAAACTATATGACATAAATTAAATGATTATAGGTTATAATATGGTAAAGATAAAATAAAAAGTATAAATATTATAATATCATAGATTCATGAATGAATAAAGTTGGATTTACAATTTTTAGGAATAAGTGTGAATTTAAGCATTAGTTTAATTGATAGAAAATTGTCTTCTTCGTATTGGTATATTTTTGTTTAAACTATTTTTTTGTTCTAGGTACTCAATTTTTCACAATGCTAAATAAGAGTAAAATTAATTGAACTAATTCCCCCCATCATGAAAATTTTTATTTAATCGAATGGACTTCCCCATCCATCTTCTTATTTTCCTTGGGCGTTAAGTAAGTGACTTTACATCTTTCTCGCTTAGGTAACTGAGGCCTGTCCAAAAATGTGGAGGGCCCGAGTTGCTCTGTTTATAACAAATAAGGCTAGGCGCTTAATATAACATATTATGTATTCTCTGCCTAAGATAAAAGTTTTCCTTGGAGTCATAGGAGATATTAAAGAGTTCTTTTCCTTAAAGTTGTTAGGAAAAGTAATGCTTCATTTATAAAGTTACATAATGTAGAAAAATGACATTTTTTAAGAAATAATATTTAAGACGTTTCAAAGTTTTAGCATGCTTGAAAAAGATGATTTGATTTAGCGAATGAATTTATACAGGTATAATCCCAAACTAGAGGTTGTCATTTAGCCCGTGGAATGAGTTTCATCAATCTGGAAGTTATTTATATAAGGTATTCAATCCTACCGGTTAATCGATAAAATGAGAGCCTTATATACTTATGTATGAGAGCATTTATTACAGTCTTAAATGTAATGAATGTGTCCTTTGCTATCGACTTGAATTTTGCATAACTGCAGATGTATGGGGTGACTATATTTGTATTGAGACGGATGCCAATTGAGATTTAAAGTTATTATGAGAATAGATATTGACCCGGGCCTCAGATTCTGATTTAGGATAACGCCTAGCCATTTACATCATTATAAATATGGAGTAGCAAAACGAGGTTGTGAAAGGGTATGATTAACCAGATCCTTGGTTCAATCGATAAAAAACTGTGTGATCATCATCATGAAGGCTTGTATTTAGATAAGTGGCGAAGTCTTCATTGAATAGAATATCACAATCTTTATGTGGACATGAGGAGGGTTGTAGAGGGGTTTGGGACTATGGAATTGTCCCAAAAGGTCTAGGCATCGGCTAATAAGGGGCCAGAAAATGGAGAAATTTGATGAATGTATAGATCAGAGAGACGGGAACTGATGAATCCAGATTGAGGTTAGGGCTAAACGTAAGCCAATACCACGAGTTTGTGAAAGTGATGCTTGTAATCATGGATTATGATAGCGGTGATTAAGGATCTCTACATCAAAAGGAAGTTTTAAATTATTCTAATGAATCAAGAAAACACGAGGTGGATCGAAGAGCGTAAAGAATTTTAAAAATGTAGTAAAAGTTACTGAGAAAAAAAAAGCGAGAGAGGAGATGCTTGAAGATGTTTTAAAATGAAGTAAGCTAGATGATGCATTAGTGAAGAAGCGATTGATGGATTCTAAATAATCAATGGGACCGAGATGAGTAAGGGACCAGAGTTTAGTTGTAGAAGTTATGGATGAACGAGATGTACATATATTGAACTCTTGCAAATATTCAGAAAAATCTGAATGAGTAGGGTTGAAAATCATGATTTTTGTTGTTGGTTGCCATGAAATTCATCATGCATAAAGATTTAGTATAATCTCATAAAAGCTTTTTTTCTAAAATTAATATTTTCATATATATAAAATTTAAAAATTCTTTGAAAAGAAGGAGGCGATCTTTTTTTAATGAGGTAGAAGGATATATACTTAAGATCGTTCATATTCATGTGGCCAAAATTCTCTTGGCATATGTGGAAGATTACTTGGGATTAGGAACATTTAATAGGAGTCGTGCTTAAATCGTTATTACCGGATACCCTTTGTTATAGTCATATGTCTCGGTATACTTACGTAAGTCATGTGACATCTCAGCGGTTACTTCTATGAAAATACTGATTTCGTTAAAAGGTAGGTAGGTATCTACTAACTGCCATCTTGGGGAGGCTTGCATATAAAGTCAAAAGGAGCCTATGCCATCGTATATGCTAAGCTAAAACTTCGAGAAATATAGTGGCGATTAAAGCGCATTAAAAATATTATAAATATACTTACTCTTATCTAATTCTAAAATTATTTACCTTCAAAATAATATGATTTATTGGGGAAAAAAATCCAAAAGATTAAGTCCCTAAAAGGGAAATTTCTTTAATACAAAAAGAGCAGAAAAATATATAAAGGGTTCCTTTCGAGTGTATCTAGATAAAGGTCCTAAAAAGGCATATATACCAGATTTACTTTAGCAAGTACATTTTCGATAAAAATTTTCTATTATAAAAATCATGTACGTGTGTATAATGATGACAGAATTGGTAATACAGTAAAAAATCTTTTCATTAAAGCAGTGAAAAGTTATGTTAGGGTAATCTATAAATATAATGAAATCAAATCCTGTACCAATTTTAAAAATTCGCAATTTGATGGGTGTCATAATTTGTACCTTTGTTTATCCATATTCTTTAAAGAGTGTTAAAAAAACAAGGAGCCTGAGACAGATACCATCGTAGAGAGAGATTGTTTGATAATGGATAAACATAGGCTATATCATCTAACTTGACTACCGAGGACTCGTTCCCTTCTATGCATATGAGCGGGAAAGGGGAGGGAGAAGGCGGTTTATTTGATTCCATATATTTAGGGGGAGGGGTAGGGCTTAAAAAGTATTTTGAGAGTTATGTAAAACCCGGGAATTTAAGTCTTAAGAAATTTTCCAAGGGAAAATAAGGGAAAAATGAGAATATAGGTGATAAAATGTAAATAGGCGAGAAAATTGAGAAATAAGAAATAAAATACTCAAAGTATTTTATTCTATAAAAAAATAAATATACACAATATACGTCAAACAGTAAGGAATTTGTATTATTAAAATATTGATAAGATAAAATGGTTAAAAATAATTTATAGAATCAGAAATACATTTACTCTATATCTTCAATGGTTGTTCCCATTTTATTAGACTCTGGGAGAATTTTATCATGTAGATGCTAACTATAACCATTGGCGTACGCAGGGGGGGCAGGGGACATCCCCTCCCCCCCCCCCCTCCCAAAGCCAAAAAATGCAGATGCCGGATATATTTTTCAAAAATATTAATTTATAACTGTTAATATTTATTCCTATCTCATATTAAATGTATATTTAATTACATTTATTTATCACATTCATCTATTAAGTTATTTTATCAATTAATTTCAATTTCAAGTTTTTATTGGTGTAATATTTACCTATTATTTTCAAATTTCTAGTGGCGTAATATTTATCTACCATTTTCATATTTCTAGTCAAATAATAATTTTTCTGAAACTCCTTGTCCAACAGGGAGAAAGAAAGTGCAAGCTTGTCCAACGAGATGGAGTCTCCGCCATCAAGCAGTAACAGCTTCTATGGAGTTAGAAGAACCAATTATTAATGCAATTACTGAAATATCAGAATGGCCTGAAAGAAATATTTACTTAGAAGCAAAAAAATTATTGGATTTAATACTTATTTCAATTTTTTTTCTCATTAGAATGTATTTTTTAATTATACAACTATTTTATGTATTACTTTCAAAAACATGGCATTGACTTGATTAAGAAGATGAGAATAGCGGAGAGCATTTTATTAGAACTCAAGGAAATTAGGGCTAATGTTGATAAAGAATTTCAATTTTATATGTTAATGTTGAGTCAAAATGAGAACTATACGTGTTTAATATTTGTCTCACTCGATTTGCAGCAAGGCAAGCTCATCGTCAAAACATTAATATAAGATCAGTAGAAAAGTATTATAAAACTATAATCCAAATAAATGAATGGTTTTTAATTCATCATGCAGCACTTACCAATCTGCAGATATTACTTCCATAAAAGCCTTCCCAATCTTTTTCAGATGGTGATAGAAAAAAAATAATATTTGTTTGATGCCTTATTAGCTGAATAACTATGTTTAAAAGATTAACTAAGATATAGTCCCAAAAAATGCTATGGATGCTTTCTATAATTTCAAACACATTTTAGATTTTGTTCCCAATGTATTAAAATGATTATATATATATTAGCAACTCTTCCCATTAGTAAACTAATGAGAGAACATTCTCTTTTTTAAGAAGAATAACAGAGCCCTGCAGAGATACAATTTGCAGGGCACGGCCTAGATTTTTTTTCAAAATTTTTTTTCGGCCCGGCCCGGGTTTTTTTTAAAAAAAATTTTCAAGCTTGGCCCGGCTTTTTTTAAATTAAATTTTTCAGGCCCGGCCCGGATATTTTTAAATAAATTATATTTATTTTTGATTTTTATAGCTAATTTCAAATATTTGGTTTTAAAATATAAAGCCGGGCCCGGATAATTTTTTTTTAAAAAAAACAGGCCCAGCCCGGGTGTAAAAAAATTTTGGGCCCTGTCCGCGTGTATTTAAAAAATTAAAATACGGTCTGGCCCGGGAACCGGGCCTGCAGTTCTCTGAAAACATACCTAAGAAGTACAACTTCTGAAAGTGGATTGAATGGTTTGGATCTTTTAAATATTTATAGGCATTTGACGCCAAGCAAGGATGAGTAATTGAAAAATTAGCTCAATCCCAACGAAGATTGGATTTTACATTGTAAATATAATACAAAATACAATTATTCCTAAAAAACTTTTTGTGTATTAATATTTATATTTCCAACATTAAAATTTTTTACTTTATATATAAATTTTAAAGGCTCAAAAAATTCAAATTTCTATTTTGGGTCATTTAAGTGATTCATATGGTGGTTATATTCATTTTATATTTTTTAATTCACATTTATTTTATAGTTTTTTATGTGCCGGTTTATACTTATAGTTTTTTTATAAGATGTAATGGGAATGAGAGGTAATGTTTAGTCACAAGCCATATATTATCATACTAGGAAAAATTTATTTAAAAGTTGGCCGAAGATCAAAATGAACAGATAAAAATGGTAAAAAAAATTAAAATAAATTACAATATATTTATAAAAACTAAATGGGGAATATTCTCAGGGGAAATACATTTCCCGGAAAAATGAACGGGTATTTACCATATGCTTACATCACTAGTAGGAAAATATAGACATGTTTCCCTCACGAAGACGCTGTATCTATTCAGATCAAATATGACGAACCCTTTTAGATCTTTCTTCCACCGATCCTCCTGCTGCCCCTTAGAGACTCTGAAGGAGATTACAGGCGTCATTAATGAAGATAATATTTTAAATTATGATCCAACTCAAGGAAACTGCCTTACTACATCTGATTTATATAAATTTCTGTTATTTATAATCCCTGTCAGATTTGACAAGTTATTAATAAAATAAATATATTTTACCCAATTAAAAAATTTCCTACAGTTAATCAGAGTGGCGCTATTATCATTATTTTATCATGAGATTTTTTAATGATACTTTTCGGTTTCTAAATCAAATTAAATAATAATAGAAAACAATTTTACACAATATAAAATAAGGTCATTCTAAAACCACTCTTTTTCACAATTTTTTTTTAATGACACATATATTTATTTCTTTTTATTGATTTCCTATCGTAAAAAAATGAGAATAATATTTATTATTTTATTTTTAAATTCAATGAAACCTTAATTTCCAGGCTTCCCTATCAAATTCTCATTGAAAATGAGTATATAATAGTTGTATATTATATGGACCAGCACTCCATGCTACCAAAAGGTAAAACCTTTTGTATGATCCCTACTCATCTTATGGAGGTTTTATTAAGTAATATAAAAAATTTAGGTATTTAATTTATCCACCAATTGATTTTTTTGCAGCCATTTTTCCGTAGCATCACGAAAAATTGTGTAAAAATAAAATGTAATAATGATAAAAAATAATAAAGAAAAATAAAGATAAAAAAAAAGAGAAGAAGATTACACATAAACATGAAACAAGGAGAGTGAGTGAGATAATTAAATGTTAAAAAAAATTGAAAAATATTTATCGATTTTTATTCATTATATTTTTTTTGCCATACTTTTCGTATTTCGTTTAGCCTTTTTTAAAAAAATATTTTATTCCATTTCTTTTCGCAATATAACATAACATGATTAAAAAAACGGACCAAAAATTTTAATTATAATTATATAATCAAATTCATTTCATTATAAATAAATGGAAGTAAGAAAAATATATAAAATATACAAAATAAAAATAAATTTTTAAAAAAATCGTTTTTTCCGTTAAATTTTTTTCAAAACTTGTATTATTTTTTTTTCAAAAGAGGAGCCGAAACGATGGAAACGAATAAGCAAAAAATGATTAAATCTTGGTCACATAAATATCGGACATTTATCAAATATTTTACTCATGGATTCTAAAATAGTGAACATGATAGAGTAAGAAATAATAATAAATCATGGCTTGTTAGTTTTTCCTCCAAATATTTTTTCTTAAGGTTTCAGAACCATTTAAAAAAATTCGAAAAGTTTCAAAATTTTCACAAATTTTAATGAAATCGTATTTAAAATTTTTGAAATTTATGAAATTATAATATTTTACGATGTTGTTAACGCTCTTTCTTAAAAGGAGCTATCTCCCGCTCATATCATTTCAAAAGGAGCTAGCTCCCTCTACTGAGTTTTTAAAATAGGCGATTTTAACAGTATAAAATTTTCTAAATTTGAATAGTATAGCAAGCAGCCACCCCTCTAGCCTAAAACATGTTTAGCTATATTAAAAATAAAGGAAAAGAGGAGTATTGTATTTTATTATTTTTTAAATCGTTATAATTAACAAATATATTTATTGTTATTGTTTGTTTAAAAATTTTGTCTAGTATATCTTGATAATTAATTTGATGATTCCAAAAAATTCTTCTTAATTATTGGATTTGGAGGACATTTTAGGTGTAATTGTAGGTATTTTTGTCTTAGAAATTTGTTTTCTTATAAAATTAATTAATTAATTTTTTAATTCTCTATTTTTACCTGTTTATCCATTCCCAATTCAATTATGTAAAATGGATAATGGCAGCAATGATATTACGATCATAAACTGGTAAAAATCGAAAGTTATTCAAAAATAAAGTGCGTTTCATCAAAAAAAAGATAAGGAACATTTTAAATCTATAAAATCATTTACTTTCGAAGTGAGTCTAGAAATAGTTTGTGTTTAAATTAAACCACTCTCACAGTGTTGTTAAACGGCTCGGTTTGAGCCGATTTTTAAAAACGGCTAACTCAATATTTTATCCAGAATAATATTGCGCAAGCCTGAAGATTTTCTCATAGGTGGCACAAAGGTCTAGACATCAATTAGCAAAATCTCGAGGCTTAGGCAATATTTTTCTGGCTAAAATATTGAGTTAGCCGTTTTTAAAATCGGCTCAAAACGAGCCGTTTAACAACACTGCCTCTCACCTTCAAGGATCTTCAAGGTTTTTACAAAGACGCCATAACCGGATATTTATTCTCGAATAGTATTTGAAAATATCAAATATCTCCCCAATTTTTTAATTATATTATCACTCATATTTGTGGATATATTTTGTTTATTCCATAAAGACTAACACGTTCAAAATAATCTATGGGGTATAATTTTAAGTCATATATTTTCTAAAGCATTCTCCGCATCAAAAATTACCCCTAAATTTATATTGTGGTATGCACGAAGTGAATGTTTTAGTAGAAAATCATGCATTTCTGCTCTTTAATCAGTATATAATTGATATTCCACAAATTAGTAATCTTCATCCATTTTTAGAACTTTTAAAAAAAAAAATTCTTATGGGATGGAAATGGAAATTTTATTTCATCCATATATTTTCTGTATCAATAAAACAATTCTTTCATGGTTTTTATGTAAAAAAAATATAAAAACTTGGCTTAACTAACATTTAATATATTTAAATAGTTTCATAAATTTAAATAAATATATATCATTTTTATGGTATTCAACAAATACATTAATTAAGATTATTTTTTTAAACAATTTATAAAAAAAAATTGAAGGAGGAGGAGCCATCCCAAAAAAGGAGTTGGCTCCTGCTCTCGCTCCCGCGTTTTGATAAATGGTGACGCTCCAGATGTTTTTGGAAAAATTTATCACCCTTTAACAACTATGATATGGACATGTTTTTTATTTTTATATCTAAAATAGCTTATATATTTATTTTCATTAAAGTTTCGAAAATTTGTGAATTTAATTTTTTAATGTTTTGGATACAGCCTAAAATTAAAACAAATTACCAGTTCCCATTTTTGGTTAAACTTTAATAAAAGGGTTCTTTTTAAATGGCCTGCACAATAATTTTTTTGAATATTCTCCTTTTAAATTATTTTACAAGAATGACAATCGCGGCTGAGATATAGCAAAAGATTGCTGCTATGAGAAACTCATGATAATAATTTGTATCACGTTTATTTATAGAAAAAAATAGTGTTATATTTTTTATATTTGTTTAGATTATGGGCAGAGGTGTTCAAAGTTTCTCCAGATGGTCAAGGATACATGTGGGAAAAATTGTCCAATGGTTTAATATTAACTAAGATAATATCAGAATTCATGACGGATGAACAATGTATTCATATATTAGCTAAAAATGTAGACCAGCAATATATCCTAGATGTTATTCTTTCGCCTCAAAGTCATTAAAAAAAACATATATATGTTTTAAATATAACTAATAACTTGTTTATTTTTGGTTTTCATCTTCCTTTAGAAAAGCCGCACAAAGAATTATTGTTTAACAGTCACTGTTAGGCTCTTAATATTCACTATTGCTAAAAATTTAATGCCCTTTTAAAAAAATTTTATTTAGTGTTCAAAAATTTTTTTTGTTCAAATATAAAATATTTTAGGAGTTGACCAAGTAAAACTCAGTTCTTTGCAAAAAGTTATCAAAAAATTTTATTTAAAAAAATAATATATTTGATCCTTTTCGCGATTATTTAAATAATTTGGATTAAAACTATCAAAGGGAGTTAATTTTTTATAGGTTATTTAGTAACATTTTTTTAAAATCCAAAGCCTATTTTTCGTAAGCTATAAAGTTTTAAGAGATAACAGTCCAATTGGTTGCATCTAGGGTTGAAATCAGAACTTTTGGCTTATGAGAGCACTATGTGGGGGGGGGGGGTCGTTATTTTTAAAAGATTGCATATTACTCATATTCTGTGGTTTCTTTTCTCATATTTTATTAATATTAGAATTGTTATTAAACATTATATTATAAATACTATAATTTAGCTAGTGAGTTAAAACAAACATCGGATTGTTTTGTATATTGGAAGGACCAGAAAACACACGTAGTATGGGGTTTAAATTTTTCTTCTTCCTACGATTCCCAAAAATTTATGGAAAAATTTGAGGTTAGTTAGAAAAAAATTGTTGAAATTATTTATTAAATATCATTTAATTTAAAAGATCAATTTTTTTGAGATAGTGAACCATTTAGATACTTTCATGTAGAAATCAAATAGATATTTATATATTTAATTTTTATCTGGAAAGATATATCACTCGTATCCGAATCTGTTAGCCATCGTAGTCGGGTCGTAATAATTTGTCACCCACACTTGTATCATAATCATTTTTCATGCAAATTAAATAAATGATTTTTTAAATAAAATCCTTTCTTTATATAAAAAGGAACGATGTATGAAGAATTATAAAACAGCCTTAAAAAATGGATTGGCATATAAATTTATGCATTAATTTCGTTAATAATTTAATGGCATGTACTTTATCATCAGAATATTATAATAATTTTTTCTGTTTAAAATTTGATGTAATAAATTTTTAAAAATAGAATACGAATAATGCACTATTTGTTATTCTTTTTTGAATAGGCCTATTATATAAAGTGTATCCAGGGCTTTTTTTATAGGGGATAAGGGTTTGGGTGATCTTGTTAGTCATTATTTAAAAGAATATTAACCTTTTACTTATTTTATTGAAAATATTATTTGTAATCAAATATGTAACTTAATTTTTGGGAAGAGGGGCTGGTGATAAAGGAGGGGAGAAAGTGTGTGTAGTTTAAAAAAAATTAGGTTAAAATTATGAGATTTATAAAAAACAATAAAGTTTGCCAAGAGAGGGGTCTCCCTCCCCCGGTTCTTCCGCTAATGTATTAAAGTACGGAGTTTTGAAATCATAAAGGATTTATCTCTCAATTAAATCAAATAAAAAGAAAAATAACACTCTGAAAAATCATTGAAACATTAAAATATAATTTAAAGAATTTAAAATAACTATTCCTAGTTTTTGCATATATATCTTTTGCAAGTAATATAAATTTATAGATCTTTCAATAATATTGTTTTGAGGTAAAGAATACTCTTTTTTTTCCCGAAAATTTCAATAAGCAATGAATTACAAACACTGGACATTTGAATAATGGCAGAATGCCATTTAGAACAATGAATTTTAAGATTCCATGTATCTATTGGGTATAATGATATAGGGGTTATAAAGTGACCAACATTCATTCTAGCATGCCCAATGTCAAACATTCTATGCCTATATATATATTTGGAGGGGGATACTTATATTCTAAAAGATTGAGTAGACTATGTTATTTGAAAATATTGCAAACTTGTATATTGATTAACAACAAAAAAAATCATTTATTATCTTCCAATTCAAGTATGGTTAAGTATCTCATAATTTTGCGTATCGACATGAAGGGAAAGTATCAAATGGCGATTTAAAAATAGTTTCATTAATGTTTTGCAATAGTTGTAGTCTCAGATCCTGATCCAGATATAGCATATATAAGTAATAAATTAAGATCTAAAAAAAAGACCAAACATAACAAATAAAAAGAATTTTGAAAGCCAAAATTATATAAATTTCAAATAAATATCATTTGCAAGGACCTTATTTCATCGATACTCGAGAGAGTATAAGAGGCGAGGTTATTCTTTTTAGATTCAATTTTTTTAATTTAAAATTTTTTTTATGACAGAATAATTCGGACACGAGTGTAGTATGTATATAATATATAATGTGATAAAAATTAAATTTCATAATGTGATAAAAGTTAAATAATATAGTGTTATTTTTGAAAACATTTTTTTCATGAGATAAAAATCTTAAATAAAATATTAGGAAAAAAAAATTTTATAATATAAAATTTCTATTTTTTTGAAAAAATTACATTTTTATAGCATTGTAAAAAGTTAAATCGTCCTCATCATAATATAAACCATTTACACAAACACGTTTCATTGAATGACTTCGGAGGAAAATTTAAGTCGACGGCCCAAGATGTCAAATACAAAAGCGAGGCAAATTTTGCTGAGAATGATCATAAATTCGTAAAACTGTCATATTCCTCTGATATCATGACTAAAAAGGACGCGAAAACGATAGAATTACACTCTCATGATAAATGTCAATTGGCTTGTAATAATAACCTTAAATCATCTCACTATGTCCCCCTTTCTCGGAGTAAAACATTGAATTTAAATCAAACTATATTTACAAACACCGCGTACACTAATATGAAGCCCTGCGTTCACTCTAAGGAATATAAATCGGACGGTGAAGACAATCTCAGCGTGATATTTTCTACCTTGAATCCACCACCAGTGAAATCGTATTCGAATGAAAAGCTATTGATGCCGCAAAATATGAATTCAAGATATTATTCAAAAAGTTTTAATAACCAGCACATCCCTTTATTTGATCTGACTCATATATCTGGCACTAGCGACGTTAAACATTTAGCGAGCAGTAAGTCGCAAAGCTTTGTAAAGTATGAACACGCCGATAAAAATAATCTATATAATTATAACATGTTTTACGAATTTGACCATAAAAAAGATAACGGGTTTAGGGAGTACACTTTTGGCGATTCCCCTGTCAAACATAAAAGTGAAGAGACTTATTTTTCGGCTAAAATTTTGTCGGAAGACGCTGATTTTAACAGAGAAAATAGTATCTCATTGAAAACGGACCAATCATCAAATGTGACCGATACCTCGATATACAATTATAAATTACGAAAATTTAAAAACCACGATGAAATTGCGAATTCTTCAAATTTCGCGCTAGCGAGTAATAATAAATGTTTGAATACTTCATCAGATTTTAATCAAAAAGAGATCCCGATTCCTCGAAAAAACGACTATAGAAGATCACAATCTCATCATTATATATCGAAATCGGCAACCATGCCTTCTACAAGTCAGCAAGTATTTAAATGCTTATTTCTTTTAGATGTTTTTATTATTGTATATAAAATTGGAGATTATTAAAACATATATATATATTACACGTTTCTTCTTCTTTATATCGAATTTTATTAATTAATTTTATGGTTAGCTCTATCAATACGCTTTTAAAGTGTTGATTTTTTTTATTTAGACCTGTTGAAATATAATTTAGCCATTCTATAGTACACACTTTGTTAATCCATAATGTCGCTAAGGCAACTTCCAAAACTAGCCGTTTTTCCATAGCTGTTTCATAGTCATGTCTCAAGCAATTCTTTTTCATTTATAAATGATTTTTATTAACGATTAAATGGTGGCTGATTCTTTTAAATAGGCGATTGAATGTTTTCGATTTGACAAATTTACTCTGCTTTGCTTTGGAAAATTAAAGTTTCTTAAAACGTGCCTAAAAAATCGCTTTGAAAAATAAAACTTGTTTGGAATTGCCGTATGAATATAGTATAAATAAATATTTTAAAAAAGGTTAAAGGTATAAACGGATTGAAAATAAGGAAACTTTTATAGTGTATTTCGTAATTGGGTTCATAATATAGAAAACATTTTAGAATTTAGGAACGCAACTGTCTTAAATTATTTATTTACTTTTTCTGAAGAGCTTCATGATTAAATCATGAGTCACCCCAATCCACTTCTTCCAATATGATTGATTATAAAAAACATATATTAACCTAATTTCTTGATTTCGTTAAACAGAATAATTATATAATTCCAATTAATTATAATATTATATATACTATACATTAACTCAATCAATTTTGATTTACTAGCACGCATGCCCAATTTATAAATAATAATGTTGCACAATAAAATTTTAGGTTATAATCTCTTTAGCCTACGAAATAAGATTTTTTATTTATAATTTTATTTTTTTAATGGGAAAGGCTTTAATCCATCTATATTATTTGGGCAGATCAGGTTTTATTACTAATTTTGCATATAAAATGCATTTGATAAGAATCTTAGCTCTCTGAGCTGATCCGCGTTATATAGTTGTGGATAAGTTAAGGCTAAATAAAATTCATTTTAAAATTTAGAGGCTATATAACTACTCTTCTAACTCAATCCGGAATATAGAGAAAGGAGATTGTTTTTATAATTTCATAATAATATATATTTATATGTTATATTTTATAAACTTTAAAAGGTTATAATATTCAACGTTATTTGAATAATATATTTGTTATACAATAATATAACGAATAATATATTTGTTATACAATAATATAACGAATAATATATTTGTTATACAATAATATAACGAATAATATATTTGTTATACAATAATATAACGAATAATATATTTGTTATACAATAATATAACGAATAATATATTTGTTATACAATAATATAACGAATAATATATTTGTTATACAATAATATAACGAATAATATATTTGTTATACAATAATATAACGAATAATATATTTGTTATACAATAATATAACGTATTTATATTTAAAAGGTCAATTTAATTGAATACTTATAGAAGTTAAATTTAATAATTATAGAATAGTATACAAGAATTGAAATAAAAGATACCATTTGTTTTGACTTTTAATTCTGCATTTTGTAATTTTTTGAGGGCATGTTTTATTACATGTTCTGTATCATTTTTTCCTGTGATTATAACATCGTCTAAATAAACTGCTGTATCTTTACAGTCAGCCAGTAAATCGTCCATATATCCTTGAAATATTATTGGTGCTATAGCTATACCAAAAAGTAATCGTAAATAGCGGTAGTATCCATTTGGTGTTATCATTGTTAATAATTCTTGTGATTCTTCGTCAATACTCATTCGTAGATATACGTCTTTTAGATCTAATGTTGTATACTTCCAAAAGCGATCTTTGCGATTAATTCTTCAAACGTTGGTAGAATGTGATAGTCTTTTAGTAAAAATTTATTTAATGCTACTTTGAAATCACCACATAATCGTAGTTCGCCTGAAGTTTTACGTACCACTACCATTAGAGTACTCCAGGTTACTCTTGTTGTTGATAGATCCATTTTCTTTATTATGTTCCAAACGTTTAAGCTCATTTTCAATTTCTACTTTTAAAGGCAACGGTACTCTTCTTGCTGGTTGAGCAATTGGTTCTGTATTTTCTTCTAATTGTAGTTTTAATGGTTCGACATTTTTTATTAATCCGAATTTATTTCAAACACCGTAGCAAATTCTTTATATAGTTTTTCAATATTCACGTTTCCATTATCATTATTATTATATTTATTGCTAATCATATTGACTTTTACCTTTATTGGTAACGATAGATCAAATTCTATAGTCCATGGAAATCCAAATCGTGTTCATGAATTTTTTAGAAGTTTATTAGAAAATATTTTAAATATTAAATTGGAAGATTTTAATTGGGGTTTCTTACAATTACCCTCGAAAATGAGTGGTTTAGATTTATATCCTTTAAATCTTATATCTCTTTCCTCATTTTTGGCATCGCGTTTGATGAATAACGCCATGATATCTTCTTTTATCTCTCCTAAATATTACCTTTTAAACTCAGCCTTGATGACAGCCTAGGTATCTTTAGCTCCACCTGAAGCTGTCTTGCCCACAATCTTAACACACCAATCTATTTTCGAACCTTTAATTAAAAAATTTTAAAATAATTTCATCAAACCCCCCTTTGGAGTATATTCAACTATTACAGAATGCTGACTGTACTAGTGGTTATGAATGGTTGGAAGCATTACCAAGTCGTAACCTAGGTAACCTCTTATCAGATGAACAATTAAGAGTTGCCATATACCATCGACTTGGATGTAACATTGTTAAACCGCATACATGCATCAAATGTAAAATATTAGTTGACTCCAAAGGAAGACATGGTCTAAATTGTATATATAGTCAAGGCAGGCATGCAAGGCATGCAAGGCATGCAAGGCAGGCAAGGCAGGCAACAACTAATTTAGCTATTACCCGTTCTCTTACCAGGACCCGAATACCAAACATCCTTGAGCCTACAAATTTATCATTAGATGATGGCTTAAGACCAGATGGCTTAACTTCCGTGCCTTGGTCTTTAGGGAAATCCTTAATTTGGGACTTCACATGCGTATCTTTTTTCCCAAAAAATTTAAATTCTAATCCGGTTGATATAGCCGAGAAAAAAAAACAATGAAATATTCCAAATTCACAAATTATATTTTTACACCGATCGTTATCTCTTCCCTTGAACATATGCCAAGCGTAACTCTAAAGTTCTTAAAAAATAAAGGCGATAAGACAAGAGCCCTTACATCAGAAAAGAATTCTATTTTTCAAAACAAAACCTACAAATCACTATTTTAAAATATATTACTCATGTTTTTGGGGAACTTGTAGTCCCACCTCCGTTTTTATATAATATTGTTATTTTATTTTATTATTAATTTAGTAATTTTATATATTTCTATATACCATTATACCATTATACTGTTTTAATATTTTAGTGCTCGAATCATAAACGTTTCAAATCTTTTTTTTTGCTAAATCGGAATACTAACAGCAATACATATTATTCCATATTGTTGCATTAATGATGGTTACTTCTGAACCTGTATCATATTCCATTTTAATTTCGTGGTTGTTTTTACCATAATCGTTGGGTGCTCTCCATATTTGCAGACTTTTCTTATTGAGAAATCTGAATCTTTGTTCTTTACTATTATAATTTATACCATAAACTTCCTCTAGTTTTACAAATTGCAATGTGGTTTAATTACTTACATTTGCTGCACCTTTTTCTATATGCTGGACACAATTTCGAATAGAATGAAAACGATTACAAAAATAGCACGGTTTTCTTGTATTAATATTATTATTTGTGTTGTGTAGTAGTTATTATAAACTTGAACTGATTTTATTTTTACATATGTTTTATTATCATTATCTATACTGTCGATTATTACTATCAATTTGATTTAATCGTTTATTATTATCATTATGTTTAGTCGTCTCTTTGATATTATAAACCATTTTAGTTATTTATTTCTAAGCCATTTCTATAACCTTATTTAAGCTTAACGGTTGCTCTTCGTCTCTAGTATCTGGATATATTAAACGTAGTTCTTTATCTAATTGCAACATCTTTAATCCAGCGATTAATTGATCACGAATTCATAGTTCTATATTATCTTCAAATTCACATCTACGGGCTAGTTCCTTTATATGTTTCAAATAACTCATTACTGATTCTGTTGGTCAGCGACTTAATCTAATAAAATTAATTCTTGATGCCAAGACAGTTCTTTCGTCTTTAAAAAGTTTTGCAATTTTGTATAAATCTTGCCCATACCACATCATCAATTTTCCTTGGAAATAGTCATTTTTTTATATCATTTATTTATTCCTCCATATGCTATGAATAATTTTTTCAAAGTTGCGTCTGTTTGAGGAATATTCTTTACATTCAAAATATATTTAATATAATCCAAATAATCATTTAGAGAAGTTTCTTCTTTGCGAAATTCATTTAATGTAATCTTTGAAATATCACCCATAATTAAAAATATATAATCCTATTTAATATTTAACTTGACCGAAGACCGCTTCTTTTTTTTATTTCGTCGCCAATTTCATATCTGAAATATATGGTCAAAACAAATGGTATCTTTTATTTCAATTCTTGGAGCAATTTAATTTATATATTAATTTTTATGGAAGATCTTGTATTTTGTAGGTAAGGCTAGCAGATCCCCGATATCAATGTGAAATATCTGTCTCAAATAATTAATAATTTGATTGCTTATAATTTTTTTAATGTAATATTCTCAAGAGTCTATATTAATTTTAATTGATTTTCTTAAATAAATTAATTAAAATTAATCTTAACCTCAATTTTTTAATGATAATGAATTTTATGCTTAATAAAAAGAGTGTTTATTTTACTATTTATATTAGAATCAATTATCATTATAATATGAGTGTCTTTTCTATATATCTACTTGTGTAAAAATTTAAATAGATGCCTGCATCAAAGCCTAATTTGGAGATGAATAAAGGTAGTAACATAACTCAATTTTCCCCATATGGCTATTGGAGTAGAGCTATACGGAAAACTGGGTATTATCAAATAATAATTATTTTTACTATAATAAATCTATGCCGAAATGAATTTTTAAAAAAAAAATTTGTAAAAAAATATAGCTGGTTAAATGTCAAACATTGGTTAACGAATAAAAAGAATAAATTGGATCTCGCAAGTAAAAGGTCATGGAAAAAGTATTGGGTGTGTCTCAAAGGACCAACTTTACTATTTTACGCTACATCGGATCAAGAAAATTCTCAAGCCAAAAAGGTCTTACATCACATGTTGATCATCGAAGGAGCCATAGTCCAAGCCGTTCCCGAACACCCTAAAAAAGAAAATTTATTTTGCTTGAGCATAAATTCCGGTGATGTTCTTATGTTCCAAGTACGCCATATTTCTATTATATATACTATCACAATTTAGTTTCTTCTGCTAAAAGCCACGTATATAAATAATCAAATTCTAGTGGTCATATATACGTAATCAATGTGCACCTACAAAGATATTAAGGGTAATTATGCTATACTGATTCTACCTAACAAGGTCAAAACCGGTATATAATTACGAAATTGTATCATGTGTCATGCATGCACTTAAAAATTTCTAATATCTTTATAAATATTAATTTAAGTGATAGTTATATAAAATATGTAAAAGGCAGGGGTTGACGTGATCCCTAAAAGTGGAGCCATAAAATTTAATAAAACATAATTACTATTCTAATATAACATATTTAAGATATAATCACAATAATTTTATGTAATTTTTAAACAATATAATTAAATTTTAGCAATATTAAATAATAGAGTTTATGTAAATAAAAATTTTAATGGTAATAATGATAATGAAATTAAAATATTATTTATATATGTTATATTATTTTTATTATTCATATTAAGTCAACAAAAAATTTATATACGAAAAATAAAATTCCAAATTAAATAATATAAAAGTGTAATATAGTGTAAAATGATAAGAATTAGAAAGAAAAAGTGAGTCTAGCATGGAAAGAATCTCATTGAAACTTTGATAATTCGCTGTAAGGATAGGTATATCTAGGCCTAAAACGAATTATTATTCGATTCGCTTCGATTCGTATTACGAATATGAATCACAATTATTCAATTCGAATCGAATCGAATATGAATAATGAGATAAAGTATTCGTCGAATATTAAATTTTTTATTATTCGATTAGAATTCGAAATTATTTATAATAGAATTCTTTGAACAATTACATACCTCATATAGCATAGCATAAAGAAAACAACTTCATTAGAAAATATGAATACAAAGTAATTATAATATTAATACTCACCTCAAAAAACAATAGTCCAGTCAAAAATGGATGAAATATTCAAACAGAATATCATCTCATCAATATGTGAGGTTGAAACATATTTTAATGAATTAAGAATAGCTTCTAGTAAGAGCCCATTAGAATGGTTGAGACCGTATAGTGATCATTTTCTCTTGTTGTCGAAAATGGCTATATATTGTCTATTCAGAGATCTTACTTAATGTAAGTGGTTATTCTCATTAAGGACAAATATGGAAATTAAGAATAGAAAGTCTTTGAAGGAAGAAACCATTAGAAAGACTTACTTGAAAAACTGGTTGTTGACAAATTCGGATCTAGCATAATCATATTTTTTCTGTATTATATTCTGATGTCTATAAAATTAGATCATTGTGCATTTTTAAAAATATTTGATAAAATTTTAGAATGTTAGATCAAAGAGATAACGTATTATAGAAAAAATTTATTATTTTTATAAGCAATTCTAATTCTAAAAAGTATTTTTGGCCAATTATTAGGATAACGTTATGAAATCATTGGTTTTATTTCGTTGTTATTTTTTGTAAATTTTGAAATGCTAATGACAATTAGTTTTAGTAGAATCCTTAAAGTGTCATTTTATAACATCCACATCTATTTATAATTTTTTTTGGCAAAATATAATCTATTTTTTATAAGCTTTAGAAAAATTTTAGAATCGAATCGAATAATGATTTTATTATTCGTACGGATAAGAATAATGAATTATTCGATTCGTTTTTTTGTAGGCCTAGCTATAGCCAGTCTTTATCTGAGGAATCGCGGATCGCCAGTATGCTTGGGGATGTGAGATCCAAAATCCTTGAAGATGATAATGCAAGTTAACCAAAGGAGGTTAAGGTAGTGAATATTATTGGGATAAAGATGTGATCTTCTGATATTTTCAAATATTTGGAAATTTTATGTTGTTCTTTTTGCTCAAGTAGGTTTGGAGTTTGGTTGGATAAAGCTAATGGATTGTTGCAAGAATAGCCCCAAACAAAAATTGGACCCGTTTCCATGGTATCATGGTGATTCCGTCAGGCCGTTTTCCATCGGATCTAAAAAGTCCTGGTCGTTCAAGTATAAAGGGTATTTGGGCAGATTTGAATGGTCGCTAAATCAAGGAATTGCATTGGACGTGCCTGAAAATTCGTCCTTTGCACTATCTTTAATGTAAGCTGTGTCTTCTTTTGCTGTTTATGGGGATTCTGCAGCAGAAGCGAGGAAAAGTTATTATACAATTTAGGCCGATTCCTATTGCCTGGGTTAGCTCATTGTTGGTTAGTTGAAGTTGAAGATTTTTTGGAAGAATGACTTCCATAAATTCATGCCCGTATCCATTAAATGAGAACGATCTGTTAAAAGCGTGCTCTAGCATGTCCCAATCCTTCTGTCTATGGATTCGGGCAATGGGACATTATCGACGCGTGTCCTCCATAGCAGGATAACATCATTTAAGAAAAAGTCATTTTGTGAAGTGCGGGATGTTATTGTGGGCTTCGAAAGTAAACTGCTTGAAATAAAGGTAGTGAGAGCAAGATTGTGGAGGATCTAATCCCTAATCATTACTTTTGGTGGGTAATGAAGCTTGAACCCATTTCAATGAATTTTAGAAAATATTATCGGTTAAATACTAAAAATAGGCTTTGAGAGCAGAGCATAAAGTTGCAATACGCCAATATAAAACAACTAGTTAATAACCCGTCAAGAATGACGGGGTTGAGGGGTAATTAGTTTGTGTTTATGGTATATGCTTTATTAATATATTTTATAAAAATATTAAAATTTAGGCGAAAAAGAGGGAATTTGTGAATCACACCTTATAAGATATTCTTCATTTTTGATTCATCTATCATCGAATAAGGGAGAAAAGTATGATGACCCATCTTTCTTGAAGGGCAAAATGAAAAATATATAACTAAGGTACCAGAGCTCCCTTTAGTCAGCATTGCTGAGTCCGTCAAAAATGAAGGGAAATGAGAATTTTCTCCTTACTCTTATGATAGTTGTTACCTATTATTTGAAAATAATATCCAATTTTTATTCTTAATAACCCCCTCCCACCTTCAGGTCAGGGTCCAATCCATTAAAACTAAGTTTAAATGCTATGTTTTGAGTCAAAATATTTTTAAAGCTTTTAATTGATACCCATATCAATATTATTTGTTAAAATATTACTGATCATCTATGCCTATTAGTTAATATTGAAAAAAATTCACAAGAAAGGTCCAAGGCCATGATGATTTTGAAAAACTTTCCCCAACGATTTTATGGGCCTTGGTTTATTTATTTTAGGTCAATGTGTGATCCATAGTTATTAATAAAAAATTCCCAAGCGTCCAAGCTGATAATAATTTGAAAAATTTTCCCCAAGCGTAGCCCAAAATAATTTACAAAAATATTTTCCAAGCCCAGCCTGACCCATTATAATTTTAAAAAATTTTTCTTAAACCTGGCCAATTTGAAATTTTTTTCAGGCTTAAATGAAAAAAATAAAATATTTTCCAAGCCCAGCCCGACCCATTATAATTTTAAAAAAATTTTTCTCACACCTGGCCAACCAATAATAATTTTGAAATTATTTTCCCAATCCTGGAGCTTCCAATAAAAAAGATAAATATTGATATATTTGAAAAAAATATTATAAAAATATTTTCAAGCCCAGCCCGACCCATTATAATTTTTAAAAAAATTTCTCAAACCTGGTCAACCAATAATAATTTTGAAATTATTTTCCCAATCTTGGAGCTTCCAATAAAAAAGATAAATTTTGATATATTTAAATTACTTTATCATAATATAGTTTCATATATAAGAACAATTGTATTACAAAATTTAATATAGAAGGGAGGTGACTGGAAAGAAAGTTTGTCTATCGAACGTTAAGTCAGTGTTTTGAATCTCGTTGATGTATAAAAAAAAAATTTTTTTAAGTTTATTTTTTAAAAAAAAATTATTTAATATTAGAGGTATATAGACTCCTTCGATTTATTTAACATTAAGATGATAAGAAAGTTGATACCAAAAATAAAAATAAAAATTAAGATGATAGGAAAGTTGATACCAAAAATAAAAATTAGCATTAAGGTTATACGAAAACGTTCATTTCTTGATTACGGCAATTATATATATTAGATATTAGATTAGTAGCCATTGTATTTTTTTATTAACGTTAATCCATAATAATTTTAATTATATTTTACCAAATTTGCCAATGTCAACAAATTCTTTGAATTTTAATTATTCAAGTAACTTATTTAAATTTACATTCAAAATCCTTTTTATTTCTATCATTTTTATCAAAACTGATAAAGGCTGGATCCTATCCTGAGTTAGAAAATTGGATTTCAGCTATCCATATATCCTGCGCCGCATCCTTAGCCAGGCATCACGGAAAAGAAAATATTATAAAAATCTTGACTCATGAAATTTTCAAATTGAATTACAATATCGAAATGGTATTCTCATTATTTTATTTCCTTGTATAAAATTAATGTATTTTCTATTATTTATACTAGAGCTTTAAATATGAAAATAATTAGAAATATACGATTGGATTTGAATAAAAATATATTTCAACTTTCGCTTATAATATACGACCATTTTAAGATTGGTTGTTTTACTTCCGTACAAAAGGCTCTTTGGCATTTCAAATATTTTCTTACCAAATTTTTTTTCGCCATAACTTTGTGCATTAAATAAGTTTATTATTTTAAATTCGAATTTATAGTATAGTCTTGATTTACATTCACTCAAGTGAATTCATTAATTTTTTTCTAGTGGGACATTTTCTCTTTGTAATTTCAAAAAAATTTCGCTTTTTGAATAGGAAATCTGTTATAGTTACGTTTCAGAAGATTTCAATTATATAAAAAAAATGCCAATTTTTAAAAAGATGCATAATCATTGTGGTTAGACACTCGATACTAACTTACGTAGATATTATTTATGTGTAGAATAAAATCTTATCAGCGAAAGTAATAACTTAAGAATAAAATAATATAAAATAATTTATTTATAAAGGATACAAGAATGAAAAATATGGGGGAAGCTCAATTAACAATAGTTTCTGATTCCAATAATAGACAAGCGATACTGAAGCAAATAAAGAAATGGGAGTTCAGGATTGAAGAGATGGCCTTGGAAAAATATAGATACCAAAGTTATAAAGCTTCCCTTCTAAATTCCGAGCTTCCAAATCCCAAAGTAAAAAATAGTTGTATATTTTTATTCTTTTAACTTTTTATGATTTCATTTGGAATAACTGAATAATAAATATGATTGTTTTTCGAAATTGAATGATGATGTCCAATTCACTGGCCGCATTGAGCAACTAAATATACTGTAGTAAAAAATATGAGTCATACTCATTCAAAATGGATGCTTAATAGTGGTGTAAACTTTAATTCAAAAAAAGAGTTACTTAAAAAAATATTAAATATTATTATAATTTTTCTCTTATTTATTTTTTTTCCCATAGATAATAAAATTATACAAAAATAATATATTATAAAATAAGGTGTTGTATAATTTTTTATTTATTAGCAATTGATTTTCAAAATTTTGATCAGATAAACAAGAGCACTTAGCCAACAAACTATGCGAAACACAAGTTTAACTGGCGCAGAGGATGGAGAGTTTTATTATATTTAATAAATAAAAATATTAATTGAAGGAATTTATAAAAAATTTTTAAAGAATGATCTCTATTTTCAAAAAAATTCAAATCAATTTTTTATTATCTTTATCACAATTTAAACTTTTATATGTTTTTTTGGATATGAGCTGTTGAACATTAAGACTTATATATTTAAATTATGGTAAAATCTACACTTACAAAGTCTAGACTTAGTCTCAAAATCAATTCACTAAAGAGACTAACTATTCCTTTTTATACGACAAAAAATTAACTTGAAATATTCCAATACTACTACAACTCCTTTCTGGGAACGCAAATAGGTCGATATTTTTAATTAAATAACTTATATTATTTATATATTTTTATAGCATTTTAAATAAATAAAAATAAATAAAGAGTGATAAAAAATATTAATAATACGAGAAAAAAAATCAACAACAAAATGTAATAAATAAAATAAAAATGAAAAACTTTGGTGGCTGATCTGAATTAAAAACTCGGCTTAATTATTTAAAAAGATATATTTTATAATAAAACATAATTTTTCCATTTTAAAATTTTTTTAGTAACCTTTTGTGTTACCGTTGCTCAAAAAAAAAAGAAACGTGTTACTCGTTACCTTTAAAAACAACTATTTTTTAAGACAAAAATACTCTTTCGAATATTTTTTAAAAAAATGCGATGTATTCAAACTTGGTCGGAGTTCCTAGATTTTTTACAAAAATTGCTGGAGCAATTTAACTCAATACCGCTGAAGCTATACAGCAAGGATTAAATGGGAAATTGTGAAGCGAGAATTTCCCGAGGCAACGACCCCACAAAATATTTTAACCTGACTTGGAATCTACCACTAAAACCTATTATTTCTGCCGAAAGAGATGACACCATTTTGGATGACCTTATTCGTGATGATGCCCAAGCTGACGTGAGTCTTGGAACAGCTGATGAATCTATAGCCGACTTATTATTTAATTATGAACAGATACTTCTATCATAAGGGTGGGGGGGGGTATGACCCAAGATTGTTATTAAAATATTATAAGAGCGGAAGAGAGAGAGGAGGAAATAGGGATGGATGATATATGGTTTGCATAGCTAATTTGAATGATTTAGATTTTATTTTTGCTAAAGAATATTTAGAGGGTATGGGGTCAAAAATTTTTTCAGGAGGGTAGATGGCAAAGAAGGGGTTAAATTTTTTTAGGAAAGTAAATTGGCTTTGGCCTATATCCCAATAGACAAAAAAAGTGGAAAAAATTGTAAAATATTATAACTGCATCTCATATAATTTCTTATCATTAAAATGTAAAACAGTTTTAAAAAAAAGGATTGGAAGTGTGCTACCTAAATTAGAATAACAGTTAAAAGCGTGAAGATTTGTTATAATGCACTAATTGTCCTGAATGGGCATACTCTATTTTTCCAGTAATGAGCTATTTTATGTATGCCTTAATTATGAAGACTATTTTTTTTAAATATTTATAATTTGTTTTAATTATAACAATGAAAATGATGTTTTGTGTGTTAAATTTGGATATTTGTTATTTTATCTAAAGGGCTTGCCTTCTTACCCAGGGTGGTTGGTAAATAGTAAAAACCACAGCTTTTGCTTTAGAAGGTAGAAAACCGCGTTTTATTTTATTTTGTAGTTAAATGATGATGCTATCCAATGATACAATTGATTTAATCTTATAAAATAAAATTATATTGTTAACGCGCAACATTTACCAGATAACCACGTTCTTAATTCTAAAAGGCCTGCAATAAGTTGGTTTTAAGCCCTCCATTACAATTTAAGAAGGAAAGCTACCCCCAAAGTACCTCTCGGGGAAAATATTCGCTACGCCTATGAACATGACTATTTAAGTGTATATATTTAAAGTTCATTGTCAAAATCAATTTAATGCCTATGTCGGAATAGATTTGGTCATGCGAATTTTTATATTTCAACTTTTGTAAAAGAAATATATTAAGTTTAAGCACTTAAATAACATATCAGAAATTATTAAATTACCAATCTGTTACAGAAGCGGCTATACATTTTTTGAGTAGCAGTCGGTAGCGAGGCCACTTACAAAATAGTAACTAATTAATAGGCCCATTAATTTTTTAAAGTTTGAGTAGCTAAAACGCGCTATTTATTTAGCTACCTCAAAAAAAATTAATCAAAATTTTAAAATGATGAATATAAATTATTTTATAATTTGAATAAATAAAATGGTTAAAATTAGACAGGAATGCTATAATAAAATATACGCTAATCCTTAAATTGAATCACAAGCTGTTTCACCATAGTTTCAACATTAAAAACAAAATCACCTAACAAATGAGAACATTTCGCGTTATAAGCATCTTCTGATGATATTTTTGATGAGGATAATAATATCAAAATATAATTATAAATAATGATTATATAAGGAATTTATGTGATATCATCAATTTCAGAACTTGTATAAAGAGTTTTCGCCTTTAAAACCCCCATTTTTATAAAATATACAATCTCTCTCTCATCCAGTTATTCCGTTGAGACTTCCCCATTTAGAGAAGGTTGTTTTTAGCGGGAAAATGTGTTCATAAATAAAAACTTCGAGCGATATTTTCTCTTAAAAGCCAAATACAAAATGAACTAATTAAAATTAAATATAAAATTTAATATTTTAATATGAAATTTTTTATTATGTGTAAAATTAATGTTTATATTTTAAATTTTAATAGAGATCTATTTTATACTATTATTTAAATAAAATAGATATAGATGGGACTGCAATATATATTAGCTCCTAAGAAAAAAAAAATTAGGCATAATTTTTTAAAGTAGCAACGATACATATTAGAAATGATAGCTTCACTCACTATTTTGCTGTTGTTGAGTAGGTAGGCTATTTTGTGGGGAGAAAGTAGTTGTCGCTATAGCGTGCTATTTTTTAAAATGTTGACAGCATTTAAATTAGATATGATTATGCATCTTCGAATAAAAATATGACTAATATATTACATAATTTTTTTAAATTAATTATCCTCGAAATTTAAAAGTCATTGATGGTTTATAGTTCGAAATCTATGAAATCGTATCTATCTAAAATGAATATCTCCAACACGGTATCCTCCTTCCACGCCCACGTTTCCATCCGAATGCAATCCTATAATTGTTCAACAAATGATTACAACAGGAAGTTGGGAGCGTATTTTTCAACGTCTACCACTTTCATGGACGCCAAATCGAATGAGTCCAACTCCGATGTCGAAAAAAATTTAAAACGAATAATGTCACCTGGCTCGTCTAAAGCTCACTTTAAAAATTCTCTCTCGAATCATATTTCGCAATCTCATCACAATATCAAGGAATATTTGTCCCAACCGAACACCCCGACCAAGTTTCAAAATTATTTTTAAAAAATTTTGATCGGTTGTCGTTTACTATGTTTAACATTATACTAATGTATTTTTTAATTTAAAAGAGGAAGAAAGGTCCCCCAAAGGTTAAGATTATGCTACTAACTTATTTTCAACTAAAAATGGAATTAAAATCCTATGATAATAATTAATTCTTAATATTTTTATTATAGGGAACCTAATATAATTCTTTTTAGAAACATGCCGTAAGGGAAACAAATTGCTGGGATAATTTAGAATTTAAGAGAATTGTGCTGAATAGTGTTATTACGATTACGATTACGATTATAGTAATCTTATTATATATTTAAATTTAATTCATAAAAGTGGTCCTAAAAACTCAAAGAAATCTGTAGAGAATTTAATGAATTCTTGCGTAAACTCGTTACTGGATAGCAATGTAGATGAAAACGTTATTGTTACACCAAACGGGACTGTGAATTTTGAGGATAAAGTCATTAAGATCAATTTACCGAGAAACGAAGTAAAAATATTAACTTAATAGAATAATTTTTTTTTAAACATAAGTTTTACTTAAATGTGTCATCTCTGCCTTTTAAACGGATGTGGCTTTTTCCCTCAAAATTTAATTATAGTCATTATTTAAAATAATTATTAATTTCTACTCCTTTTTTAGAGAATATTGACAATACTGTATTCATTTTAAGAGATGAAGGAGGACGAGAAGTGTAGAAGGAAATCTTTTATTAGCTTAAAGTTATATTTACAAAAACTGGTAAATTTTCTAAGATAGGGAAAATATTCTGCTTATCTACTCCCCTGAATTCGTCAATTATATATACTAGAACTCTACATCGAACCTATTTTTTTAGATCTTTATAATTTCGAAGACTTTATTATGTGAATATTATTATAAACTGTTTTTTTTCATATAATTTTATGATAAATACAATCTTGCATGCTATTATCATTGGATTCTTTAGGAAAATATTCCACGAATTTGAGACAGTTGAATATTTATATATCTCAACAACAGCATATTTGTGTTTAAAATTGGTTTAACCTTTTGAGAATGTATTTTTATATACAGGTACTTCTATGTCCCATAAGCCTATGACAATAATATTACCTTCCCCTCTCTTTTTCTAATTCCTTCTAACTTTTATTATATTATATAAAAAAGAAATTAGTTATGTCACTGAATGAACGTATGACTATTGAAGACCTTCTTCTCACTGTATGTTACAAAATACGATACAACCCGAGTGAATATTTTTTTAAATTCAAGCACGCATCACCAAATGGGAAATACACGGTGCCCGATCTCCACACATATGTTCATGAAAATGTAAATAATTTTAATTATTATATACAAGGATAGACGTTCTCATTCATTTATAATATTAAACTTGTTTAAAAAAGACAGAGGATGAGGGAGGGGGTGGGTGTGACTTCAAAATCTCATATTATAAGTTTCCAAACTTGCATATTTTTGACGTACATATAACATTTTTAAATTCATTATATCTTGATGAAACTTGAATCTGTTATTAAATAAACAGATTTAATATTAATAGTAGAGATCTGCAAAAGCCATTTTTTTTAAAAAAAAATCGGGTTCGGGCCGGGCCGCCAAAACTTTTTAAAAAAAATTTGGGGTTCGGGTCGGGTAAAACTGTTTTGAAAAATATTCAGGCCGGGCTTGAAAAATTAGGCCCGATGCAGATCACTAATTAATAGTACCTATAGATAGTATAATAATAATATATTGTCATAAAAAATAGACATTATTATTTATTTCCACAACTTTATTTGTTAATTAGTATCTTAAGATAATATATAAGGTGGTAGATTATCAATAAAATATTTAATAAAAGGGAACTAATTGCCTGTTTATGTTTAGTCAATTATAGGAATAGATTTATGCCCGAAAAGTGTCTTTAACGTTGAGCTTCTCCGCTCCTCAACAATGCAAAAATTTGGATTCAGTATACAAGCCGAAATTTGTTCGAAAATACACAAACCTGATGAACTAGTCGTTTATATCGCTGAGGTCAATAAAGATAGTATCGGTTATCAAAAAGGTTAGATTTTCTATTACACGACATTTCTTTAAAAAAATTCTATGTAATTTCTTTAAAAAAGCATTCCCAGTAAAATTGCATAGAATTCACTGACGGTTCTTCATTTATGTTTACTTTATGTAGACCACCAGGTAGTAAGATTTTTTAATTGATAGAGTTATTTAGAAAATTCAATTGATAGGTTATATATTTTATAGAAGACATATATATATATTGTATATTATGTGTGATTGATTTCTGTTTTCATTTACACAAGGGAGAAAGTCACAAATACTCTCATCTCATAATTAATCATTTAAATTTTTTTGGAAATATTTTATAAAATTTTCCTGGTCTTCTAAGAATAGTCACAACCAATTAGCTTCTAATAAATTTATTCAACCACCGAAGTTCTTGCTTGGTTTTTCTATTCTTAAATTTTAAACATTTATATATTTTTTACCAACCAAGAAGGCTTATTGTAAACGGAGGTCACTTTTTTTAATTTTTCGTGAGAGCCCATAATGTATAAGAAATATGTAAGGTATCTTAACTAGATTACGTCTAAACAGAGATGGGCAGTATGACGTTTACTTATATCTACAATAATAGATCCTTTTGCACCTTGTACTTAGTATCTTTTTGATCATTTTAATAAGATACTTAAATCTGTAGAATCTTACTTTTGTTCATTTCCTTTATAAAAATACTTTGTATATTTTTGCTTAAAAAATTTAATATTCATTTTTAACATTTTTTTCGTGGATTCTTACATTATTTGCATTGTTTTTCTTTTTTTCCTATCTCTATATTTTAAAATATTTTATACTTTTTTGTTGTGTGTAAATTAGATAAATCAATTTTATGATTGTTCCATATATTAATTAATCATTGTATTAAAATAATAATCATTTATTAAATTAATCATCATTGTATTAAAATAATAATCATTGTATTTTATAGGGTGGAATATTTATTTAAATTTCATCCAATTTTGGATTGCCCTTTGGATAAAAATATAAATATTTGTGGTATTTCGATTTTTTGATTATTCATTTAAAGCAAATTATAATGGTGTCTATTCTGAGACTGGGGATAAGTAGCCATATATTTGCTAGAGGCAGCTAACAGATTTAAAAGCTGCTTATATAATTAAATAAATTTTTATATATGTGTAGCCCAAAACATTAATCTACAAAATAAAATTAAATTCAAAGCTAATCTCTAACAGTTTTTTAGCCAATCCTTTTGAGTGAAAGTCGCTATGGCCAGTCAACACCAGTGTCTGCTTGGCCGTTTGATTGGCCACACTATTTTACAATTTATCTTTAAATATGAACTATAAAGAATAATATATTCATAGACTTATCCAACCAAGCAAACTATTATTTTTATCTGAACCCGAGTTCCAAACGATAACGAGAGTTGCTTTTGTTCAGGCCCGTGGTTTTAAATTAATAATGTGTTATTTTATAAATTTAAATTATAATTATACAAATATTTTATATTTGGTGCTCGGTACTAAAAACATTTTGGAATTTTTTTTTTATTATATCGAATATGTCATAGCTATGCATTTTTGACAAAATTTTTAGACACAATAGCCCAATAGGGGATGGCCAGTCAACCCCGAGGGCGACTTATCTACAGCCTCTCTTAATTTGATATCATATAAATATTATGTGTTTGCTTTGCTGTGTTTTAGACGGTTTAAAAATATCCATACAGAATTTGAAAATTTTTGGTATAGTGCCTCTGGAAGACGAAACTACAGAATTTGGTGTCATTTACTTAAAATTTACTTTACAGCTTGTTGAAACAGTCAACATGAAATATGGTTCTCAAAATTACTTCTGTTATTGATATATTTCTTTCAATTCCTATTGTTGGGTTACACACAGTTCCTTATAGAAGCTGGGTGAGAAAGATGATATCAATTTTTAGTGAACCACGGGTTGGACAGTTTTTCTTAATTTTTTCTTGATTTCAGTCTATTTTGCGGAAATAATGGAATCTTTTTTTATAAAAAGTATTTTCTTTTTAAGATACTCTGATTTAATAAGATGTGCAATTTTATAACTTGTATTTTTGTGATATTTTTAATAAGATACTTCTATGTAACTAAGGCAAACATATATTATTTAATTTGTATATATATGCCGCTAGATAATTTTCAAGAATCTGTCCAACTTTACTAATATAAAGGGATGGACAATTTTTTTAAAGTGTATAGATACCGATATAATTACTTTTTAATATAAATAAATACAGATATGATACTTTTTCAGAATATTTAATAAGATACAAGATATGGATGCTTGATAAAAAATTGAAAAAGGTAGCTGTAGATCCAGTTACTTCAAATAATAGTTAAAAAAATTGACATGATGGGAAACCTTATATTTTTGGGCATTGTGTAAAAATTATGGTATAAGGCTAAACAAAACACTTTATTTATTTATATTCATTTCATTTAATATATTTTTATATAGGGTATAATGTAGTACATTACAATTATTATTTTATATGAAAAAATTTTGTCAGTAAATTTTGTAAAAGTAATGTATTAGGACAATATGTTAACTCTATAAAAAAAAAATATTAAAACGACATTGAAATTTTGTAAGTTATTATTTTTATTAATTTCTCAAATAATTTATCTGACAATCTATGCATGTTTGTTCTATTTACAAGATTTGTAAATCTAAATAGCCGTTTAACTGGGGCTGAAGTGGGAAAAATAAGCTATATTAAAAAATTTCTTTAATGTGCTTATATTTATGTAAGTTTCTGGTATCAAGATAACCGTCTTTAATATAATTAAATATTTCAAGTTTAATTTAAGTAGCCTCATTATTTTTAGAAGGTGTAATATTTATAACAAAAATAATAATCCTTTTCAATGAAAGAGGATGAATTTGTAGACTGGTCAAATGCATTATCCCTGTCCTTAAAAATAACACGTGCTTCATCAAGCAATTTTGCAAATATTTTTTTTACCATAATCAACCCATCTAATTTGAAAATGAGGATTCAAAATGGTGGCGAAAAAAGCCATTTCATTTTCATAATTAAAATTAAAAATATTTCCAAATCTCTTATTAACAAATTTCAAAGGCTTTATCAAGTGGTAGGCAAAAACGTTAGTCGGTTTGAAATAAATCATGTATACTTCTTTTTATAACAAATGAAATTGGGACCCAATCTTTTATGCCCTTGCCCTCAATACAACTAAACAACCCATATTCACCATTCCCAATTATTCTCTGATGTGCTTACTGGTCAAACAGTCCCTATCTCTATTGGCGCAAATGTTTTTTTTGATATTTGATCCCACCTACTCTGCAGATGTAGAAATATTTTTTAGCACCAAAACCATTTGTCATTTCACGAAAGGGCAAAGCTTCAAGTTGCCAAACACCTGTCCAAAAACTTGAATTCCTTGTTAAATAATTATTCTTCTGTAAAACACTAGCTAGACTTTCTGTCAGCCTTTACTACCCTACAAATCCCCGATCCTACCAGCAAAAATCCCTGACACAGCATATTGAGGAGCCACTATCTACCCATTACCCATTAATCACACATCTTAAGAGTGATAACATGGAAACAATAAGAATCACAATAATGACCTGCTCACCAAGACCAGATTTATATCTAAAAACCAGATAACCTGGATGTTAAATCCGCCATACGTCGCAACTTTTGACAACGGTTAAGTAACTTATCAAGCTCTTCTCCTAAAACACCGTTCACGTAATCTTAAGGATACCGGCTTGTCCTAATGCTCCTCTAAACCATAAGCGACGTTAGAAAGTCTATTCTATCCTTCAAACGCGATTCCTCCCCTAAGTTTGATGGGTTTGGTCCAATATTCTTACAAGATCTAACCACACCTTATATCACACAACAATGCGACGTTTTAATAAAAACCACCTCATCAACTATATGCTTACTGGAGGCATACCACCTGCCATTGTTTCATTCCATACAGACCTGAACTCATACTCTGTAAACCTAATAAATGAATTCACCCTATCATACTTGGAACCACTTGGCGCCGATTAACCACCAAGCTAGTAGTAAGCAGAATATTGTTCACGATATCCAGTCACCTGTGCCTGAATCAATTAGGGGACAATGTAAAAGTTGGTTGTGAGAAATCCCTTCCCATTACCCGGATGTATTTAAAATAGACCCCTGACGATATCCTGGTTAAAATAGACTTTTCGAACCCCTTTAGCTTTCTATGGCGTAGCGCGTTTCTAGATTCTATCCCCACCCTCTACCCTGAATATTCCCAATTTATCTTTGATTGCTATGCTAATCACTCCCACCTTCAATTTGGAGATAGGCTGATTCCTTTTAGCGATGGAATACCACAAGATGACCCTCTAGGTTCCTTTTTGTTCTGTCTGGACATTAATAGCCTGATACTAAACATAAATGACCAATGCAAACTTAATCCTCATAATTGGTATATCGACGAATTGTCCCCTTAGGATCATTGACCTTAACCATGAATTTATGTTCAATCATACGCCAACGAACTCCTTGACACATCTTATATCTCCAGTAGGTAAAGACGAGTCTTCATAAATTTCTTGCCGTATTTTATGGGAGACATCCCTAATGCTCGATACACTATCGCGCCTCCCAGCCCACCAAGTTTTCTTCCTATTGAAGAATTACCTTATAATTTCGAGGATTGATTTTATATACACCCCGATCGTCACGAATCTTCCAATACCATGTCATTCTTGCCACGCATGGACTTGAGATTAAAAGTCTCACATACTTAATCTTAAATTTGGAGATCTATCTTGGTTACAGGTTACCTTACAAATCATTCCGGTGGCATTGGTATAAGGTTGCCCTCGCTACTTTCCGTTAGCGCGCTCATATTCTCTCACCTATCATGGGAGAACCCATCATACATACACTCATAAAATATCTTGACCCTTTGTTTCTGCAGGCATTTGATCTCTAGAAATTTATCTCAATCAGCGTATACATGACAGGATTTTCACTGGATGCTAATCCCTTCAAAAACCTTTGCCTATCCCCCTAAAAAAATCCCCACCGCCTTCGGCGGCGGTGTTTTTTTATTATTATTTTCACCTTAATAATTATATTGATACTCTTTTCAGAGAATTTATAAGAATAACTTAAATTAATCTATCTCAACTTAAATTAATCTATCTCAACTTAAATTAATCTATCTCTACTACCAACTATCGATATTTTGTGAATATAAAGAATTTATTTTTTAGATAATAAATTCAATTAAAACCTCCATTATTTACAATGAATTAATTATTATGGCATTATGAGCTTGCTGAAATATCTAAACCTTTTAAATTACATTTAAAAGGAGAGCAGAAAGATTTATTTGGAAAACAATGTGTATGATTGTTTGCAATATATAGATTTGGTCTAAGAATTGTATTATAATAGTTCTATAATAAAAGTGTTAATATAAATTTTGTCCTATTTCATCTCAAAATTTAATAGATAACCCCCCAAAAAATTATCCTACCCCCAAAAGCAGCTTACCCCCTACCCCCTCAAAAAAATAAGATGCAAACTGTTCCTACCCCTCTCGCTCATGTAGACGCTGATCTCATTAGTCGATCATCCCTCATCGGCACTACAGAAGGACTGGGATAAGTCTCAAGTTGGCAATTCCATTGCATACCTTAAATCGAGGAGCCAACCCGAGGACCAGTCTCTACTCTTTTCCATTTCCACAGGTAACGGCTACGAATTTCTCGAGATAGCGAAAACTTGACCAACTCCTAAGCAACTATGAGCTACCTAATGTCATTGATATTAGACTTAATTGCTATATGGTGATGATACCCTATCACTGTATTCTATGTAAAACATCGGTTAACCTCAAATGTCGTCAACCTTTGCACTGCAAGCGTTGTAGAGGCAGATTCATTAGATATTCAAAGTGCAATGATACTATCGCCAGGGTCTTGATATCTGCTGGTATCCCGTCAATCCGCGAGCCCACTGGCCTTTACAATTCCGATAATAAACGGCCTGATACCATGGTCTATTGGAATAGGGGAAATTCCTAACCTAGTATTTTTCATGCTGATCCTCTTGCTTCTTCCAACATAAATAAGGATGATCTACTGGATGAGGTGAATAAACTTGCTAAATATTTGTCACTACCCACTAATTATACATTCTAACCATTAATCGCCAAGACTTTAACATCGTTCGACTCACATGCCCAGACCTTATTTAAAGAGTTGGAACACCGAATCTTTGTCAGGACCGAGGATAACGATTGGCCCTAAACATAATAAAGTGCAATCATCTCAGTTTTATATTTACAATGATTAAAATCTCCTGATTGTACATCCTGTTCTTGGAATAAGCTTAGGATATTTTCTTCCCAATTACGTTAGAGCTAAAAAGAAACTTGGATCAGGAGATAAAAAAACAGCAAAAATTAATGACAAAAACAGAAACGAGAGTAAAGATGCGCAGAAGTTGCGAGCATCAGTGGCCGCCAAAGCAAAGCCAATAATACTATTTAGATAAAGAATTCGCACATTTTCGTTTACCTAAATTATTAATATTATATAAATTTTTATAATAATAATATTAATTTTATCTCAATACATTATTTTAACAGTAACATTGTTAACAATAAATATATTATACTTATTCATATTCTATAACGCGTAGTCCCCCGTAGCAAAATTTAATATTAAGGGCTTAGGCGAGTAGCAGCGGGAAGGAAGGGAGAAAATTCCTACCCCATTGCAAGAATTTTTGAAGAAATATAAAAGAGCTTTATGAATTGTGAATTGCAGAGTATTCTATAAATCAAATAGATTCTTTAATAAAAGTTAAAATTAATTTAAATAATATTTATTTTATCTCATGAAAATTTAAATTTTATTTTCTTGCATTTTTAAACCTTAAACACTAATGGATATAAGATAATTTTATCAACCAAAAATTCTATTTAATATATTCCTACTAATAACTATGATTAGAAAATTTGTAGAGTGTATAAATGAGATATCTAAATAGACAGAAGCTGAATATAATTATTTCTTAGACTTCTTGAGCTGCAGGGAGAAAAAGAAACTGCAATAAGCCTGCACGAAAAGATGGAGCCTTCGACATCAAGCTGTTACATCATTTGGATCTAGATATTTTGTATGCCCTTGGAGAAATATCAGAATAACCTGAAACACATATTTCATCTAAAACTGATACATTATTAGATTTAGTATGACTGCCGATTTAGAATGTATTAATAAATTATTTATAACACAATAACAATTTTATGCAATATTTTTCAAAATAGATTTGGCTGAAGTTATGAGAATCCTGAATATCATTATATTATAACTTGGAATACCAAGAGATAATATCGACCAGGAATTTCTCGAGATTTATCTGATTGTTGAGGTGAAAGCGAAATCATATGATTTGGAGATTAACGTGTTGATACCAATTAGTATAAACACAAATGAGGGGACCTTTTCTTCATTACAGAAAATAAAAACCTATATCAAAAGTATGACATCTTAGATTAAATAGACTAGCTTTACTTCGAGATCTAATCCCCAACACAACACGAATTATCAAACAATTGGCGCAATCGCAAAGAAGATTAAATTTTTATTTATGAGAAATATTTTGATCATTTAAAATGTTTAATTTTATATTTTATTGTGATTTACATACCGGTTTATATAGCTATAATATTTATTAACTGAGTTATATTCGCTCTTAATATTTTGTATTTTCCAATATTTTATTATTTGTGTTCGAATTATCGTATTTTCAAATTGATTTGTTCTAATAAATTTTATATGATGATTAGTTTTAATAAATTTTATATGATGATTATTTCTAATAAATTTTATATGATGATTAGTTCTAATAAATTTTTAATAAAAAAATTATTTCAATATAAATTAACCCCCCCCCCCCCCCGTATAAAATTCCTGGCTACGCTTCTGAAGCAGAAGAAAGTTATGAACATTTATTGAGATATATTTTTTTTTTTTCATTATAGATTTTATTTATTATTTATACAATAAAATAAATTTTAAAATGTATAAATTTTATACAGATTTTTTTTTTTTCAAAATGTATATAGCTTTATTTCTAAAATTATTTTTAAAAAAACAAAATTTAAGAAAAATATATAATTTAACAATTCTAGAAATTTTAAGAAATTTAACAACCAACGACTTCATAATACAAGGTATAATAATGGGAATATAATTAGTGCAAATGATAATACGAGGAGGAAGGGGGGGGGGGGTAATTTTTTAAAAAAAAGGGAAGAAGAAGAAAATCTAGATTAATCGGGCTCCTCGGGGAATGAACCTATGAAGCATGTGAAATTAGATTTTATAATCTGAATTCCTATGCGTTGACGTAAGTAGACGCCTTCTTTTGAGTCTCCTGATTTTGTTCTTAAGGTTCTGCCAATCTTTTTAATTAGACTAAGAGCCTGACTTCCAAGAGATGTTAAGGTTGTCGTGACAACTGGTACGAATTTATACTCATCTGGAATATCCACATATTTATTTGTTTTAAAATCTTCGGTGTATTTTAAAATGTCTTTATTGATGTTGGAGGGTGAGAGGGGGTCAACGCAGGAGAAATCCCAGGCTAGAAATCGGCCATTCTCCCAGGGAATTTGTGTAATTCCATCGGGTCGTCTCCCATCCGTAAAGAGACCTGAGGGTTCTAAAGTGGCAGGAAAGCCTGCTGACTGTAAAGCTCGTTTTATGAGAGCATTACACCTGTTATGCCGGATCGAGCGTCCACTGCTAAAAATGCATTGGAGGCAATGACGACCAGTTTGACTAACTGGCCTTTTGCACTTGGCGCACTTATATGAAACTGAGGTTGTTGCATTTAATCGAATGGCTACAGCAAAACTGAATTCTTGATTTGAAAGTTCGAGATCAAGATTTTTAGAGGGGATGGCATCCAAGTATTCATGTCCTGAACCTTGGTTGAGGGAAGCTAATAGGGCATGATCTTCAGATTGCAGTGTCGAAAAGAGGTAATCAACGGACCTTGCAATCATCGGATTATCCCAATCCTTTTGTTTATGGGAGGCTGGTGGTAGACATTCATCTCCAACTGAGGCTTTCCAAATGACATAAGCTTCGTCAAGCAGTGCATCTGGCAAGGTCAGGTGATCAGTTATTATTTTGGAGCTTGCCAATCTGGACGAGATGAAACCACTAATTGATAAGGCTATGGGTGATCGTAACCCTAAGCCTCCTTTATTGCAGGGGAGAGTGGCTTGATGCCACGAATTGGAGTTAAATTTGAGGTTAGTTATTTTTTCCATGATGTTTTTAATTATGGATTCATATGCTCTTAAGGGATTGGGATGTTTAAAAACAGCAGTAGACCGTAGAGCATATAGGATCTTTGGTATATTGAAGAAATTTTTAATTAAGAAGAAAGATTTATGCGTGGGAAGTTGCATAAGTAGACCCTCCATATTGTTCAAATTATTCGAAGTAGCCTGGAAAAAGGCTTCAACTGCTAAGCAACCCCCAACTGGTGAGCCAAGATGTGTTAGTTCTTCGGCCATAACCTCTTTAAAGGCGTAACAGTTGGGAGATTGAGAGGTGAGCTGACAGAATTCTGTTTTGTCGACGTTTAAGAGAAGGCCTATGTCTGGCCCATCCTTTTGCAAAATTTCTAGGGCTTTGTCTATCTCATCTGGGCTTCCGCTTATAATCCCGTCATCTATGTACCAGATATGAAGATCTAACAGGCAACTGCTTTTAATTTTTTTAACTAGATTGTCTATTCCTAGACAGAATAATATCGACCCTAGGGGATCACCCTGTTGAATTCCTTCTGAAGAAGAAAGCCTATATTCACCATATTGTAAGATGGAGGGATTCGCATAGCAGCTTAAAATGTAGCTGGAGTAGCATGGGAAGCTATTGATAAAGGATTTTAGGAAGACGGATCGCTTTATTGTGTTGTATGCATTGTAAAAATCGATTTTAATCAGGTGTTTATTTTGAGGATTATTTTGTAGATATATTCGGGTTATATGAGCGGCAGACTCGCAGCCGCCTTTGACACCAACCCCTAGTTGAGTTGATGTGATAACTGTAGAGACTTTCTCATTGATTCGAGCCGAGATCAATTTTGATACTAGTCTTCTAAAAAGGGTGCCTATGGCAATTGGGCGCAAGTCTTTGTTTGGTTTTGTAAGAGCTATTAGTTTTGCTCCAAACATAATTGGCTGGGCGAAGATAGGAACGTCACCATGTAAGAACCTGTTACAAAGGAGAGTTATACTGTTGAGTAGGGTAGTTTGAGAATTTAGAAGAGGGATTGTTAGGTCTTGAAGATATATCTGTCTCATGCCTTCAAAACCATGTGCAGAATCTTTTTGGAAGGTTGAGATTGCTTTTCTCACTTCCTCAGTGGTAAATTCTATTGGATAAGATGTGGGATTTAAACCAGGAAATTCAGTTGAAGATGCCTGATGTGTGGGGTGCTTCATAGCCAATCGGGTATAAGTTTGAAAATTAATGGGGGCTAGTGTGTCTGATGAAGAGGCCAGACGGAGTGCTCCTTTTATATCTAAATTATCAATTTTATACTATATATTTATAAATCATTATTATTAATATTAATAATGTATTTCCTTAAAAAAATTAAGCAAATTATTATTTGAGGAAGATATAATTAGATGTTAATAATTGGTAAGAAATTTTTAAAAAATGTTTTAATAATATTTGACCCTTTAAATTATATATACTTTTAAATATAACAAAAAATAAGGAAAAATTGAAAGAATCTGTATATTTTCCATATTAAATAGTTAAAGATACAAAAACTCATTTTTTAAAAAGTATTTAATATAATATACATGATACTTTTTAAAATGCCCCAAAAGATACCAGATACAAAAGTATTTTGTATTTAAGATACAAGTATTTTTGATACTGCCAACCCTGTGCTATACCATATGTTTTTACGTTATTTTATTTATAACAGGGACGTTAATGATAAGGGGCAAAAGTGCTCTTATCTACCTCTTAAATGTAATATTAATATGTTTTTGAACACACCTAAATTATAAGAATATAATAATAGAATATATTCAAATAATAATATGCAGATCTTTGCCATTTTATTTAGGTTTATCAAATGGTGATGAAATTTTGTCTATCAATAAGAAAAGCGTGGCCGATCTCGATATGATGTTTGTCGAAAATTTTTTGCAACAAAGCTCAAAGGTTTTGCTGCTAATAAGGTCTTGCCAAATTGAACCGCCCAAAAGGGACGGAGAAAAGAATTTTTTAAAGGATTTGAAAGAAAAAATAAACGAAAAATCGGCTCAAAGATTAAACAAAAGGTCTTCCTTACAAAAATTAAATTCACATTCCGTTTTCTACGACAAAGATGTGGAAGGAGAAGAAGAAAGAACGAAAGACATTGCAAGCAATAGAGTCACTAACCAAGTAAAAATATGGGAAGCCATAACATCATCCTCAAGTTTATCTTTACACATATCAATTGCATTAAGATGAAGGATCCGGTTTAGATTATACCGCTGACCGTTCAAAACTAATCGATCCGATTAAATTTTTAAAGCCAGTTTTTATCCAGCTGGTAACTTTTTTTGACAAATGGTCCTACCTACTTATGTTACGATATAAACCGGGTCAGTTATTTTCATTAACCAATTGAATTATGGTCGTTGATTTTATATTTTTATATATAATATTAATGCATAATCGAAAGGTAATGACATTATCAGTAAACAACAAACGCAGTATGTTACCAAAAAGGAAAATTGCGAACATAAAATGGAAAATACTAAACTTAATATAAAAACATCATCGTCAAATATTGATACGAATATACCATTACAAAATTTTTTATTCTTGCTATCCGATTTTGTGAAAAGCGAAAAGGCTTATATAACTAACATCAATTTTATAAAAGAAAACTATATAGCTCCCATTAGAAATCACTTTTTAAACAACGAGGATATATTAAATTTGATTAAAACTGTCGAAGAGATTATAATGTTCCAGGAAAGCCTTATCAAAAATATAGTCGAAATATCCCAAATTACAGAGGAAACAGCGTCACCTTATTCAATAAACGAAGTAATATAATTCAGATAATATTCCCTTACGTTCGTTAATAACTCATATAAAAGAATGTTTAACTGAAGGAAATTTTTTAATTTGGATGAGATATATTTAAAATTAAATAAGTATCTGAAGTTAGGAGTGGGATTAAAGATTAGAGAGACGTGAGTTAGGGTAATTAAAAGTTTGGGAAACATGGGTTAGGGTTAGGAATATATTAAAATGGTTTTTAATAAAATTTAATCAATTTTATTAATAATCTATCAAGTTTGACAGATCATGTAATTGCAAATAGACGAATAAAAATTTTATAACAAAAATTTCCTTGAGATGGACCGTAATCCTAACGTTCAAAGCCCAATTATTTTTTTTAGTATTTTACCTTTCCCATGCAATAATATAGTACATCTACTAAAAGTGGTTAAAATAATCAGTTTTGGACCTAGGATGTTATATCATAATTATTGATTGGTAACAATATAATTTTTATATAATTATTTTATAGGCTATGTTATCAGCTGTTGCAGAAACATTAATCCGGTGTTCACCTTATTTCAAACTCTATAGTACCCTATATTCTTGTTATTACAAAGCTCAAAAAATATTAAAATCGAATGAAGCTGCAGGAATTGTGACGAAAGATGAGGACATCAATAGAATGAAAACTTACAATCAGCATGTGTATTTCGAATATTTCTTATCGAGCGTTCTAAATAGGATGCCAGAATACCCTATAATCATTAAACAACTATTGACCCACTCCAAAGAAAATAGTGTAGATCAGAAAAAATTGAATTGTTCTATCAAGACAATCGAATTGATCATGGAACATATCAACGGTATGCAAAGGATTCAGAATGAATTTGGAAACATATTTAATAAATTAGTTCAGGATTATGTTATCATCAGATCTAAGCCAAAAACAAACATTTCCGGAAATGACAGCGATGACAAGGACAATAAATTGAAATACAATCTCAGGGATTCCAAATCATCTATTAATCTCTCAATAGGAGATCTCTTATTGTGTGATCACGTGGATTGGTTTAATATACCCGGTGAGTTAGGATCCAGCAAAAAATCGTATTCGGTATTACCTTGCATACTATTTATATTCAAAACCGCTATTATTTTGTTATCCATCGATCCGATAAAATTTAGGGAAATAAAGCAGCAAAATGTAAATTATATTAATTTTACAATATTATAAAAAGTATATCCCTATTATTTTATTCAATTTGTGTAGGCAAATATTTATAAGAAAATATCTTTACCCGAAGAATGCATAACTCATAAAATTTTGATCCCATCAAACCGTATATTAAAATTGGCAACTTTGGCCAGTGAATATGAAGCTCTATATTTTTGGGATTTACATTATAGCGAGGGAGAAAATGTTATTAAAGATGCACATGGGTTTGATAAAAATCTTCGATTATCCACTAGGTAAATATCATAGATTAAAATTATTTAGTTTTTTTAATATTAATCCTTTTAACATTAATAGATCAAAACAACTGAGACAGAGATTTTTAGATACTATTCGCCAAATAAAGTCTCACAATTTATCGGGCTCTAAAAGTTGCGATGATATCCTCAAATTAAAATTATATTATGATAAATTTAATAACGATCTACAGAAATTCACCACTCCTCACCCTATAGAAAGGGGAATTTCCTTTCAGACCCCGAAACCTAATGATCTCAACAACGTTTCTATGCAAGAAGGAAGTTCCGTCACGTACAATTTTTTAAATCGCAATTCAACTTCTTCTTTCACCAACCATGACCGCACGATAAAATCCCTTGATTATTCTTCTACTATAAACAAATCGGCGAGTCGTGGCGCGTCCCTATCGTATTCTTCCATATCAGTTTTATCGATATTACCGAACACGGAAACATCTATCACTGTGACATCGACCATGGTGGACATATCAAAATCTTATTCCTGCAATAACTTTAGCAATGCCAAAATTGACCCATCTATTGCTATGATGAATAATTTAACCATTTCCTCCGTTAACAATTTGCCAAATGCTATAACACGTTCGCAATCACCCATTTGGAAGCCTTTACAGTTCGATAACCATTATCATTCCTTCATATGATCGATCATCCGAATGTTTTTAATAACATTATATTTTTTATTTATTTTAATGTCAAGAGGAAAAATGATTTATTTATATTTTAAATTATTTTGTTATTGAAAAATTTTAAATATATATTAATATACTTCCTATTTTATTTTTATTGTTGCAAAACCCATTATTATTGTGTTGTTCTAGAAATAGGTAAATAAAATAGGAATAGGAGGCAGTAAGCTATCATTTGATTTGCCAATGCCAACGTTATAAAATAAAAAATATCCCTTCCAATAAAATAAATGAAAATGACATTATCCTGCTTCAAATTAAACAATATTTCTTAAAATTGTCTTAAATCATTATTGACTTAAAATTATTATTAATAGGGAGACCGGGGTAATATTTTAATTTTTGCCAAAAATATTAAAAACAAAAGCACAGAACAAATCAAAAATCAATGTATAGAACAATCACTTACCAACAGCAAAATAAAAGTATGGATCTCTGCCTTCAATACTTTAGAAACTGATTTTTTATGTGAAATATGGTATTTTTGCCTCTAAGCATCAGGGAAAAGTGGTTAAAATAAAATTGGACATAATTATTTATTTTATTGAATAAAATACTAAAATTTTGAAATTTATTAATTATTTATACAAGCTAATCAATACAACAAAGACATGTAAAGATATTATCAAAATTTGCACATTTGAAATAGGCCTATTTTGGGTACAATTATTGGGCTATTTTTAAATTTTTTATTGCGCTTAACAACATGAAATTATTTTAAATGTTCCTTTTGGCTCATTAATTTCTTTTGTATAGAGTAGAAGTTAATATTTTAACAATTCCTTTCTTTTTACAACGTTTATTACACGAAATATTTTAACCATTTTACCCATAGCCGTTTAAAAGTTGATATCTATTATATAAATCGTATTGTTTTATTCTAGTTGAGTTAGAAACAAAATAACATTAATAACTTACATTTTATAGCTACTTTAAGGAACCTGTATATAAAATTTAAAATCATTAATATAAATATATCTTGCTACAATTAAAAATTACTAATTGGTAAATTTTTATAATTTATGGTTAAAGTTTATTTATTGCAGCAAAAATTAAAACCAGAAACATTTTTTCAAAAGATGAACATAAATTAGAAATTATATTTCGCTCCGGATTGCCACTTTTACTATTTATAATATAACAATGTTTTTCAATGAGTTTTATATTGTTTTGATAATTAAAACTTATATTTCATTTTTATCATTGAACTTCTAATACTTTAACCAAAATCGTTTGACACACACAAAAATTATCCTTATAAAATAAAAGGAAATTAATATAATCAATAAATAAGGACAATGAATCATGCTGAAATTTCTATTGAAAAAATTATTATTTTTTAAAAATATTATAAAAATTTTAAAAATGAGGATTTTTTTTTGCAGATAAATTGTTTCTGGAATCATTTTAAATGCATAGCTTATTTTAAAATCACAGCGAAAAATTTTCTTGTGAAAGAATGGGGTCCATGTTGTTATGTTACTAATTTAATAGTATATTTATATAACTAGATTTAGATATGGTTTAGTGTTTCATATTTAATCTTAAGATTAGTGTTATAAAAATGCTCGATTACTAACTTATATTTTATCCAGAAAAATATTACGCAAGGCGGAAGATTTTACTGATAGATGACACAAAAGATCTATTTGCAAAATCTCGAGGTTTAGATCATTTTTTTCTGGTTGAAATATTGAGTTAGCTGTTTTTAAAAATCAGCCAATCGAACCGTTTAACAACACTTCTTAAGATATTACATTTATTTTAATAAAATTGCCCCCAAAGAATGAGATTTATTTTTAATTGACGTTTACTAAATAGAATATTTATTTGCAAAAAATTCTTGTAAATTTCTACATAGGAGTAATTAGTAAATAAAAAGGATTCATACCTATTAATATACCAGACAAAAACACGGTTAATTGTATAGCCAATTCTTTTTACTTTTTATTATACAAGTTGTTGACTTTTACATCAATATTATATTTAAATATATATTGCTCATAATAACATAATTTTATAATAAACATTGTTTGCATAAGTACATTTTCCGGTTTTGTCTTTACACAATAATCTTTTGTCGTAATATTAATTATAGTCTCAAAGTTTAACAAATAAATTTTTTCGTTAAGACAAATAAATTAGCGGCATTCCTCTTTTTTCGCTAAAAAAACAACGTTTCTGATTTCCGATTTTTAAAGTCAATTATATAAAAGTGTTTTTAAATAATAAAAAAGCATTGTTAAATAATAAGAGTAATCTTACCTATTTTTTAAATTTTAATTATAATTATAATATGGTTATATAATATATATTTTTAAATATAAAACTTAATTTTATAAAATATTTTTAAATGTCACAATATTTAGTTTAGTAAAAAAAAAATGGTAAATAAAATCATTTTGAATGACATTAAAATACTATGCATAGCTAAATCATAAAAAGGCAAATGAATAAGTTACATTATAATATATTATTTTTATTAGTTTAAATATTTGTATTTTATCTTTTTTTTGTCAATTATATGTTAGTATTTCATTCTACCTTTTTATTTTTATTTTTATTTAAAATATATTTTACATTTTTTTTGTCATTAAATGTTACTAAAACTTCCGGATTGAATCTTTTAAAATCTATATAAGTTTTAAGAATATTTTAAGTAAATAAATTAAAAGAATAGGTATATATATATAATATTTATAATACTATATAAGATAATGTCGAATGTCGTTATATAATTCATTTTATTAATATTTTATAATATTCTTTTTATCGCACTTATTTGTCAGAAATTATCATTTATATACATTATTACAAAACGCTATTCATTTAACTATCATAAAAATAATATTTTTGAATATATACAATCTATGAAAATAGAAACAAAATTGTTTTTATATTAGGAAATATAAATCTTAAAAAATGTCAAAGATAAACCAAACATTTAAAAAATGGATGATAGTTTTTATACTTTTTTAATTTAATTTTATACCCCTTTAATTTATAAATTTTAACATGAGAAATGTAAAATTTGCATAAAAGGTCATGCAGATTCATTTTCAGTATTAACTCTAAATTTGAATTTATTTTTATTATGAATAATTTTAAGATTTTTATATATTAGAGCGGTGGACTCGCTTGCTTTTTCAAATTCAGGGTACTCACCTTTTTAATTTTTTAAAATGAGCAAAAAAAGGTAATTATATTCTATAATATATAAAGCAGAGAATGATACCTAAAATTAGGAAAAATATGTAGTTCTAACTTAAATTTGCAAAAAAAGATTAATTTAATATATTATATCTTCTAAGTAAAGATATTAAAGATTGAGGAAGTTATGAGTAGACCTGTGCGTCGATTAAACTTTTGGCGGCCGGCTTGAGTTTAAGAATCTAATTGTAGAGCGGGACACAAATTTTTATAATAATCTGTATAGATCTTTGAAGAAAACTAATTAAAAAATCTTTGAAGAAAACTAATTAAAAAATCAATCAATTTTGTAATTTTAAAGTTATCAATATCATGTATAATAATTATTTTATTTAAATTTGATCGACATAAGGATGATCACCAGAGAAAACTCTTTCACTAGATGCGCTATTTGTCAGAACAAAATTTTTTAGACTAACGTAGAAAGGTTATAAAGGTTGATCATTTCTATCCCAAAATTTAGAACATTTATATCCTGTGAATTACGTTTCCGAAAAGAATATGGCATTCTTGTTCTAGGTCACTTAAAATAGAATCATAGTTAGTGTCTGTTGTATATTTGATAATCTTCTCAAATAATTTGTTTTCGATATTTCCTTTTGTTTCAATCTCTATATTTACTAATCTAATATCATCATAATCAGGGTTTTTAAGATATTTAATAATAAATTCTGACGATTTGCAATTTTGCTCAATTATATATTTTGACACAATTTTTAATTTTCGAATTGGGTCTAGAAGAGAAGCCAACGCCCAGATAATTTTTGAAATAATAAACAAATCAAAATAATTATATTGCAGATTGCAAACAGAAAATTGTAACGCAAGTTTTTTAATAACATTTGATTTAAATAACTTTCGAGCTATCATTATCATTCACTATTAAATGCGGTTCTAATTTATTTCTGAAAATTAATGCCAGTTTGCTACAGGAAATTCAATGGTTTAGGAAGTCTCAGAGATGATTAGACTAACTATAAAGTTGGGGCTTGTTGAAAAAAATAATCACCGGGGCTGAACAGGGAGTACGTTAGAACACTAGGCTTTATTTGAAAAATATTAAAGTTTAGAGAGTGAAATTCGATTATATAGATAATTGTGATAAAAATGTTTGATAAAAATATTTTATCTCTATAACAGATATTCTTATGATTTTATTGTATGTGCTATTAATTTCAGCAAAAAAATTCATTTATTAACATAGTTTGATTGTTTAAACCTCCCCCTCCCTCCTGTCTATGTCACTGCTAGAATGTCTTTGCATAATGGAATTTCATTAAATTTTATTATAAGGGGGGGGGGGGGATTAGTATGCCAATTTATATTATAAAAATTCTTTAAAAAAACTGGAGAAATGTTAAAATTAATGATGAATTCGCTGAGAATCCATTCAAAAATTTAATTTATACTAACTTATATTGATTTAGAATAAAATTTTAAATATAATCATTTTATTTATTATTATCATTTTAAATTATGTATACTGTTTCCAAATAACAATTTTATATAAATATTATAATTTATACGAAATGTTTCTTTATTTTAGATATACTGGCTTAAATCTTTCAACTATTTTAATTCTTTGAATAGTTATTACTACTTAAAAGCCCATGTTTAAAGAGATTAGAAACTAATAATTTGAATGTTTTTTAGTGAATAAAAAGTAGGTAATAATTGATTGGTTTCAATTTCTGTGATGTTCAGTTCTGGTTACATTGATTCGACATATCTTTCTAAGATACAACATTCTCTAATATGGAAAAGAGAAACTATACAAATAGTGTTGGTTAAGAAGCTAGATTTGACCCGATTTTTAAAAATGGCTAACTCAATATCACCAGAAAAATATTGTCTAAGTTTCGAGATTTTGCTAATAAATGTCTAAACCTTTGTGCCATCTATGACCAAAAATCTTCAATCTTACGTGATATTTTTCTGGTTAATATATTGAGTTAGCCGTTTTTAAAAATCGGTTAAAATCTAGCCATTTAACTAAACGAGATACAAATAACCTAAATAATATTAAATAATAAATCAATATGTAATATTTCATTTTAAAAATTTATGTCAACTTCTTGAATGTGTAGTAGATTCTACTTATTAATTGGCTTGCTTAATATCATATATAGATTCGACTTTAAAATATCTAATATATAATCTTTAGCTATCCCCAGGGTTAAGATTAACCCAGAGACTAAAGTTTGAAAGTGAATTTTTGGCCTGACAACTTGTACAAAATATTTTTCCCATAATTTAAAAAATGAATTAGGCAATTTATGTTTCTTTTTGATAAAAAATTATCATGAGTAGGGCTGTGCAATTTGCACAAAATTATTTTATGGGCCGGCAAACAGAAAGCTCTTTTCAAAAATTTATATGGGTGCACCCCTTTTGTTTTTCATTTTAAAAAACTTTAAGGCCATATTTCGCAATATAATAAAATATTTTAAAGAATATAAATGATTAACATGTTCAAAAATTCCACAGGGAACTTGCCAAAAATGTAAACTATTGTAAAAGTATTGTATGAACGTAGATAATTAATTGATAGATTTTGGGGATAGGAATTAGCTGAAGTTAGTGCATCGTCACAAAAAAATATCAGTAAAGCCTAATAATTACATCATCAAAAAAGGTCTATTTTAAGATCTGCCCATAAGATAAAAGCCTCAAAATTATTATGTAATTGAAACAATTTATAAATTGTATTGAGAAGTAAAAAATCTAAATTATAAAAGTTCTTTACATCTCTAACACGCCCTAGCTAATCATTTAGTCTAAAAAATTAAATTCTATCAACTTGATGATTATGACCAATTTTTTAGGGCCAAAGTTTTAACAACACTAATTGGACGTAATTAAAGTAAGAGATGTTATTATTATTTTAAGGAACTAGTTTTGGAATTTAAATATATTTTGATTTAGTTAAAATAAATTTTTATAGGAGCAATAAGTTTGAAAGGATTCTCGCGTACAATTATATACCTTAAAAAACATGGAACTAAATTGTTTCATATTTAAATTTAATAATATATTAACTTTAACTAAAAAAAATTAATAAATATATGTGAAAAGTTGATTGAATATTTTCAACAATATAAACCGTAGCTAGATATATTTTTTATAAAAAAAGAGATTTTTACCGAAATTTGTTTTGTTTAGCTTCATTTTTAAAAAAAAAATAAAAGTAATAAAATAAAAATGAATATATAAACCTCAAATATATATAAAATAATAATTCAAAATCAATAATATATTTGAATCCTTTGTCGGCGGTCATTATATGTGCTGAATGATAGTTCTTATAAAATAATCGCTATGATAAGTTAAAAAAAGGATAAGATGTTCAGTCACCAAAACTTTAACATACAAACGTTATATATACATATATAAATGATGTAATATATATCTAACTTAAATTGTCAAATATGTCTATTAGGGAAGAGGCGAGTTAATAAACTTTTTGTTGAAAGATGATTAAAAAATATGGATCCCATCAAAATTTGCAAAATACTAATGGATAACACAAACCCTTAAATTTATCATTTATACTCTGTCTTCTTTTTTCTCTAGACTCTGCGACATTCATTTAAGATTGATGTGAATTTTTAGTTCCTTTTTTCTTCTACTGCCATCTCCAGTTTTATCTTTTTGCACATGTCAAATCCTTCCATTTTTTCCCCTATTTCTCTAACTTTCTTATTTAACGCGTTAAGGATATTATTACATTTTTTAATCCTTGACTTCATAGAGCCTTTTAACCTCTAAATATTCAGAGATTTTATCACTCTAATCAAGTCGTTGACAGTTTCATTTACCACAGATAGTGCCAGGGCTGTAGTCGGGTGGGGGAGGGCTCGCGGAAGCACGCAGTACCCCTCCGATTTTAAAAAGGTTTTCACGTGCCCCTGCAAGAAATTAAAAAAAATTGATTGTTTTCTTTTTAATGGCATTTTAGCATAGAGATCTAAAAAGTTAGGCCCGGCCCGAACCTAATTTTATTTAAAATAATTGGGTTTGGGCCGGGCCGAGCCTAAAATTTTTTAAAAAAATCGGGCCAGTTCGGGTCGGACCTTGGAAATTTTTAAAATATATCTAAATTTATCAATTTTACATTGAATTTTTTATGTAAAATAAAAATATTTTATTTTATTTATTGAACATATGTCTTTTATTTTGAGTAATTAATAAATTAATTTCTATATTTAAATAAATTCGGGCCAAGGCGAATCGGTAAATTTTTTTCGGCAAATTTTTTTAAAATTCGAGTTCGGGCCGGGCCGGCAAAACATTTTAAAATAAATCTCGGGCCGGGCCGGGCTTGAAAAATCAGGCCCGATGCAGATTACTATTTTAGCATATTATTTATATTTTTTTATTTAAATAAACAAAATATTTTATACAAATTGGCATTTTATTAATGTAATTTTATAATTCAAAATAACAAACCCTCCCCTATTTTAATTGGTTCTTAAATAAATATATCATACACTATATCTATCCACTGAACATACCCTGGCATTGTTTAAATCACCGTTTAGAATTAGAGTTCCTATGCAATTAAAAGTGCTACAAGCGTTAATCATTGTAGTCTTTATTGACACAATATAGTTTATATAGCGGCTCTAACAAAAATCAAAAGGTGTTGAATCAATTAGCATCACGATTTAGCATTCAGTGGCTGAAGATTAAAAGGATACTATATGTATGATGAGGTCATCTTCGTACTGTTAAGGCATTTTGATATAACTGAAGCCCTTTATATGCGATTCAAAAGTTTAGCAAATTCTAACAACAGCGCAAAATAACGGACTCCTTACCCGATTAGAAAGTAGTAAATTCTTATTAGATCTCACCTTATGCATGATATTCTATTTGAATTTCTAATCCTTCTTTAAGACTTCAGGCAAGGATAATCAGTTTACTTAAAGATGAAAAGTCAATAAAGAGAACTATTCATCTTCCAAAATCATTTAAGAATATGACTGGTAGTTCAAAATTTTATAATTTATAAATGAATATTGATTAAATATTTCCAAAACTGAAGGAAAACAGAAGTCACTCTAGTATCAGCGAAAACTAATTATATGCAAAATAGGTTAATGGGGGTTGATTCCAAAAATTATACTAATGAAAAATACTATATTAAATTATAGTTTAATCTTTTTAGCTATCTTATCTAATATGGAATATATAGAAAAAGATAACTGCAGATCCTCACAATCGTTATGGGGAGAGAAAATTAAACGAATTTGTTTCCGACGGAAGCTCATGTGGATCTAGCAATAAATGGGATGAGGGAACATAAATGAAAATAAATGTTGAATGTGAGTGTGGCTTTTGCCTTATGAATGCTATTATGATATATACGTGCAAGTCTTATGATAAAGAATATTTCTAGTTTAATTATAATAAACCTTAAAGGCCCTCCTCTCAGTAGTAGAATCATTCTCCATATATTAAAAGGTGGCTGTTACAAGTCAACGATAATCAATCAAAGAATAGTGTGGCTAATATTAAAAATATTGAAAAAGATTTGCATGGCGAATATTATTTAATCTTTTTCATCTTTTATTTAATATATTCCTATTTACCCTGTATTTACAGTTGGCGCGAATTCACGGCGCGAACACTCATTAACAATTAGTACGAATTTACGGCGGGAAATAAATATTTCGCCAACGAATTCGTGCAAACTATGATGAGGGGTTATACATTTATAATAATATAATTATATTTATAACTATGAAATGCATTATGTCATATTTTATGCATTTTATATATATTTTTACAATATGTTTTAACTTTTAATCAAAATAATTGTGCCTCAAACCTCTTCATCATTGTCAGACAGTGGTTAGATTTTCTTTAATCAATCTAGCATAAAGTTGATTTTTAATTTTCAAACCCAGGGTGTCTTTACTCAGTGCTCCATTAAATCTTCTCGCATAACCAAGGAGACGATACCCCCCCCCCCCTTGCAAATTTGCTTGTTCTCATAAATACAATTTATGCTAATAACCCCCCCCCTTCATTCCCCCTCCCTTTTCTCCAAAAAAGGTATACAATGTTTTTGGAAAGAAAAATTAGTAAAAGTTAATAATTTATAAATAACGACTATAAGTGTTATGCAGATTTGGTTGAAAACATTTCTATATTTTTTAATTTACTTGTAAATAAAATATTTTTCCATCAAATTTGCACAATACTGTAATTCAAAATTTTTAGAAAAAAACATTTTTATAGAAAAAAAAAGTGAAAACCCAAAATTATTTTTATAAAAATAATATATCCCAAAGGCCTACAATAATTTGACCTAGAGACCTCCATTAAAATTTATCGCACACCTAATAGCCCTCCTCATAGGAAAGTGGAAAATCGAATATACTTGACGCCTAAAGAATAAGTGATGGCAGTGTGACTAAATAAAATTTATTTTACAGGGTTGACTGGAGACATATTGTGCCCGAGTTTATAATGAGCTTGGGACATTTTTCGAAAATTAATGTATAAAATTATATAATTAATGGCTATAATTATTTATATATGTATATTGGACAGCATACAAAAATTTAATAATTGCATTTGAAAAATTTGATTATTATTATATGTTATCCTTTTTCATTTCAAAGCGATTTTTTGAACAACTTAGTGCCTATTGTAAATCTAAATGAGTATAAATGAAAGATAATATGTTAAAGTAACTAATTAAAGTAGATTTCGAATTTGGCAATTTTTCGATTCTGAAAATTAAAAAGAAAGAAGCTATTTAGATATGCGTAAAAGTAAATTTGTACGGAAAAAATATATATAGTGCTATGCAAATTTAATTCAACATTTCTATATCTTTTAATTCGTTTGTAAATAAAATTATTTAACTTGTAAAAATTGATAATAATAATATATTTTAACAAAATTTTGCAAGTAAAATAATTATATGTTGAAATAAAATAAAATATATGAAATGTTTTCCATCAAATCTGGTCAACACTGTAAATAACAAATAGGGGAGACTCGGGTTAGTCGAACCGATTTTTACAAAATTGGCTATAGCTCCTGGTTTTTTTAGATAATATAAAAACTGTATGATTCGTTACCTAAAAGTATACTTCATAAAGGTGCCTTATAGAAAAATTTAAGAATATAATCACTTTTTTAAATTTTATTTTTTTAAAAAGTGAAAATTTTGTCCAACAACTCCCAATCGCGGGGTGAGGCAAAACCACTTCAAGTGGCTTCCCATTCGTTTTTTAAGGCCTTAATAAATTGAAATGCATTTTTATTTATTAATAATGATACGTATAGAATATTTTTATTGTTTTATAGTTCAAAATATCATAATACTTATAAATTGAAGTTAATTATATATAAAAGTTAAAACTTAATTTTGGTAAATTTAATAAATATTTTGGACATAAAAAAATAAGGATCTTAAGGAGAGATTATTATTTTTTAGCATAAATCCTAAATACCAATCATAAAACAGCCATAAAAATGCCATTTCAAGATTTTAAAATTTTTTTCATTATTAACTCCATAATTGACGTGTATGGTAGCAAGCCCCGCTAGCTCTAAATTGATAAATTATGATTGAAATAATATCTAGATATAATAAATACTCATAAAACTTTCCCAAATTAGAGAAGAGTGTTTAAATTTTGCTATAAAATTTAATTTAGATATAAATGATTATACATTTTAATAAAAATTAAAATTTTGTCATGTAAAAATCTTTTGAAAATTTCATCAAAATTTTATTTCTTAAATAAAATCTTTAATAATTAAATATTTTAAAAGATATTTTGTCTATCGATGTAAACTAATATAAACTATGTTAGGATAAAATTTTAACCTTGTGGTGTATTTAATTTTAAAATGAGAATAAGGGGTTTACCAAGCCCCGGGGTTTATCTAACCCCATCTCCCCCTAATATTTATTTAATCAAACTTAAAACAAACCAAAGGGTCTCCTAGTTTAAAATCTGTTTAGCCTGGGTTAAAATAGAAATATGTTTCAAAAATAAAACGAATCAGGACAAGGCCTTAAAACTAAAACATACTTTAAAAGAATGAGTTTTTAATTATAGCAATGAGGTTAAAATGAGCCATTTACACATTTATATTTAAAATTATTTAAAATATTTTTTATATTATTTTTGAATAAATAAATTTTATTAAAGAATATAATTTTTTTGACCAGACTTTTAGTTCCAGCAACAACCACATCTATAGTTTACCTTCCCCATGCCATGTATGGCTCGGGGAAAAAAATATAAGGAGCCTTTTTTATCTAATTTAATCCCTTTTAAAGAAATAATAAGGTGTAACAAAATGTGATATTTTGTTATTAAAAATTACAAGAATTTTTTAATTATTGAGATTTTCTTCGTGGGTCTCGTTATAACCTCATATTTTCCTATATATTATATTAATATAAATATATTAAAAAACTTTTAATGAAATATTGAATTAAAAATAAAATATTATCAAATTATTTAGTCCAATTTCAATAATACTTATATTACAATGCTTAAAACAAAACATAAAAATCAATAAATTTTAGGTAGTTCAGTTGTAAGGCTGTAAGAATTAATATTTAATAGTCTTTATTAAATTTATTATTATACTTTATTTTACTGCAATGCAATTAAGTTTCGTTTTAAAATTTCATTATCTTCATCATTTTATATTTTTTTAAAAAAAATTTAGATTAATTTGAAATCTTAATATCTAAATAAAATTATTAATATTATCTTTTATACAGTTTAGTAAATAACCCGTTTATAAAGTTCACGCTTATTTCATCTTTTCTCATTTAATTTTTGATTTATTTGGGTCTCTGAAATCTCACCATTTACGATATTTCTCATATTGATAAAACATTTCCCGCTTTTAATGTTTTAAAATAATATTCCCGCGAATAAACGGATAATTTTACTAAATGAACGGAGGATTTTATTAAATTTAATTTATTCCTATATACTCTGATGAATTTTGAGTTAAGAATTATATATATTTTTAAAAAAATTAAATTTTAAATCTTGATCGTAATTATTATTAGAATCTATCCAGCAGGTGCGCATTGGAAGCCTAAAGGCCCAGTGGGCACATTTTTAAAAGAGGCCCCATATTTGTGGCGCTTTATTTCCAAAGCCCCCCTTTACGGGCCTACAACCCGCTTTTACCCGGCCTGCGCCCGGGAATTATATCTAATCCACTATAATAGAATTTAAAAGAATTCTTATCTTTTTAATATTTATGTATGATCCTTTAAAAGAAATACTAGTTCTTTGAGTTTGAATTCATTATTCTTCAAGTTTGAATTCATTATTCTTCAAATTAATTTATAAACTTTTTTGTGTTTAAAATTATTATACATTTTATTTCATTCAATTTAATAAAGAAATGATTTTAATTAATTTTCCATAATTTTTATATATTTAGGAATAATTATAATTATTATTTTTTTATGTAATATATTTATTAAATCTTTTCTGTTTTATATTTATTTTCTTTATTTTATATTTATATGGCACTTGCAAATAACGGAGATAAATAAATGGTAGGGAATCAGAGATAGCAATCTAAAGATGATTAGGGAAAAATAAAAAAATTAACAATATATTTTAAAAAAAATATTTATAAGAATTAAATAAAAGCTCTGGTAATATAATATTAGAAATATAAAAACCTAATATAATATTTTTAAAAAAGAAGTAAAATAATAATTCATTGGTGTGCTAATAGTGAGCTTGATCCAATAATAATATATCGCTGAGCAGGACTTGAAACCGATAGTTTTTGATTAAATCTCGCATCTGCCACAAAAGGTTTAACCTTAAAAAATTCGAGTATAAACTAAACGAGAATAATTTTCTTTATTGCTTAAATCTTTAATATCTAAAAATATGAATGCTAGATTTACATCAGAATCGGATTCAGTTTTTAACATATACTTGCATTTTGTAATCCTATATGTTAAAATCATACATTCCTAAAATAGGGGTTTTGTTTGTGTTTATTATTTTCATTTTGGTCTACTCCCATTACGTATTTATATACATATAATAATAATATTCTATTTTCTATATAAAAACTATAAATATTGCATGTATAATGTTAGCGGCAATGTGTTTTTTCCGGCATTGTGTTATTTTTACAACTTTCATTTTTTTGAGAGCGTTTTTTTTAAATTTAAAATCTTATTTTGTATTCTAGAATGTTTAGAATACCTATCTTATGAGTTGTAGATAATTTTATGGTTAACTTTTGAGCCATTTATAATTTTATATAAAAAATCTATGGAAAACGAATATGAATTATAAATTCATAGAGTATATATTCCAAACTTGATGGAATACATTTCTGGTAAAATCAGATAACGTGCTCAAAAAATGATTCAAAGTTGAAAATTAATACATTGCCAAAAAAATCAAATTGCCGCTATCATATATATTTATATAAATTAATTAGATATTTACTTGCGGCTATATTTTATGACAATAATACGAATAAAATTTCTTTCATATTTAATTTCTATTTTATCCACATTTTAAGAACTAATGAAAATAGGGATAATATGGTTTTATTATTCGACTGCTTGGTAGGAGAAAATCCTGACAATGCATTTATAATTTCTTTTTATTTCTTTTCCAACAGAAAATTAAATTAATATTTAATAAATGTTTAAATTAATACATAAAATTTACCAATCTTTTTAAAAATATATCTTCTTTCTTCCAAAATTCTTTCCTAAAGGCCCCCAAATTTTTAAAATCTCGAGGCCCCGTAAGGCATTCTCCAAAAGGCTTACTGGCCCACCCGCCCCTGCTATCCAGTAGAAAATGAACGACTGATAGGAAAAGAAGCTTACAATATTATCATTTTCTGTTATTAGGGCTCAATAGCTCTTCCCATATTATTTCTAATTTATTACAGTTGTGCAGATTTGAAGGAATATCTATATTTTTTTTAAACTTTATTCCCAAATAAAATTATTTAATTTCCAAAAATGGTTAAAATATAACAAATTTTTATTTTTAACAATTTTTACAAGTTAAATTAATTAAATTTGGAAATAAATTAAAAAATATGGAAATGTTTTTCATCAAATCTGCACATCACAGTAGTAACTTAAGCCTTTGCAAATTGAACGGACTCCGAAATTTATAAAAAAAATTATTAATAGTATATAAATTTTTTGAATTTCTATTTTTTTTTACTAATATTTGGTTCCGATTTCTAATATTTGCTAATTTTGGATTTGATTTCTTTTTTAATGCTAATTTTCATCTTTTTTTGAGCGAGGGCACAAAATGATATACCCCAAGCACTTCAACGTTATTCTCTTCAAAGAATGCATCTTAGATTATTCTAAATTAAGCATACTGGCTGATTACGCTACTTTATAATATGACAGCCTTTACATATGAATCTGATCAATTTAGGGAGAAATTTTGTTTTATTATAATTCATATCCCTTAATTTCTCAAATTATATTAATATTTCTATTATTAGTTTAGTTTATCATATTTAGTTTATTATTTTTCTTTAGTATTATTAGTTAATATACGCGTAATTGACATTTTTTTAAAGGGAAAATTATTTTAAAATAAAATTCTTTTTAAAATGTCATAAAAAATAAATGTCATTCAAAAATATTTTTGAAAATAAACCTTCAGATTGACAATCCGTTATTTAAATGTCGTTAAGCATTTTTTTCTTAAAAAAAATAAAAAAATAAAAATAATATTTTTCAGTTAAAAAAAAAATATATGTTTCTTTATTTTTGTTCAAATTTGTTAAAAAGTAATTGATATAAATCTCACTAAATTAATATATTAAAAAACAAAAAGAACTCATTTGTTTTTTGGCTTTCAGTTAACCGCTAATTTTTTTATATCGAAAATAAATCTTTTTTTTAGAAGAAATAATATTTATTAACAAGAGAAATATTGATAATATACTCTAGCGAAAAATAGCATGGAAACTCCGAACTTCACACCACCTTCCTATAATCTTAATCTCAATAATAATAATGAACACGGATCAGATCATCTGGTAGAAAACGATGCGTCATTATACGGTACCAATCCCGCGGAGACTATTATTTACAGGAAAGATACCAATAAAAATTCAATAGGCTTTAAATTATTGGAGGAGAATTTATGGCTCAAATTTAATTCGTTATGCAACGAGATGATCGTCACAAAAAATGGCAGGTTTAAATTTCTGATTATACCTAACATATTTTGATTTGCTTTTATTATTTATTTATAATTATAATTTGGCCATGACTGTTTTATTAGAGCGGGGTGAATATTTTTTTTATAGGGATAGGGGTAAACACCTCGAGAATTCAAATAATTCATTAAATACTAAAAAAAAAATAATACATGTATATATAAGTAAATATAAATAATTTTAAGATTATACTATATAATAAGGCGAATGTTCCCGATATTGAAGATTAATATATCCGGATTGGATCCAGATTCAATGTATTCGGTATTGGTCGATTTTGTTCAATTAGATGAACACCGTTGGAAATATATACGAGGTGAGTGGATACCTGGAGGTAAGCCTGAACCGTTGGTTCCGTCTATGTATTTACATCCTGACTCACCAAATTTCGGCTCTCATTGGATGAAGGAACCATTTACCTTCAGCAAAGTTAAACTGACTAACAAATCTAACGGAGGAGGACAGGTTTAAATTTGACCAATTATTTATTCTAAATATTGTTAAATGGATTGCATGATTGATTTGGTAAAAATCAGAGACTTAACTTTGTTTATTTGAGGCCGATCTTTTAAATATATGGCATGAGATAAATAAGGTTTGGTTTCAATGTGATCCAAAATCTTTTCCAAGATGCTTAATGAGTGTATACTATGCTAACACCTAATTTATAAACACTTGTTAAATGTTTTTTTAATGCAATTTAATTTAATGTTTGTTTCTTAACATTATTTGCCCCTATATTTTATTATAAAACCTACTCCCAGGTTAACCAATCTTAAATTTATTTATTTTTAACACGGAATAATGTAAGAAAAATAATTAAGTTAATTAAAAAATATTCTGTCGAAACTGCAGATCTCTGATATTTTTTTAATTTAAAAAAAAATTCTAATTGTTAACGAATAGTAAATGATAATATAATATACCCATTTCATTTTTTCTTATCAAATGTTTACTTTATTATAGCATACAATTAAATTCACGATTATTATAATTAGAGATTAAATAATTTCATAAAAGTCAATTATATATCATAATTCTTCAGGGAATATAAAAAGATATAAAAATAATTTTAAAAATAAACCAAGTTATAACTTGAGGTATATAAACTTATTCTCAATATTTAACCTAAAATCTATCTATTTTTTAAAAAAATAATTAAGATAATTAAAAATTAGTGTATAATTTATAATATTGTTTTCGTTTAATTATTGTACAAAACCAAACCATTATGATAATTAATTTATTATTTAATATACCAAAAATAATATTTTAAGATTGTTAGCTTTATTTTGCCGCCATATATTAATTATTATGGATTTACTTTTATGGGCTAGAGATAGAACAATTTATTATTATTATTTATTTTTTATAACCTCGACAATTTAAATTGATTTATAGAGTTGGTTAGTCAGTTGCCATAGATTTGTCTAAAAATATATTTGCCTGTTATTAAAAATGCAGGCTGATAAGTTATCACACTAATAGAAGCCTATTTAAATCTAACACTTAATCCCCCCCCCCTAAAATGATTAGGCTAGATTCTCCTCTTCAAAAAGTGATAAGGCGAATCTAAGACCTGTTGTTTAAAAATTGAATAATTAAATGGATTCCCTATGACCGATTAATCCATGTTATAATTTAAAACCATCAAATATTTGATTTTTTTTACTAAGATATTTATGGAAAAATAAAATAAAATTTATAGTTTTTTTTTCTCTAATTATGATAGATTATACTGAATTCTTTGCATAAATATGAGCCTCGAATCCATATCATGAAAGTGGGGATGAAAAATGAGAAAAGAACTATAGCTATCAAAAAATTTCCACAGGCCTCATTTATCGCTGTAACCGCTTACCAAAATGAAGAAGTAAATTAATTTTTTTTATTAATTTATGTATTTCATAATGAACTTCCGATTCCCTTAAGTATGGGCATAGTCGATCCAATTTTATTGTAGCCAACATGATCTTATATCATTTCTATTGAACGCTTATACATTATCAAACTTTTATAATATATGATAATATCTTCGTGTAAAATTATAAAATCCACCCTCAATATCTCAATAATAGGGTTTTATAAACCATATCGCTTCTTAAATCATTGACCTTTTATATTTAAATATTTTTTCTGAATATTATCAATTATAGCCATCATTTTGAACATATTGTATTCATTTTTTAGGTTGGAGGGTGGGGTAGTATAGGAGATCTTTATTAGCTCAAAATGATCATTCAGATAAGATGTAGATTTCTCAGGGAAAAAGTTTCCAGGCTCAACCTCTGCTTTCTTAATGGTTTACCAATTAGATGATATAAAAAAAATAAAACATAATTTGGACATTTTGGACATATAAAATATTGTCATTATGGCAGCACTTTATTGAATCATTTTGATTTAAATAATAATATTTCATGAATTCTATCAAAATTTATATATCCACCTGAAACGATGTATAGAATATACATTTAAAATCCATATATTCTTAGTTTAAATATCAAATATTTAGTGATCGAGGCACGTTGGTCCACTTTTTGTTCTAGTCTCAAAAAATTAAATTTATTAATGATAACATATTCTAATTCAGTGTAGACTATTTTATTAGATATAAATTTCCACTGTTATCCAATTAAACTTTAATTGGAGTGAACTGACGTTCCTCTAATGTCTCTCAGTTTCCCTAACTTTTTCAAAATTTTTTCATTTCTGGAAATATATTTTGGAAACGAATGAGCCATACCAAGGGTAAGCCTATGCATGGCACGAATCATATAAAAATTAAATTTATAAAATCTTTATTTATTTTAAAGAAAATGTGAAATAAATTTTTAATTATAATCTGATCATATTTAAAAAAATATTGATTTGTTACTTTTTTTTGTTGAAATTAATAACTACAATAAATTAATAATCTTAAAGTGTAAACATTTATTAAAAATTATAAAGTTCTAATTCTAAAGTTACTTTTGCAGGTATAAATCATATTATATATAATAAATTACAATTTCTGCTATCCAACATAAAAAATAAATTATAGCATAAGGGTTATAAAATTTATATTTATGGTAATAAAATTAGCCCTTAACGGTTAATACATTAGAGAGAAGAAAAAATGTCACCTTTTGGTTATACTGCATTAATATAGCCCGTCTCCTTTATCAGGAAAAAATGATATTTCCTCCTCCAATACAAAAAAATATTGATGCATATTCATTATTTGATAAAGAAAATTAACCTTTAAAGCTTAGTACTCCGGGGTCAAGGTTTGATTCCCTAAAAATATTTCAAAAAATGACAGTCATTTGATTTAAGACATTAAAATAGCTGAAGACATTGTATTGGAACTTAAGAAAAATTGGGGCAAATGTTAGATAACGAAATTCATAAATTATATTCCAGTCAAAAGCAAATCTCTATGAATTTAATATTTGTTTACCTCGTCTCGCAGCAAGGCATGCCCAACGTTTGAATATTAATATAGGGTCAGTCGAAGAATACTATAAAATAAATCCCTTCATCCCCCTCTTAGATACTTTTATAACTCAAATAATAAAAAGTCCTTGATTAATTAGGCAACACTTACAAAACTATAAATATTATTATCGCAGAATCCTTCAAAGTCTAATTCAAATCTAGGCAGAGAAAGAATTATTTATTTGGCAGGTTTTTATTGTGTTGATGTTAAAGTATCCCATAATATATTACAAGCTCATTACAAACTATGGTATAAAGGGCTAAATATGGTTGATAATGTTCCAAAAAATACTATGAATGCTTCGCATAATTTCAAACACATTTTAGACTATTTTCCTAATATATAAAAATTATTATGTATTTTGGCAACTCTACCCATTAGTACTTCTACCAGAAGGAAATTTTGTTCTTCAGCATGATAGTGTTTCTAAATGGCTCGATTTGAGCAGGTTTTTAGGAACGGCAAACTTTAGCCAGAAAAATATTGTCTAAGTTTCGAGATTTTGCTAATAGATCTCCAAATCTTTGTGCCAATTTAGATAAAGGCCAGGAAAAATTATTTTATTTTAAGGTGAATATTCAAGATAAGCAATAATCAAGATAAATATTTTATTTTTTTGTTTTTGTTAATAGATTAATTTTACAAAAATTATTTTAGATAACAATAAATTGTGACTATTATAAAGTTCTAACTCCACTTTTGTCGAAGTTAAGCAAAATTTATTTTTAGGACTCCTTCTACCCCTTTATAATTTAAAAATTTTTTAAATATATTATTTGTGTAATAATAATGTTAGCAAATGGTACGGTGTTTTTCAAAATGGCTATCCTGTAAAATTGATAGAGGAAGAGTTATAACCTTATAATAATCAAGGAAATAATATTTAGGTTTATTTTTAGTCTAGTATTGCATTTTGAAAGGATTTAGACTATAATATTTTTTAGGGGGAAATTAAATTTAGCAGATTTTATTGATTATATTATATAATTAGCGAAGAGTTGTCTATAGTTTATTATATAAATATAATTTTACTTGTACAATATATATATACCCCTCACTCATAGGTGTATCCATTATTTTCCAATAAGGAAAAACAATATTAGGCGGGGTTTCCATAAATTTTATTGGAGGTCTTTAAGTATAGTTGTTGCAGGTCTTTGGCTATATTATACTTTTATAAAAATAACTTTGGGTTTTAACCTATATTTTTATAAATATGTTTTTTTTCTAAATATTTTGAATTATTTTAAAAAGTTATTAACTATTTCTAATATTTCTTTCAAATACTTCTTATAGTGATATATTGTATATTTTTTTGGAAAGGGGGGGGGGTGTAAGGGGAAAATTTTTATTAGCTTAAATGATATTTACAAGAACATGCAAATTTGTATTCCATCCTAGCACCGGAGCAACTGAAAAATAATACCGATATTATCTTATATTAGTTATTAAATCCAAATTTATAAATCAAATATATTTTTTGAAATTTACTAGACCCCTAAAGGGTACTCATCTAAGACTAATCCAACCGAACTAAGATCGGTTAGACAAAGGTTATGACTCAGTCTGGTCGAATTTTTAAAGTTTTAATCGCTTTAGACCAAAATAGGGCAAGGTTCTCTTGAACCGGGCTAGACTTGACGTTTATAATTTACCGCTTTTCTCATGTAATAAATAAATTATGAAATTCTAAGACTTCCTATAATTCTAAAAATTGTCGGTCGTATCGGTCATCAATTCTTTTTAAATTTTTTCTCGTTCAGGTTAGAAAAACTAGGTTCCTTGCCGGCTATAGTTTACCATTTTTTAATAAAAATGCACTTGTACAGCCCAATGATTATATTATTCCTTACTCAATCCAAATTAAACAAAAAATAAAGCAAAATTTCCCTTTTACTTTTTGTTTATCCTAAGGACTGCGCCTTCATAACTCCCTAATCTTCTTCGATTTTAATGATGAACGCGCGTCATACTCACCTCTCTCCTTGTTGCCTATTTCTTGCCAATTTAAAAATCTATAAATTTCTTAGTATTAGAATCCAAAATTCGTATTTTTTTTCAAGGACTTTTTTTTAAATTTTGTTTTTAATATTAATATATATTTTAAAAAAAATATCTAATAAAATTTACGATTAAATTTAAAAAAATGGCTTGCATAATCTTATTTCTTATTTTATAAGCAGTTAATAAAAATGGGATAAAAGTTTTAAATTTTAATTATTATTTTTTTTAACTTGCCATAAATAGCCGCTTGTTTCTTAAAAAAAATTTAGAAATATATATAAAACCATTTTAAGGAATATTAAATTTTTTTTAAAAATAATGATTATAATATAAATGTTTTTATCGACTCTTGTAAGTATATGAAATATACTATATGAATTACAAGGTAAAATTTAGAAATCAAAAAAGGTAATATTATATTACCGCTCGTTTTAATGTTTTTTAAAAATCATATTTTAATTTTTTCTTAAAAAAAAATATTTCCAAGCTTAAGCTAAAATATATATTTTTTTCATTAGTTTTAATTTTTTTATGAGATTTATATATCAATCTAAATAGAATAAAAAGAACAATAGAATGATGAATTTAAGGAGAATATTAAAAATCGTGATTTTATATACCTCTTGTTCGAGACTTAGAAATAATGTTCAATAAACCTAATATATATAAAAAATTTATATTACCCCTGCTGTTTTGTCTTCTTAAAGAGACTAATTAAAAGGATGAGTCAATTTGGCAATAAAATTAGGTTGTCTTGGTGTTTTATTGGAGAAGATAAAAAAAACAAAATATTTTTAGATGTTAATAACTTATATCCGTTATATTTAATGTATATATATTTTTTTTACATTGACAATTCGACACATTTAATTTTATCCCATTTCTCATTTATACATACATATTTTTTAATTCATTTTTTATATATCATTAGATTTTTTATATATATATTTTTAATTATAATTCGTAAATGAAAAATTTGTGAAAATTTATTACTTAAATAAAACTATATGATTAAAAAAAATATACGATATTTATTTTTTTAAAATATAATATTTTTAAAAAAAATTATATGTAGGACAACTTAATATCATTTTCATTTGATAATCCTCTACTAAGTTATAAAGTTTTAAGAGTGGGTTCTTGTGTCATTTTGGATGCTGAGTTGAATCGCAAACAATGAATTTCAAATGACATCGTTTAAACTGACGCGATTCTATCTTTGCGTCAAACACCATATTAAAAAATCGCTAATAATTGACGATCGCCTCAATTAAAATAAGATTATGTACGTTTTTAAATCTCTTTTGAATCACAATATTAATAGTAAACACTCAATTTGAAGCGCTATAAATTAGAATACAAGATGTAGACAGCTGACGAGCCCAGCAAAGCACAATTTTTTAATAAACAGAGTGAAAGAAGGGTTGGGAAATCTATTTATTATAAAATATATATAAGCCATATTGCTCATGCTTTGCTCCTTTTAATGGTTTCCTCAGGGGTAAAAGTTAACATATAAACAATCAGAAAGATCGAAAAGAGATTAATTTTATTATTCAAAAAAGTGAATATTCCAATTAGTAATTACTCTTATTTTCTAAATAAATAATTTATTAAATTTAATTTTCAGATAACCTCCCTAAAAATAAAGTTTAATCCCTTTGCCAAAGCTTTTCTTGACAATAAAGACCGTTCCTATTCAAGCGGAGAGGAAAATGAAAACCAAAGTATATAATATATTATAAGAATGATAAAAAAAATAAAGGTTTTAGTTAATAAAATATCGAAATCTGCAAAAATAATATGCCATTCTGATTTTAGCATATTGACATAAATTATTCAAAAAATGATTATATATTTTACAATATTCTAGAAAAAAAGAAGTCAATAATTATATTAATGTTAAATCAATCATATATTTTAGTGAATAATTGGTACTATGATCCTCTTCAGACAAAAAAGTGTCCATCTACCGATTCGTTTAACACTGCGCAAACGTATTATAAAGATATCGCGAGAGTCAACAAAAATAAAAGACCGCTGGAAATTAGCGATAAAGATGACAACAGTAGTAACGATGGTTACCTTAATAACAATAGAAAGATTCATACCGCCGCCAAATCCAGAGAAAATTATTCGTCGGTTATCAATTATTCGGAATCTCAAATACCTAGTAATTTTAGACAGACTTATTAAATTATATAAACTAATTTTAAAAAATGTTGAAATTTATTTAATGTTAGTATATTTATATATAAGGTTACTAAAATTTAAATTTTGAATTAGTCAATTTAAATATTTTTTTAAAATATAATAATTTTCTTTTGTACCCTGGGTTCCTAATCCATCATTATTCAACCAAGTTATGCTCCTATAATGGCATTTTATTAACTAGAATTATCATAGTGCCAGATACTTATACATTCCCTACGGATATGAGTTATTCCCCCTACCCAATCAAATCATCAAAATTACCAAGAAAAGGAAACCCAGATCCACATTAGCAATAAAATGAAATAAAAATTAGCACACCCTCACTCCTACTCTTTTTATATTCATTTACTCCCCTCTTTAAACCCTAGGGTAAGATGTGCCCGTAGTCCTTCTTTTAGAAAAATTATTCATTAATTTTCTTTTCTATCTGCATTGGGTTTTCATAATTTTGCACTTTCTGTGTTTTTTATGAAGTCAAATTATCATTCTTTTATTTTTTTCTTCCTATCTAAGACCCATTTATTTAGCTTTTTATACCATTTAGATGTTTGGATAAGTTAAAAAGTCATTAGGAATTTTTAGTTTGAATGTAAAATATGGGAATAATTTGATTATCTAATAGAATAATATGTTTCAATAAAACTGATTAAGATTATGATTACATTCAATTAGAGAATTATATGATTTTGATAACTTAATATCTTCCATTGTAATGTCTATTTAACGTATCTATAGAGCTTAAGCTGCTCTAACTATTCTTAATTCTGAATAGAATCCTTAGTAGTGTTATATTAAGAAAAATGGTTAGAAGACTCTTTTTTAGTTGGTTTTTGGTGCTTTTTTTAATTTTTTATATTCTAAAAAGATAATGCTATTATCAATAATATTAAAAATATTAAAAAAAAAACCACTTGCTCTTTAATACTATATTTTATAAAAATTAATTTTGCCATTTTTAAAAATTCTTATCAGATATTATTATTTATTATATTATAATTTAACTAATTAATTATTAGATTACGACACTGAATCTTCTTACTCGATTGATCAGCAAAAAGTGCCATTCACCGAGAATAATCCCTTGTACATGTATTCATCATTAGAAACGAAAGAGCCTTCTTATATAAACTCTGTTTCCGTCAGTAACTTTAGTAATTATTCGGACACAAATTATATCGAACCATTTAACCTTACTAACGATATTTCCTCTTTAGTATCTTATAGTAACAATGCTTACAACAAAATATATCAAGGCGAGGGGGAAGATTTGACGTATCCCACGCAATCTCCATTTAGAAATGTGGTAGGGGGACATCATAACGTGACATCCCAATATCTTTATACCACAAAAAAACAGGACAGTTTAAAGGAGGAATCCGCTGGCGGCTATACCACTTCTTCGTCTAAAAATTCAAATTTTTTTAATGTCAGTTGTTTGTCTACAACTTCGCCCAACATTTTAGGCTTGTTTGATCAAAAGGTTTCGGATACTAACGCTTTCTCCATAAATAATAACAACGATTTTTCTAAAGAGACCAACCAATCGAATATGGATTCCTCTTCAAAATACCTTAAAAATACCTTGAATTTTTACGATAACTCGACAACGTTTAACAACTACAATTACCATTATTTGGCCGCTAAAAATCATTCTTACCCACACTTTAACAACCCCATGTATAATGTGTACGATAATCAAACACAGTATACCTCTTCTTGCGACCCTAATTCTTTAAGTTCGTTGAGTTATAATTCGATGTATTACAACGCGCCAATTTATTTTGATAACAATTTTGATTTAGTCACGGTAAACGACGCTTTGATGTCGCCTTACAATTGGCAATTATTAAATAAATCCTCCCTGTTGAGTGATTCTTTGCCATCCAATCAATTTTATAATGATCCCGATCAATCTACTATTTTGACAGATATTTGTGAAAAGGATTTAATTTTGTGTAATAATACCAACGAAATTCCTGTCAACTCAACGATTAATAATAATAGCGATGCTACCGCAAATATTGTGAAACAAAATCTCCGAAACGATTGCCATATATCAGCGATGCATTCTGCTGACAAAATTATTTATGGAAAAAATTCAATCAAAGATTATAATGCTCTAAACTTTTCGAGATTACTGAGCTGGGCTCCATTACCTTTGAATTAGCATGAATAAATAGATAAAGTTTTTTTTTACATTTTGTATTTAATAATAAAAATTAGAAAATTTTAAAATCACCATATTTATAAAATGAAAAGACTCTCAAACAATGCTGTTTGTTTTACTTTATTTACTTATATTATTCATTTACTTTATATGATATTTGAATGTGGAAAAAAATACAATATAATAAAATAAATATGGTTGGAAAAGTGTGTTTATAACATATAGATTCGTAGCCCCCCCCCCTCCCGCTGTTAGACCTCCGCTTTAACACAAAGCCTAAACCTTAAATAATAGTATAATAGTCTATTATAAAATTAAATATAAATATTAAATGTTTGTTTTAATGAAATTCGATAGTACCATTAGATTAAAATTATTTCAGTATATCCGCGTAATTTTAGTAATTAATTAAAAATAACTCAAGAATGTCTGATAATGTTGTCTGAAATTTATAGGATAGTTATTTCATACATACTGGAATGGAATGCATATTTTGGGCAAAATAAGATCAGATGTAACATTGAGCTAAGCAATATTTTTAACTTGAAATGTCTAATTTGGCCTGAAATGTATTCCAACATGTATAAAATTACCTTATAAATCAGTCAGGTATAAAATATTATAAATATTGTCTGATTAGCATTGCCTCTGACATATAACATGCCTAACCAAGCAAATGTTTTTTAAATAATATAATTCATAATTTTTAATAGTATAATAAATCAGTAATGTTTTGCTAAAATTGGGTACACTAAATTGGCATGAAATCATAGGAAAAAAAAATAAGGACGAAATATTTTCGTCAACGTAAAAAAAAATAAAAGATAAATAACGATAAGTGCACTTCAATTTATAATAGATAATAAACCATTTGAGGCAAAAACCTCATCAGAAGTGCAGTCTTTGATCGATAATTTATGTAAATTTAGACTCTAAGTATAGCTATAATATATTTGGAAATTTTTGATGTCATACCATCAAACTAAAAGTTTAAATATTTTATTAGCATGGAAAATGATAGAAGATGCTAAGTCTTCTGTATCATCGATAACTATTACAACGATTCAAAATAAAGCAATAAAAATGGCTTCTAATTTAAATGAAACATTTTCATATTTATAGCTCCCAGAGAATATCTGAGTACAAAAGGCTCTGTAAAAAGATCGAATAGGACGAGCGAAGAGAATATATAGTGACGAAAGCCAAGATGAACGTCCTCAAGAATTGATCTTTATAGGGTCGTATTTCGTTGTATAATTAATCAAATTATAAATAGCTTGCCGGAACTGTATTTTGCGAATAGTAGCTTATTTTGAATGTGCAATAGTTGCATCCAAGGTATTTTGATGAAATAAATAGTAAAGGTATTTCTGGAAAGGCCGGAAAAACTGGCACAATTGGCAAATATATTGCGTGTTAAATTACGTAACAAATTGTGTTCATTTGCCAGTGTATTCAAAGATTAAATAGTAGAATTAAATGAAACGGACGCTGATATCGTATGTACAGTGAGGAGTCAAGTGAAGAAGATGGAATATTAAAAAATGATAACAATTTAGAGTGTGATAATAGATGTAACAAGTGTTTAATATGCGTATATAAAATTCTTAAAAAAATACAATATGCATACAAGTGCATTCACTAATTTATTTTTGGCATATGAATACATTTTAACTTTGTCATTTACGCGGTTAATTGCAAGAGAACATTTAGTAAATTAAAATTTTAAAAATAGGTTGAGACAGAATTGTTAAGGAGTGGCGCTCCTGGAGTGCCGCTACATTTTTTCAAAAACACCTGGAGCGCCCCTCCTTTTTAAAAATGAGGAGCGGGAGCAGGAGCTAGTTCCTTTAGGGATGGAGTGGAGGAGCGCAGCTCCACCGCTTCTTTAAATTTAAGGTATACATTAAATTATTTTTAAAATATTAATAATGTTTGTTAATTAAAATTCAATAAAAATGAAATTTTATTTAAATTTATCCATTAATAAATGTTGAGCCGAGTTTTATATTGGTTTTTCATCTAATCATTTTAAATATTAAACATCAAATTTTCATTTTTATATTGAAAATTTTTTGGAAAATCTTGTAAGTCATATTAATATTCATTTTAAGATATATAATAAAAAATAGTTTTAGATATTATGGATTTAGATATCATAGAAGAAGAAATGGAATTTTCATTTCCATCATACAAAAAATATTTTAATTCTAAAAGATGATGATCCAAATGATCAAACAAATTGTTAATAACTCTGGGTTGAGATCTAATATAGCCAAGAAAAATTAGAAGCTTTTTAATGATGTCAGCTGAACGAGAGCTATTAGCGCAGATTGAACTAGAAGATATTCTTGTTTATTTGCGCAAAGGTTCAAAGTTAAAGAGAGATTTATTAACGTAAAAATTATATATTATCTTAATTCTTTTTTTTTATTCTTGTATTTAAATCTTATTTATATCTATTCACAATATGAGCTGAATTTATAAGTGCAGCAATTTTATTCTCTGTGTAAAATTTTATAATTGCAATAATTTTATATGTGTAATTAATTGATTTTATATATTGAATATGTATTCTCTTATATTTAACAAGTGATATATGTTTCATTTTATGGTGTAATATCATTATAAATCTAATATAAAATATATATGTACAATGAATATTTTTTTAGAGTGCATAATATAATTTTAGTGTGCAATTTCTTTTAATAAAATATATGATTATCATGTCATACTATATTATTTTTATTAAAAATGTAAATCGCTTGAACTTATTTTCAAAAATAAGAGGTGATAAAAATTATGTAATTCGAAGAAGCCATTGAAGGCCAGGTAAAAGCGGGCTGAAGGCCATCAAAATGAGGGGTATAGTGGCGAAGCCCCCATTAAAATGAGGCCGCTATAAAACACGCCCACGAGGCCGTAGCATCACCAGTCAGTCCCTGTTTTGCACTTCGATTAAATATTATGTGCATTTATATAATAATGAATAAAGACCAATAGTTAAAGTGCAGGCCACACAATAGAGCTATTGCCTCCTATCAGCGGCTACATGAGCGGGAGGGGTAGGAACAGTTTGCATCCTATTTTTTTGAGGGGGGTAGGCTGCTATAATGTGCGTAAGATAAATTATTTGGGGGGTTATCTATTGAATTTTGAGATGAATAGGACAAAATTTATATTAATACTTTTATTATAGAACTATTATAATACAATTCTTAGACAAAATCTATATATTGCAAACAATCATACACATTGTTTTCCAAATAAATCTTTCTGCTCTCCTTTTAAATGTAATTTAAAAGGTTTAGATATTTCAGCAAGCTCATAATGCCATAATAATTAATTCATTGTAAATAATGGAGGTTTTAATTGAATTTATTATCTAAAAAATAAATTCTTTATATTCACAAAATATCGATAGTTGGTAGTAGAGATTGATTAATTTAAGTTATCCTTTATAAATTGTCTGAAAAGAATATCAATAAATTAAAAGGGTAAAAATAATAATAGGGAGACACCGCCTCCAAAGATGGTGAAATTTTTTAAGGGGGATAGGCAAAGGTTTTTGAAGGGGGTTTGCATCCAGTGAAAATCCTGTCATGTAGACGCTGCCTCCTATGCATAGATATTTTTAATTAAATAATTATCAATTTAATTATAAATGCATAATTATCCTAAACATACTTGCCCTGTTATCAAGTAGAATTTAATTGTATAAATAACGTTATAATAATGATTATAAAATTTTGTTTATTTAATAACATTTCTTTTATTAATATGACAAAATTTTCATATTTTCTATTTTTATACAACATATGTTTTTATGTTATGTCGCTTACCAATGTTTTGTTATTTTATTTTATTTATTTCACACATGTTATTTTTAAATTTCATAGGCCAGTTTATGCTATATTCAGTTCAATTTATAAATTTAGAGGATGAATACCTAATAAAAGATAGTAATATCTAGAAATAATTCATTGGATACAAAGGAATTATTCCAATCTTTGTTCAGAAAAATTTTATACTTCCTATTAACACATGATATTCTACCATTTATATACTACGATTAATAGCCAAGAAAACGTTAATCATCAATTCACAAATATAAGCCACTAAAATAATATTTTTACAGTATAATGACAATCCATAAAGCTGGGCAGTGAAATATAATTACATATTTCTCCTTATAAATACTAAATTAAAGTTTAAAATGTTTTTGCATAAACTTAAATATGATATCCTTCCCTAGTTTATTTAGTTATTTTCTAGTAATATCAAGCCTAAGTTATCTATTCCTTGCAAAATTTAACATAATTTTAAATATTATATACTCATCGCATAATTTTATTTTTAACAATTCATGGCACAATACCTATCTTGAACCATCACAATATTTTGAACAACGACTTCCTACTGCTATAATTATTGGGGTTAAAAAGTGTGGAACTAGAGCTCTCCTTCATTTTTTAAAATTTCACCCACAAATTAAAATATTAGGCCCTGAAATACACTTTTTTGATCGCTCTCAGATTTATAATAAAGGATTAGGATGGTATAGGTAATAAAAATTTATTTATTATATCTAAATTATTTTGTCATATTTATTTAAATTATTTATAAAATTTTTATCTCAATTTATTTGTAAGTTATATATACATTAGAGATAGGTCAGGCTGGGGTGGACAACTTGTGCAAAATATTTTTATGAGCCAGGCCAAAGTTTTGTAAATATTTTTTACTGATAATTAGCCAATTTATGTTTTTCTTTTTATAAAATTATTATGGGCCAGGTTGAATAACTATATCTTTATGGGCAAGGAAAATAATTATGTTCCAGGCCAAAAATTCCAATAAAAAATTTCAAAGGGTCAGCAGTCAGTATATGTAAGGTAGCTCTATGCAATATGTCTTTCTTTCATTTAAAAAAATTATTGTGGTTCCAGTCATAAATGTGCACAAAATTATTTTTTAGTTCAGGCAAGGCAAAATAATTAATGAGTCAGGCCAATAATCAAGAAACCTTTTCAAAATTTATGGTTTGGTGTGGCAAAAAATAATAAGCTTATCTCATATAATAATATAACAAAAATAAGATGTAATTATTAGAACACAATCCCCCCCCCCTCCACCACCTTCCTACAAATATTTTGTGATGCCCTTGATTCAATCATTGCCTATTATTTTTTAAATCCAACTTAGAATAAAAAAAAATTTATTAAAATTTTTGATCATAAAAAACTATTTTAAAAATGAAGACTAAAAATAAAAAAAAATTAAAATCTAAAAATAAAAAAAAAATTAAAATGCTTTTTATTTTTAATTTTCCTAGCTTTGCTATTATCTTTTTAAGATTATACTATTCTATGTACAAATTTTAAAAAAATATTTAAATGTAGGGCACTGATAGCATTGATCCCAATCAGTAGAAATGGGTCTAGATTTTCAGGGATTCCTACGATTAATTTTTTTTAGATTTTATGATATTAGGAATATTCCATGCACATTGAACTAATCGGATAATATTGTAAGTAATCGTATTTTTCCCACATTGATTAAGATTTTAACAAATTTCATAAATACTGAAAAGCCTACGATATATCTTCAGAAATTGTATAATAGAATTTATTTCATAAAACCAACTATAACCGATTCTGAAATAGCCTTCACATTGTCTGCAAATTTCTGCACTAAAATTCTTTCTAAATTATAATTTAGCTCCAAGTTTTATAAAAAAAAAACAATTACGGCATCTAATTTTATTAAAAAAAACATTTATGATGGTATCAAAAGGTTTGGAAAAGAAGATATTGATATAGCTAAAAAAAATTATTATTCTATGAGATATATATACAAAAATGTTAGTTTCAAAAATAAAATAAATATGAATAATAAATAAAAACAACTTTCATTTTCTTAATAACGTTTAAAAAAATGTATGCAAAATGTTCACGCAAAGTGAAATATATTATAAAGAATGGATTTTAAAACAAAACAAGTAAAACTAACATATAAAAAAATTTTCTTTTTGAATGCTGAATTGTATAAAAAAAAAGATTAAAAAATTTCATCCTAAATTCATTGGGGTTTTTTTTTGAAATACTAGAATCAAGATAGTATATAAACCTATAAATGCGTAAATAAATTAAAGCCATTAAGGAAACCTAGTGATAAAGTTTTGAAAATTTTCACAAATTTGTTTTGGCTTTTTATTCTTCTATACAAAAATGAACATATTTTTCAATATTGATAGATTTCTGATAAAAAAATTTTCTGGGTGGATAAGGGAGGGGCTCATAGTCCTTATATATTTCATAAATTAAATATAACTTATTTTATTATCAATTTTTAAAAAAACTTAATTTATATGGAAATTTATTTATTTATTATATTGATCCTGTTGTCAAATATTAAAAAAATAGTTAACTTCTAATGGAAAAAAATAATATATTTGTAATTTCTTTTCTAATTTATTCATCATAAATGTTGAAAAATCCATCTAAATGTAGAAGATCGATGAACTTGCATATATAATAATTTTATAGGGGGTTTTTTTTCTCTTTAAAAATATACCAATTAGAACATTATATTTTATATAAGGGTTATATTTAAATCATTGGGTTTTTTAAAAAAAATTGAAAACTCGGTTAAAAAATCGAAATCTGACTTTTAAGGTGGATTTATATGTGTTCGTACATTATAATTAGATAGCATCTTATACCATGAATATTAATAACCCTGCGCTCGTTCAAACACCTTTTTCACAGAAATTGCGACTAGTGTTGCGTAATCGGCTAAAAACTACACCTAAGCCTAATAGGCGGCTAAGCCTAAAAATCGGCTAAGCCTAATTAGGTAAGCCTAAAAATCGGCTAAAACTAAAAATCGGCTAAGCCTAATTAGGTTAAGCCTAAAAATCGGCTAAGCCTATATAAATCTGCTAAAATTAAATTAGTCAAAATTCTGCATCGATGCTTAGTATTAATTATTATTTATTTATTTTAGTAAAATAATTTATTTTATTTATATTTAATGTAAATATTTTATTATTATCAACAAATAAATAAACATGATATGATTTAATATTTTTTATTTATATTATTATATTTTGAAATGAAAATAAATTTATTTATTTGCTGTTATTTTAATAAAAAAAATAATATGATGCTATATTGTAAAATTGTAATATTCTTTTTAATATAATTTATTAGTGATTTTCACAATCTTCTTTATAAATACATCTTTTATTGAGGAATTATATTGTAAATTTTATTAGATAAATAAACAATCTTTTAGGTGAAATCTTTTATAATTTTTTTATCATTTTTTTAAAATTATCTATTTTTTATTAAATGAGGTGGATTTTATGAAACTTTTTTGATGATTTTATATGATCTTTTTAAGGATAATATTTTAAGGTGACAATTGTCATAATCGTTATTTTATAAGTTTTTTGAATTTTTTTGAAGAAAATAGGTTAAAATAAGTATTAATAACATGTGTAAATATAAATTTAGTGAAGATGTACCAAAGAAAAGTGACAATTGTCATAATCGTTATTTTTAAAGTTTTTTGAATTTTTTTGACGACAATATGTTAAAATAAGTATTAATAACATATTTAAATAAAAATTTAGTGAAGATGTACCATAGAAAATTGACAATTGTCATAATCGTTATTTTTAAAGTTTTTTGAATTTTTTTGAAGAAAATATGTTAAAATAAGTATTAAAAACATGTTTAAATAAAAATTTAGTAAAGATGTACCATAGAAAAGTGACAATTGTCATAATCGTTATTTTATACGTTTTTTGAATTTTTTTGAAGAAAATAGGTTAAAATAAGTATTAATAACATGTGTATAAATTTAGTGAAGATGTACCAATGAAAAGTGACATTTGTCATAATCGTTATTTTATAAGTTTTTTGAATTTTTTTGAAGAAAATAGGTTAAAATAAGTATTAATAACATGTGTAAATATAAATTTAGTGAAGATGTACCAATGAAAAGTGACATTTGTCATAATCGTTATTTTTAAAGTTTTTTGAATTTTTTTGAAGAAAATATGTTAAAATAAGTAGTAAAAACATGTTTAAATAAAAATTTAGTGAAGATGTACCATAGAAAAGTGACAATTATCATAATCGTTATTTTATAAGTTTTTGGAATTTTTTTGAAGAAAATAGGTTAAAATAAGTATTAAAAACATGTTTAAATAAAAATTTAATGAAGATGTACCATATAAAAGTGACAATTGTCATAATCGTTATTTTATAAGTTTTTTGAATTTTTTTGAAGAAAATATGTTAAAATAAGTATTGATAACATGTTTAAATAAAATTTAGTGAAGAGTACCATAGAAAATTGACATTGTCATAATGGTTATTTTTAAAGTTTTTTGAATTTTTTGACGAAAATATGTTAAAATAAGTATTAATAACATGTGTAAATATAAATTTAGTGAAGACAATGAAAAATGACAATTGTCATAATCGTTATTTTTAAAATTTTTTGAATTTTTTTGACGAAAATATGTTAAAATAAGTATTAATAACATGTGTAAATATAAATTTAGTGAAGATGTACCAATGAAAAGTGACAATTGTCATAATCGTTATTCTTAAAGTTTTTTGAATTTTTTTGACGAAAATATTTTAAAATAAATATATATATAACATGTTTAAATAAAAATTTAGTGAAGATGTACTCTAGATAAGCGACAATTGTCATAATCATTATTTTTTAAGTTTTTTGATTTTTGTTGACGAAAATATGTTAAAATGAGTAATAATAACATGTTTAAATAAAAATTTAGTGAAGATGTACTATAGAAAAGTGACAATTGTCATAATCGTTATTTTTAAAATTTCTTTGATGTAAATGGGTAAAAATATAGATTGTAAAATTAAAATTGCCTGAGTATATGCCATAGAAAAACATATGGTAATAATAAATTCTTCCCCAAAAACACAAATTGGCATTTTATTACATTTGTTCATCGGGTCAGAAATTAATATGCAAAATTTAAATCATAATATCTAATCCTAAGTTAGAAATTATTATTTTTTTACCAATTTTCACCAGACAATCTTGTTTAAAATTTGGGTGAACTTTTTTTTCTATTTTAAAATCAATATCGATGCAAGTTAACTATTTTCGTCAAAAAACTTTAAAAATAACGATTATGACAATTGTCGCTTATCTAAAGTACATCTTCACTAAATTTTTATTTAAACATGTTATCAATACTTATTTTAAAATATCTTTGTCAATAAAATTCAAAAAACTTTAAAAATAACGATTATGACAATTGTCACTTTTCATTGGTACATCTTCACTAAATTTATATTTACACATATTATTAATACTTATTAACATATTTTCGTCAAAAAAATTCAAAAAACTAAAAATAACGATTATGACAATTGTCACTTTTCTATGGTACATCTTCACTAAATTTTTATTTAAACATGTTTATAATATTTATTTTAACATATTTTCTTCAAAAAAATTCAAAAAACTTTAAAAATAACAATTATGACAAATGTCACTTTTCATTGGTACATCTTCACTAAATTTATATTTACACATGTTATTAATACTTATTTTAACATATTTTCTTCAAAAAAATTCAAAAAACTTTAAAAATAGCGATTATGACAATTGTCAGTTTTCATTGGTACATCTTCACTAAATTTATATTTACACATGTTATTAATACTTATTTTAACATATTTTTGTCAAAAAAATTTAAAAAACTTTAAAAATAACGATTATGACAATTGTCACTTTTCTATGGTACATCTTCACTAAATTTATATTTACACATGTTATTAATACTTATTTTAACATTTTCGTCAAAAAAATTCAAAAAACTTTAAAAATACCGATTATGACAATTGTCAGTTTTCATTGGTACATCTTCACTAAATTTATATTTACACATGTTATTAATACTTATTTTAACATATTTTCGTCAAAAAACTTTAAAAATAACGATTATGACAATTGTCACTTTTCTATGGTACATCTTAACTAAATTTATATTTACACATGTTATTAATACTTATTTTAACAAATTTTCGTCAAAAAAATTCAAAAAACTTTAAAATTAACCATTATGACAATTGTCACTTTTCATTGGTACATCTTCACTAAATTTATATTTACACATGTTATTAATTCTTATTTTAAAATATCTTTGTCAATAAAATTAACGATTATGACAATTGTCACTTTTCATTGGTACATCTTCACTAAATTTATATTTATACATATTATTAATACTTATTTTAACATATTTTCGTCAAAAAACTAAAAATAACGATTATGACAATTGTCACTTTTCTATGGTACATTTTCACTAAATTTTTATTTAAACATGTTTTTAATATTTATTTTAACATATTTTCTTCAAAAAAATTCAAAAAACTTTAAAAATAACGATTATGACAATTGTCAGTTTTCATTGGTACATCTTCACTAAATTTATATTTACACATGTTATTAATACTTATTTTAACATATTTTCTTCAAAAAAATTCAAAAAACTTTAAAATTAACGATTATGATAAATGTCACTTTTCATTGGTACATCTTCACTAAATTTATATTTACACATGTTATTATACTTATTTTAACATTTTCGTCAAAAAAATTCAAAAAACTTTAAAAATACCGATTATGACAATTGTCAGTTTTCATTGGTACATCTTCACTAAATTTATATTTACACATGTTATTAATACTTATTTTAACATATTTTCGTCAAAAAACTTTAAAAATAACGATTATGACAATTGTCACTTTTCTATGGTACATCTTCACTAAATTTATATTTACACATGTTATTAATACTTATTTTAACATATTTTCGTCAAAAAAATTCAAAAACTTTAAAAAAAGCGATTATGACAATTGTCACTTTTCATTGGTACATCTTCACTAAATTTATATTTACACATGTAATTAATACTTATTTTAACATATTTTCGTCAAAAAAATTCAAAAATCTTTAAAAATAACGATTATGACAATTGTCACTTTTCTATGGTACATCTTCACTAAATTTATATTTACACATGTTATTAATACTTATTTTAACAATTTTCGTCAAAAAAATTCAAAAAACTTTAAAATTAACCATTATGACAATTGTCACTTTTCATTGGTACATCTTCACTAAATTTATATTTACACATGTTATTAATTCTTATTTTAACATATTTTCGTCAAAAAAAATAGAAAAACTTTAAAAATAACGATTATGACAATTGTCACTTTTCATTGGTACATCTTCACTAAATTTGTATTTACACATGTTATTAATACTTATTTTAGCATACTTTCTTCAAAAAAATTCAAAAAACTTATAAAAGAACGATTATGACAATTGTCACATTAAAATATTATCCTTAAAAAGATCATATAAAATAACATCAAAAAAGTTTCATAAAATCCACACCATTTAATAATAAATAGATAATTTTAAAAAAATGATAAAAGATTTCACCTAAAAGATTGTTTATTTATCTAATAAAATTTACAATATAATTCCTCAATAAAAGATGTATTTACAAAGAAGATTGTGAAAATCACTAATAAATTATATTATAAAGAATATTACATTTTTACAATATAGCAGCATATTATTTTTTTTATTAAAAAAACATCAAATAAATAAATTTATTTTCATTTCAAAATATAATAGTATAAATAAAAAATATTAAATCATATCATGTTTATTTGTTGATAATAATAAAATATTTACATTAAATATAAATAAAATAAATTATTTTACTAAAATAAATAAATAATAATTAATGCTAAGCATCGATGCAGAATTTTGACTAATTTATTTTAGCCAATTTTTAGGCTTAGCCAATTTTTAGGCTTAGCCGATTTTTAGGCTTAGCCTAATTAGGTTTAGCCGATTTTTAGGCTTAGCCTAATTAGGTTCGATTTTTGCTTAGCCGATTTTTCTACCTAAAATCTCGGCTAAGCCGTTTTTAGTCGGCTAAATTTAGCCGATTACGCAACACTATTTGCGACTCACCAGTAGGGATATCAAATCGCCATTTTCTTTATAGAAATATAAATATTAGCGTCAATATGTTTTTTCCGGCAATGTGTTATCTTTCAACTTTAAATCATTTTTTAAGCGCCTTTTTTTTTAATTTAAAAATCTGATTTTACCGGAAATTTATTCTAACATGCTTAGAATGCCTATCCTATGAATTGTAGACAATTTGTACGTGTAACTTAGTCTTTTTAAATTTATATAAAAAATCTATGGAAAAATGAATTTAAAATATATTAAGTCCAAACATTCTTAGCAAAATTGTCTGAAATTTATAGGTTAGGTATTCCAAACATGATAGAATCCATTTCCGGTAAAATCAGATTTTAAATTTTAAAAAAGGGCAAGTTGAAAATATAACACATCGCCGAAAAAATAGATATTGACATAAATTTTTTCTATCAAATTATACGATTTTTTAAAATTTAAATCAAGAATAATTTTTAATTCTATCTTGAGGTAAATATCCTTAGGCAAAGTTAGTTATCCAACAGGCACATTTTATTACACTAAAACTAAATATCTTTTTCCCTTTGAAATGAATGCTAAACCATTAAGATATAAAAAAAATTATCATAAAATAATTTTTAATTAAAAAATTCAATTTTAATGTTAATAATTTTTGAAGGTTTTAATATAATTAATATTTAGTAACTACATATGAATTGATTCGTAATATCAACTAAATATTTATAATTATCAAATGGCAGAAATAATAATAGAAATTTTTTATATATACTTAAAATTTATACAATATTACACTGATTTTCATAGCGGTTTATTATGTCAAGAAAAAATCCATGATCAACACAACACGGCATATAAAAATTATTTGTAATAAAAAATTTTACTATTAACCCATTAATTTTCTGATGATAAAAATATTTTCTAAATAGAACATTTGGCCTGGTGCATATCAGCATTTTTAATCATTAAGGGTAAAAAAACATAAAAATTATTTTTATACTGTAGCATAAAAAACAAGGGTATTTCGTAATTCATAATATAAAATCTATATTTTAAGTAAATTCATCAAGGATTTAATATAAAACGTGATTTGGCACATTAGCCATTATTATATCCTGTGTTTATAATAATATCTACATCTTCCTCTTTTGTAATTTTGGATAGATAGTGTGGCTTTTCATTTTGTATAACTAACTTACATATTCGTATTTGTTATGGCTCTCTCTTCTATAAAATGTCAAATGAAAAATATATAACCGTATGAAATGGCCAAAATCCAAATCTATATCCCATTGTTTCTTATGATGAAGTTTTTACATGAATGCTTTCCTCGATAGTATATCATCTGTTCTTCTAATCATATTTTTAATATAATAGAATTCCGATAAATATTTTAATATCTGGATGGATAAACTTATATTTTTCCTTCCGATTTATTTTTTTTTTGCATAAATATTACTCTGTTTTTGTTATAGACTTAGGTTCATTAGTTCATTATGCATCTCTAAAATTATATATTATTTAATGAATTCAGAAAATCTTTGAATATTATATTTTAATCATATTTTATATTGAAGTCTAATTTTATAACCTGATTGCATATTTTCAAATTCTATATTTACCAGGAAGCAAATGCCCTTTTCAACGGAGGAAATGATCACGATCGAAAAAACACCCAGCTATTTTGTAACCGATAAAGCCCCTCAAAGGATTTTCCATATGAATCCTAACATAAAATTATTATGCGTAGTTAGGGACCCTGTTATAAGAGCTATATCGGACTACGTTCAGTCTATCAGTAAAAAAACTGATCAAGAACCGCGATCTTTCGACGATTTGCTTTTCGACGCAAAAATTTATGCCTCCGCGACTAATATGACACCTAGAAAGATTGATTTTAATAATTATTTATTTTTCAAAAATGCGAATGCTTCATTGATCGGCGTCAAACCAAAGATGATCGACACATCATGGAGCGCTATAAAAATAGGTATATACGCGAATTACTTGGCCAGATGGTTATCCTATTTCCCGCGAGATCAAATATTCTTCGTGGATGGCGAGAAACTAATTCAAGAACCGTCGCATATAATGGAACGAGTAGAAAATTTTCTAAACATTACCCGATATATGACTTGGAAACTATTCGAATTCGATAAATCGAAAAAATTTCCTTGTATCAAAATGACTAATGCTTCTAGATCTAAGCTTTACTGTTTAGGAAACACCAAAGGTAGGACTCACCCATCTGTAAGCAATGACACCTTAGCTCGTTTGCACAATTTTTATGAGCCTCTTAATTTACGATTTTTCAAAATGATAAATACATCATTCGATTGGGGTTAATATGTTAAATTTATGAATGTCTCGCACATATGAATCTCATTATCAGTCTATTAAAACCTTTTTGATTTTAAAACATTGCTTCAATTAACATTGGAATTATTTATTTTTTTGTGATAAAGATGAAAAATATTGTTTAAATTATCAGTATTAGATTAGTAATTGTCAAATTATGCTATTTTATTTATTTTATAAATACTCCTTACCCGACTTTACAATGTGTATTATTAATTTTAACTTATCCAACTAATATTTTTTTAAATGAGATGAGTTCAATGGGTTTTTGTGTAATAGAAACTTTATTGTAGCATTAGTTGGCTAATTTTTTTTATAAAGTGTCTTAACATTGTATCTGGATGTCACAGAGGTTGAATGAATATTCGATTTATACGAATATTAATTATTAATATTAGGGTCAGTATTTAATATAAACAAATTCTATAAATATATTAGCCTGAGAATTAGGTTATTCCATATCCACTTTCGAAAACGACTTCTTTTTTTACATAAATCAATACATAAAAAAATTGAAATATTTAAAAAATAAATTAAATTAGAGCCAATATTATTCCATCTTATAGAAACTAAAATTTTTTAATATTGCTCCGCTGTAAAATTAATTCTCAGGCGACCTAGGTGTACTGGTTGGATCCTTTTTTTACTCAAAATCAGGACCTAGCTTAAAAATTAAAAAAAAATTATATCAAAATCAGTTTAATTTTTTTAGCTTCTCTATACGTCAGTTTTAAATAAGTCTTCATTCAAAATTCTCTATAAATGAATAAAAGCAAATTATCTATAAATTCAAAATTATAGATTTTATTAATTCCATATCATTTGAACAATGATTGTCTTAATTGGTTTGAATATAATTTAGCGAGATACGTAAATAAAATGTATTTAATAAAAAAAATTTAAAAGAATTGATTCCTATTTATTAAAATGTAATTTATCTATACCTGTGCGCCGAAGCCTCAATTAAAGGTGGCAGTTTTTTGAATTATTTATTCGGCTGCGGCGCTCTATTTAAAAAAATTTTTAATGAATTATAATTTATTTGGGCGCTCTTAGTTATAACACATTGTTAATATAGTTTAATTCATTTCTTAAATTATTTCATGTCTTACTCCTATTTAAATTTATGTACTTTCCTTTTCAGAAAAAGAGCTTGGAATTGCATTTTTACTCTGATCAGTCACATTTAGTAATATTCTATTGATTTTTATTAAAACAAATTATTAAATGCAAGCAAAATACAAAGTAAGAAATATAAAGAAATCAAATTTAGTCAAATTATAATCATGAATAAATAGTATTTTATCAAGGATTCGTGAGACATAAAGAAGTCCCCTTTGCATTGAGTATTAATCCAGCGATGGAAAAAATTCTTTCAACTAGTTGCAGGTATATAAAGAACCTTCCTAGCTAAATTATCAAGCCTGGAAAGTTGCAGTCGTTTTTTTCCCAAAAAGTTAGTGGATCCTCTTCTGTATACTATTTTGACTGAGCAAAGGATGTCATTCTTGTTCTAAATCGCTAATATTGTTAAAATCGTTGCTTGAGAGAGAATATTTATGAGCTATTTTAACTATATATGAACTGAATGTTTGCCCATTATCTTCAATTTGAATCTTACTCTGTGCATTTCTATAATGCTCTAAAAGTTTTAAATGTCTAAATTGCAATGATGTTGTAGAATTCGAATTTAAATATTTTGAAACAGTTTTAAGATTTTGAAATCTGATAAAGTAATGTCTCTAATAACGAATGTTTAAAAAAAAATTTTATTAATAAAAATATAATATAAATTACTTGAAGTTCGGTAATTGGAAACCTATGGTCAGACATTTTTTGCACATTTACTTTTAAGTAAATGTTATCTCAGCATCAGATTTATTGATTTGTATGTCTTTCTATTTCACTGCAAAATAACCCAAAATTTATTGCAGATCCCTTTTGGGAGGAAAGAAATTCCACCGGCTCTGAATGGATTTAATAGTGTATATATATATCCCATTCGATATTAAAGTTTTAAAAAGTATTTTTCTATTTTATTTAGAACATGATTTATAAGAATCTTGTTAACACTACGGATACTTTCTAGCATAATTAATGTTATGCCAACGGGATTTAATTTTAAAATTTCCGTATTAATTAGATTTGTTAGTGAAATACAATTTATATTATTAGCGTCACCAGAGATATCAAAATTATCAGAATAATCAATATCCAAAATATTTGCAGACATTTGCGCAACTCAATTTTCACATTCCAAATGCGAAAATTACATTTGAGGACTGAAATTATTTCTCTAATATTTTTAATCAGAATATTAATTCTGGGAACTTTTTATGCCGTCAACTAACTAAATTAAGAATTCCATGCCCTAAGCATTAATCTCCCAATCTTTGACATTGTCCAGCATAAGTTGCCATCTGTATTTTTTTTGTTATTTAAAAGTTCACCAATATGCTTTTGCGTCACATTTCTAGTTGAAGTTGGCGGTAAAATATTTTAACTCAAAATTTTCATTTAAATGATGAAGACTAAACGTGATATAATTTCGTAGCTTGAAATGATCTGTCCATAAATCTAGTGCTAAAACAAATTTTGGTCCAAATCAATCAGATTTAAAACATGCGTCCTTCTAGATGAATAAACATAATCTAGTGCACCCCGACTAATGGTTGTCCTATCAGGCAATTCTAAGGAGGAATCAATTATCCTATATTTCTATTTTTTAATAATTATTTAATTTAAATTTCAACCTTTAGAAAAACAGTCATTCCTTTATTGTTTATAGAATAAAATAGCATTAAATCTAAACAGTAGTGTGTTAAAAGCCCGATTTTAAAAAACGGCCCAATTAAGTATAACCAAATAACATTATGCCTAAAGATTTTGCTCATAGCTGGCAGAAATGCTTAGACATCTATTTGCCAAATCTCGATGCTTACATATTATATTAGCTAAAATCTTAATAGGGCCGTATTAAAAATCGACCCAAATGGGGCTTTTTAACAACTAAACAGCATATCAAAACACAATTTTACCCGATTAGATTTCATATTTATCTTATATCAATACAATTCATATTTTATTAAAAATTTTTGATTCTTTTACTGGGTTTTCAAAATTTGTTCATTCTTAATAATTTTGTATAATGGTTTCGATGGGAAATTGGAAATATGAAAAGCAATGTATGATTATTTAAAGACTATATAAATTTTTTGGGTAGTTAATTACGAGCATTATTTTTACTTTCAATAAAATTTATAAAATTCAGCTAGTTTTGATTAAAAAGTTATATTAGGTAATGTGAATCAATCCCATAAACTAAGGAGCCCTCATTTTAAAATTAATATATATTTAATTAATTTTTTAAATTCCAATATTGGTTGGATAAAGCTACAAATTTATCAAGCGGGTTAAAAATAATTTTTACATAATGCCCAGGCGGGTTACTTTTTTAAGAATCAGCATGCCAAAAATTTTAAATACCTATCAAATGATTTGTATCCTACCCAGTTAAATTAAATATTGCTCAAATTAATCCCAGATTTTTGAGATTATACGACTTAGATATGCCTATCAGACTGCTAAAAATTAAATGTAAGGTGATTATTGAATGATATTAATTGATGATTTATTGACAATCATTTAATATAATTATATTTTTTAAACAAGATATATTGTATTTATATTTATTCAGTATCCCAATCTCTATATATAATCACCGTAATCAAGAATGAACGTTTCGTATAATCTTAATGTTAATTTTTATTTTTCCTACCAACTTTCCTATCATCTTAATGTTAATTTTTTCTATAAACTTTCCTATCTTCTTAATGTTAAATAAATTGATGGAGACTATATATCTCTAATGTTAAATTTTAAGAAAATTTTTTGTACATCACGGGATTCGAACCCATGACTTAACGTTTTAAAGGCAAACGTTCTTCCCACTCAACCACCTTCTATATTAAATTTTATAATATAATCTTTCTTGTATATGTTATTAATTTGCTATTAACATATTTTTCGATTAATTTATATAAGTTAGATCTTAATATGTTATATTAAAAAGAATACTAACCCACCTCAAATTATGATAAGAATGAATATTATTAAATTTAAAATAGATTATATTTAGCCAATTGAAAAATAAACATTTATCTCTTATTAATTTTAGCATAAGTATTTATATTCAATCAAAGTAAAATTTATTAATTTAATTTTTATAAATTATTTTTATATTACAATTTAGATTTAACAAATAAATTTAAATTATTTACCACCCCAAAATATGGTAGTAAAAAATTTTTTTATCTCAACCACAATATGGGAGCTCTGCAAATAGTATAAAATACTTATTTATCAATATCTTCTCATGCCAGAAAATTAACCTCCCTCACTAATCCTAAATACTTATTATAATTTAGATTTAACAAATAAATTTAAATTATATTTAGCCAATACATTTATCTCATATTACCACCCCAAAATATGCCAGTAAAATTTTATCTCAACAAAAATATTTGAACTGACATACAATACCAATTTATCAATATCTACACTACATTTTTTCGATAAATATATATTAAACAAACATAGTGAAGGCTTATTTTCTTCTTCTGGTTCGAGATATTCTCCAGGAGTTAGGCGTTTCATATTTATTAAATAGAGGCTCAAGTCGTAAGTGTTTCTTGTGCTTACTTAGTTTGGTAGGGGGCGCCAATTTGAAAAATGATGGAGCAAATTCAATTAGCCATTTTGGATCGATCATACAAACTTCCCTCATATATTCTTTGGTTGTCAGTACTAATTCATGATAAACGACCCTTAATAAATATTTTTTACAAAAATGGTAATTTATTTCGTTTTAATTATAACCTCCATTTATAATTCTAGCTTTTACGGGAATTATATCAATAAATTGTGAAATGAAAAGTGTCAAGAAAATTATACCATTCTGGTTGATTGTTAAACAAAGCACTCGATGGGTGTATGTAAACGGTTTGGTGGTCTACGAGTGTTCGGAAGCCTTCTTGAGGGTCCTTTTTGGCGGCGTTTCGAAAAAACCCACTGAGAATGCATTTTTGAACTTGTGAAGCACTTTTGCCGCAGGATATAACATCCAATTTATGTCTGTCCATTATGCCCAGTAACTGTTTCCTAATGTCTTGTGCTCTTTTGAGACTCCTGCATTGGACAAAATTTTCATAACACCAAGCCTGGCTGAATTTGTTGTTTTTCCAGCAATTGTAAACAGCAAGGAGGGTTAAGTGATCACCCTCGGATTGATGAAACTTAGCCTTTCTCTGGTCGGCCAGCTGATATTTCTCCTATAATTTAAATAATTATAATATAAGTGGTTATATAAAAATAAAATAATTAAATTTTCTAACGATGTATCAGTTTGATCGGGTACCAGGCAGAATCTTACATGTGGTTCGGCCGATTCCATGAAGATAACTGAATATTTAAAACTAGTTAATATAAACTTTTTAAACAAAATTAAAGAATTTTTACAAATTTGACAAAGAATATAAATAACTTAGTAAACAAAAAAGTTCGTCTTATTTTTGATAAAAAAAAAGGTCCTTTTCTTTATTTATAATTTTCAAATGCGGCGAATCTTTCTTTCAAATTTTGAACCCAGTCAAATAAAATCGGACCCAGTACCGATAAAAAATTTGGGTACGGCCTCCCCTAAAAAAAAGCAATTTTCATCTTTAAGAAGACTATCTATAGTGAATCGCACAATTGCCTCACTGATGACCTAGTCGGATAACTACTCAACAATTATATTAGCGAAAGAATGTTCATGATTAAGGAGGGTGTAGGTATATATATCATTTTTTTATGGATTAGTAATAACATTAAATCGGTGTATCTCTAAATATATCATATAAATGAAAACACTTTGCAGATTATTACAGGGTTTTATTTTTCGATTTTATATACCATACTTACAAAGATATTGTCACAAATAAATATAAATGAAATAATTTTATTAAGTCCGTGCAATGTTCGACAGTTTTCTTTTGGATTCGTTGCAAAATAAAACAAAGCGTTTTTCCAAAAATGAAGATGCAACTAAAATTATTACCCCATGAAATATTATAATAAAGAAATTGTTAATAATATTTTTTTTTACAAATATCACATACTTTAGGACGATAAAAGACATTTTGCACGGACAGCATTGAAACGATTGTCAAGATTTCATCAGAACACCCTAAATGAACCGACATTATCAACATTTTAGATAGTTGAGGTTCCAATGGGAATTCCGCCATCCGCCTTCCAAGGCGGGTGAGTAGTCCCTCGTCATCTAGGGCACTGAGAGAGTGCAACTGTTCAAGTGCCATTAGCAGGGCCTGTTTGTAAAATGTTATAATTTAGGATTCATAAAAATTAATTGCTACTTTTAATTTGGATGTATGAATTGTTTAAAAAAAATTGGTTTCAATCTTACAGACATAATTATTTTAAAATTTTACCTACTACTTTTTCAAGATATATGAAAGGCGATATATTTTTTATAAACCGGTGATTATTTTTTTTAATATGATATTAAAATTGGGAATAAGATGGCCTTAAAATTGAAATAATTATATGATCAATTTCAGCTTATCTGATATATAAGATAATGTAATGATCATCCTAAATAGCCAAAACATCTACTAATTTATTCTATACCCATATAAAGATGTGACTAAAACTTCAATGAGCAAATTATAATATGATTGATTAAGACAAATACCTCGGAGGGTGGCGCATCCATGAAATCAAAATTTAGCAAATCATTGATTCCCATAGCCTTGAGTTGGAGAGTGGTGCTAGCTAAATTGGTTCTTTGTATTTCTGGAACTGGTGTTGAAAGCATTTCATCCCGGTATGCCCTTTCAGTGTAAAGCCTATAACATTTGCCAGGCCCAGTTCTACCAGCCCGACCTGATCTTTGTTTAGCTTGAGCCTTTTAATAAAATAATAAATATAATTACTATGTTAGAAGAAATAATGCGTTTAATATTAACGCGTTTTAAAATTTAGATGATTGATAAAATATATTTTTTAGTGGCACAACCTTGAGATTTTTAAAAAACCTCTGGTGTTTTAATGTGGTTGTTGATGGTTATTTTTAAGATTTTTAAAATAGAAATATTTTTGAGAGGAAAAAAACATATTTTAAACTTTGTAATTTCTTTAAAAATACATTTTTATCTGAAAACAAGTTAATTTCTTATATTATATTTAAATATTAATTAAATAAAATTTTAGATAATTTTATGTTTTAGAGGGATTTTTCATAGATATAAAATATAGTATTATTTCTGACACTCTTTACAAAAATTCTTATAAAATTTTACAAAATAATCATAAAATTTTTATTTAATAATATCTTTAAAACGTTTATATTTTTAATTTTAAGGTTAACATAATAAATGTCCGAAATATCAAAGCTTAATAGAAAAAAATTGAGTGATATAACAGTTTTAAAATAAGGTAGACTACTTATTATGCCTAACCAAATATTTGCCTAATTTTTTCCAACTTATCATTCAAGAGTTAAGTTGATATAAGTTATAAAAAAAATCACTCCAAAAGTCATTACAAACCTGAGATATAGGCACAACCACAAGAGAATCCATTCCTGTTTTAGGGTTGTAGACCTTCTGTTTAACAAAACCAGGATCTACCACATAATATATACCATCTATAGTTAGGGAGGTTTCAGCTATGTTGGTAGCTATAACAACTTTGCGGGAACCGGGTGGGGCGGGATCGAATATGCGTGTTTGCATTTCACTTGGTAAAGCACTGTATACTGGCAAAATGATTAGCTCCGGAACATCGGGGCCCAAGGATTTCATCCGTTCATAGAGAATTTCGCAAGCAGTGTCTATTTCTTCCTGGCCTGGATGAGGAGAAAAAAAATTAAAAAGCAAGTATAAATTTTAAAAAATGTGTTTAAAATTGAAAGGCGATTTAAATAAATTTAGTAAATGAGTATTCTATACACAATTTTTTTTTGAAAAAAAAGGCAAAAAAATAGAAAAATGTTAGCATATATTTTACAAAAAATGGAATTACTCTTAAATAGTTTACTACCTTTAACAGAAAAAAATGTCTATCACTACTTAAATATATACGATATAAAAAACATAAATTAATAAAATGAACTCAAATATGATACCTGTCAAAAAGAGAAGAATATCGCCAGGAGGTTCAGTCAAATGGATTTGCATTACGGTGATGAGCGAAGCGTCTAGATAATCAGTTTCCGGTTCGTTGGTATATAAAATTTCGACACCGAAAGTCCGGCCTGGAATGGTAAAAATGGGGGCTTCGTAGAAATAGGACGAAAATTTAACGGCATCAAGCGTAGCAGATGTTACAATAAGTTTCATTTCGGGTCGCTTTTTGATCTTAAAAATATTTTTTCCAAAATAAGTTTTTGTATATTTTTGGTAGTTAAAAAAAAGAATTAAGTTCTTGATTCTGAATATCCATTTTTATAAATAAAAATTAAATAAATTTATTTAACCCTCGAGAGTAAAGTAGGAGTAAGAACTCTGCAAATTCAATTTTTAAGCCTGGGGCCTTATTTATAGTTTAAAAATAAAAATCAAACGCATTTTTATCAAGCTAAATGATTCAAATTATCATTTTATTTTGATAAAAGAGTAGAATAGTTTTCTTAAAATTATAAGGCCCGAACACAGGTATATTTTGCAGCACTCAAGTAGAGGATTAGAATACCTTACTTCTTTCAAATCTATACAAGAATAAACTGAGTAGGTTGCATCATCCACGTTTTAAGCCGGTGAATATGTGCTAGGAACTTTTTGTGGCAATATGATTTTAATGAAATAATGCTTTTTAAATTAATAAACATTAAATAATAATAAAAATTTGTATGCTGCGTTTGAGTATTATAACTCATAAAAAACGACGTTTAAAACATTCATTTTATTATGATAAGTAAAAGTTAGATATATTTTGGAATATATACATTTACTAAGTTGTTCTAGGAACTATTAATATATATTTAAATAAAATCTAATATAAATTCTTTAAAATAAATACGATCCCATCTTCACTGAAATGGAGTTGATAAATATGATTTTTCAATACAGATATAGAGTACAATTGTTAAATTTAGACATCCCCAAATCATCTTGAAAATGGGCAGGTTGTCAATTATACTTAATAGGGATAGGATATTGTTTGGGACCAAAAATCTTGTAAAATTTGGGAGTCGCCAAATTGAAAACAAGTTTCGCTGTATGTTATTAAATATATAAAAAAAATAATAATAAACTGCTTGCTTAAGTAGCCCAAACAATACATCTGTATGAATTGTTCTTTCGTGAGCTTCGTCCAGCATGATGACGGAGTAGGAGGATAAGTCAGGATCTAATAAGCACTCCCTGAGTAGCATACCATCCGTCATGTATTTTATTAGTGTTTCGGGACAGGTACAGTCTTCGAACCGGATCGTATAACCAACCTGGTAAATAATATATTTTAGTTTTTAAAAAAAATGATTAACCATTGCAATTTATTTTATATATTAAAACTCTATCTGATTCTATTGAACATAATTTTAATATAATCTAAACAAATATATAAAAAATTACTCTTTTAAAAAATGAATATTAAAAATAGATGAGAAAAAAATTTAATTAAATTATCTTTAACCTTACTTACTCAGGTAGCAAAAAGTATTAATTCAAATAAATCCAGAGTTTGTGATTTCATCTTGCTATGCATGAAAATAAGATTTATTAATATAAGATTTTGAATTTTTAGATCGAATTTGATCAAGAATCTCTTTTCTTTAAAAAAAATCTTACAAATAGAACGATTTTATAGACATTGTTTCGCATTTTAAAAATATATTTATAAAACATATTATATATACCTCCTGACCAAGTCGGCAACCAAACTCCTCGGACACCCTCTTTGCTACAGACATAGCGGCTACTCTCCTGGGTTGGGTGCATCCTATTTTACCTGTATGATTCATAGATTGGTAGGGGTGGCATAATGAAATTTTAAAAAACATTAACAATAACAATCTAACAATTTATAAAACTCATTATTTTGTTGGGTTCAAAAGGTCGTATATTTCATTTTGTTTTAAATTACCCCTAACAGTAAATCCAGCCTCTGCTAGGTATTGGGTTATCTGTGTAGTTTTGCCCGAGCCGGTTTCCCCTATAACTATGAGCATGTGATTCTCCATGATAGCTTGAATGAGTTGCTCTTTGAGTTTGTAGATGGGCAAATTTTGTCTCTGTTCCAAAATTGAAGCGGGTTCCTTTTTGATGAAGGAACGCTGTTTTCCGCCAGCTATGTAACGTTTCCATTCGGGCATGTCGTTTTGCATATTGACGTTAGAGCCACCAGATCCAGATGTGGAGTTTATCGAAGCTTCAATGTGATTTAGGATAAAGAATTGATTATATTTAAAATGATTAAGTCATTTTCTCTATCAAATCCATCTGTGGTCAATAGAAATAGTCTTTGAGTGTTTATATACATTATCAGTGGATTCATTGATTTTTTTAAAAATTCAACTGGATACTTTCATAATTCTTTTAAAATCATCGTCCTTAAATCTATTTTTACATTAATAAAATAATCGGGATTTTTTAAAGAGTTGAATGAATGATGATCGATGAAAAGAAAATTTAAATGATTTACGATTAACGGAAAATGGGTCTTGCCATTCCTTGCCGAAACTAGATAGAGAGGAGCCAGCCCCTAAGCCCAATTCTGATTCCCTGACTTGTTGTTTGATTTCTTTTCTCTCTTTGGCAAGCGCGTTTTGCATCATCGCTGCTTGAGCTAAAGAACCGTCAGGGTTCTGGATGTTTGTTTTGCATAAAAAGAAAATAATATATAACTATAATTTATATGATCGTGATTAATAAGGCAAGAGTCTTACATTTATAAAAATGAATTCAATATATATATAATATGTGTATGCTACCAATGATAATTAATTTAAAGCCACTTTTATGTAACATTTAAACAAATTAACTTTACTTAAAAAAAATTAGCAAAGTAATAGAAATCAGGGTAAAAGTCCGTACCCTACAAAAAATAATATTACCACTCACCGATAAAATTTATAACTGGAAGACCAAACCTTGACAACTTTAACCGGTTCCATCAGTGCCTCCATTCCTCCTTTCCGCTTGCCGTAGCCCCTAAGAAAGGCGGGTTCGTCATCTGCTAACTCGATCTCTACATCCTCATCTCCGTCGTCATCATCCCCTCCACCCCCACCAGGCTCTGTAAGACCACCGCGGAGAGCAGAGCGGGTAAGCAAACCGGTTTCTTCGTCAAAATCTGGGTATTCCGACACGTCCAGCACATTTGCGGCTATCATCTAATAAGTCAAAAAAATATTCAATTTTTTTTCTTTTTTTACTATCATTTTTTTGTTACTTAATTCAATCGTTAATTTATTCTTTCAATTTTTTATATTTATTTTCTTTATTTCTGTTGTTAAATTTTAATCTTTCTTTGAAAGAATGCTTTTGGTATGTGTTAGAAGAGAAGATAATAAAGTCGGATTTTAATTATTATCCACAAATACACCATGGAGTGCGAATGTTTGCATATTGAAATTTCACATAATATTTATTTTGGATATGTGTATAGCCTGATATATAAAGGGTAGATTCATTTAAATATGGGGCTGATTATATTTATAATAAATGTCATGATAAATTGTAATGAAGATATAGAAATCATTATAAAAATCATAGTATAAAACCTGCTTAATTTCCCACTTTTCTGGGCTGGCTATTCTTTTGGCCTTTTTTCTACCACTAAGGAAGGAGCCCTTGTCGGCCCCCAAAAATGAATGATCTCCTTTCCTATCGTTCTTTTGAGCCGTGTCCGATACCGGTTTATCTGGATTCCGGCTCATATTATTGCCTTCTATGTCCACGTGGTCATATTCGAGACGAGAGCTTATAGAAGTGGGATTTAGATCCTCACCTGTTTGTTGATTTACGTCCTTTGTTATGTGTCAATTATGGGTAAATAAAATATATTTATGCCCTTGATTAGTGTTGTTAAAAAGTCGAGTTCACCCGACTACGACTCCGAGTCGAAGTCGCAATAACTAGACTCAAAACTCAAGTCGAGTTTTGAGTCGATTAGTCGACTCATTTTTACGACTCGAGTTCCGAACTTGAGTCGTGAACTCAAGTCGCGACTCGAGTTCTGAACTTGAGTCATGAACTTGAGTTTTTATCTTGAGTAATGAACTTAAGTTTTGATCTTGAGTCATGAACTTGAGTTTTGATCTTGAGTCATGAACTCGAGTTATGAACTTGAGTCGTGAACTAGTCATAAACTTGAGTCGTGAACTAGTCATAAACTTGAGTCGTGAACTAGTCATAAACTTGAGTCGTGAACTAGTCATAAACTTGAGTCGTGAACTCAACAGGTTATCTTAAATTTTATGAAACTCGATTACTTATATTAGTATTGTTAATTGGTTGGTTGTGTAATACCCAGATCTGGCGCTTGGCTCTAAAATTAGACTAAATCTGCTATGAGCACGAGGCCCATGTATCTTAAGTTATTTCTTATTGAACTTATTAGTTAAATATATGGTTATTACAGATAAATCGATAGATAATTAAAAGACCTATTGAATATGCAACAATTCAAGCGCCACTTTTCTATGAGTGAAACTATTTCTACGTAAACGGAAATTTTAATAACATGAATAGAAAAAATAATTCCTAAAATTATATTTTGAAATAAAGAGGTTGCTCGTAGCATAAACTCCTTCCTATTCCTATATTGAACTATTATTTTCCTGATTTTATTATATTAAAATCATAAAAAATATATTATTATTTATATAAAAATAATAAAATAAATGAAACAATGAATTTGTTGATCCAAAAAATTTTTTTATTTATTCGATTTTTTTATTGTAATTATAAAATTTAACTCATACATATGGATGACTTGATATACATTTTTTTTAAGGGTATAACTACATTCCCTAACGTCAAGGTCCATCTCCTATAAGAGTGATAAAAGGCCAGACTCGGTTCAACATAATCTTTAAATAAAATTAAAAATGGCAATAGAAAATATTACAATATAATTATTATTAGTCGTCATAACTGTATTCAGGCCCTCCCCCAAGTAACATGATTTTTTTATCAATCCATATTATATTCAAAAAAAAAAAAATATACCTTTATAGATAAGCTGATTTTTTGTCCAACGAGAGATATCACTTTAACTTTCACCTTTTGTCCCCGGGTTACTACCTCCGCTACATTATGGACTTTACCTTCACTCCTGATTTGAGAAATATGGACAAGACCATCCATTTTCGTTCTGAATCCCTCGAGCTGAACGAAACAACCAAAGGTGACTATATTGGCTATCCGGCCTTCATATATCTGTTTACATCAAAATCGCGTTATAAAATAAATTGAGATTTATTAGAAGTTATAAAAAAATATATATATTTGTTCCATTCGAGATTAGTGTTGAACTGAAGTAGTCGGCCACTTTTAGATAGAGCTTGAAGACAGATAAATAACTAGATTCCACCTGATTTATAAATCGATCTAATAGGAGACAATCACTACGTTTTTAAAAATTCGAATTTCGAAACGTTCTTAACTGGTATATACTGGTTGACCCTCATTATTCGAGACAGCTGAAAAGGCATTTTTTTCAGTAAAAATTCTATAAGAATAGACCTATTTATTGAGTAGGGCTGTGATTATCTACTTTTTTACTCACTGATGAAATCTAGATATTTATATTAATACTTTATATGAGATTTTATTTTTAACTTATTTTGTAAGGCACATTAGCAATTGAATGAAAATGAGAATTCAGATCATTCATACTTATCTCCGTTATCTTATATAGATGCAAACATAGAAATTTTACTTTAAAAATATGTTAACTTACATTCCCGACTTCTGGAATTGTTGGTTGATCTGGTCTTCTTTTTCTGTGATCAAAAGGTTCTTTTTCTTTTGTCTTCGTTGGAGACCGTTTTTGTTGACGAGATGAGGAGTGTTTATCCCGACTTCTTGCCCTATGAGAAGGACTCCTAGACTTTGAGCGAGTATTTGATTTTGACCTACTACGATGCCTTTTATAAAAATAGGAACTATTTTAAAATATTAGCACAATACTGTTGTTATTTGACAAGTTTCATTGAGTTTATATTTTTTTATGTAGAGGAAAAAAAATGTTAACTTTTTATTAATATATAGATCAAAAAATTACTATAAATAAAATAATCTAGTAGATATATTTTCGCTGAATAGAATTATCTCACTAAAAACATGTTATTTACAAATGTGGAATATTATCAAATCAGCTAAAGATCCAAACCAACCCCCTTAGATTTTTCTTAAAATTTATATGATGATAATAAAAAAACAAACGAATAAAATATAAAATTTTAATTTCCAACTCGTTAGCTTCCTGAGATGTGGTCACCTTTAAAAAACGCAAAAATTCCAAAATACATTATATTTCATTTTGAATATTTCAAAAAATAGCTAAACCCATTTTAATTTTATTATGGCCCTCTAAATTTAAAAAAGGGGATATATCGAAAACTAAAAATGGCCATAAAAAGAAAATTGCCATTTTTTCAATATTTTTATGAATGGACACTAGATTATAGGGACGCACACTTTTCCAAAAGTTATGACACTTTAAAAATTAGTCGTATGGCTAAATTTATACATAATTCTTATAAAATTTATGCTTAGAATTTAACTTCGACAATATGGTGTATCTAAATTATTTATATTACATAAGAATCGGTGGATAATTTTATTATAATAAATATTATAATTATTTTATAATCTAAAAAATTTTAGTAAAATGCTGTTAAAAATCTATCTCCGAGACGTGCTGCAAAACTTAAATTTTCAATGTTGCTGACAAATAATATAATCAATTTGTGATATTATTTTTTCGATAATTATATAAATCTATAAGTGTTATTTGATTTTCATAAGGGTTTACATGCTTGCTTTACCCTCTACACACTTAATGTCTTCTAAACTATCGTAAGGAGTTTTGTCATTTGAAATTGAGAAAGAATTCCACTCAACCTTGATTCCAAAATCATTTTCATGGTTGAAAAGGTTTATAAAGATTTTTTTAGCTTATATATCGAGCAATAGCTCCTTTAAAAAAATAAATAAAAAATTTTAAACCTAAACAAATCTCTCTTTCAAAAATAGAATTACTTTTATTTGAAATAAAATACACAAGCGACGTGTTTTAGGCAATCTGATCTAATAATGTAACTTAGATGTTTGACGATCTCGTTTTACGGTAATAAACCATAATAGACGAAGTGTTAGTGATTAATAGTCTAATGGAAACCTTGATCTTAATCTAGATCTACAAAAAATATAGTTTTGCAAAGTCTGATATTATTAACTAGGGCTGTACCGATATTAGATAATGGTATCGAATGGGCGCCTATGTTAAACCTTTAGAAAAAATATCGGATCACCTAAAAATTTAACCGATATTGATTTTATACATATTTTTAATTTATTTTTGAAGTTACTTTCCCTTTCTCGTAATAAATCTTCATAGCTACAATCGCTATAAGAATGGAGTTTATAGGGGTGTTAGGAATGTAAATTTGTTAAAACCTATCTTCGTATCACTCTGGGTTCCTTTAAAATAAGTTAATATATTTTTATATATAATATAAAAGTAATCTATTTTTTTAGTTATTGATATAATTTCGAAAAAAATATGTGAAATAACTCTAGGACCAGTGCTCGTCGCAGTCTAGGACTTTGTCCAAATATAAAGCAGTTTAATGTCCATCTATAAAAAAAAATTGAAAGAAAATGGCAGTTTTCTTTATATGGCCATTTCCAGTTTTTGGTATTAAGCTCATTTTCGTTATAATAAATTTTATTACATATTAAAGAGCTATATGATAAAATTTAAATCATAATTTTAGCTAAATTATATTTAGAGCTATTTAAAATTAAATGTAGTATTTTCGAATTTTTGCGTTTTAAAAGGTGGCCATATCTCGGGAAGTAAGCCGAGTTGGAAATTAAAATTTTATATTTTTTATTAATTAGAGTGGCGTATATATTCATCTTAGAAATTTTTAAAAATAGATCAGCGTTGAGTTGAGAATCGAGTTTTTTTTGGATGGTTTCATAAATTTGAGTATATCATAGGCTTATTAAAAAACAAATCGAATCGTAACGACGAGTAAATTATTAGGCTTGTTCTAATAACGAATAAAATTATTCTATTTGAATAATCCGTCTTATCGGAATCGAATTATCCGAATTCTTCGGAATAATGATTAGTTAAAAATAAAATTTAATCATTTATCAATTTCCATTAATAGCTTCTCAATTTTGAGAGGTGAGGCGATTAACAAGGTGTACATCAACTGCTTGTAAAAAAAAATTATTAGTTGAAACTAATCTGTCGCAAAAAATAAATAACTAGTCTTATAAAAGAATAAACAATAAGAAAAACTCTTTGCCATAAAAATTGGCTTGGCGTTATAAATCAAATTAATGTATGAATTATGTTTTATAAAATTATACGAATCGAATCCAGTGTTGTAAATGGCTCGATTTGAGCCGATTTTTTAAAACGGCGAACTCTATATTTTATTCAGAAAAATATTACGCAAGCATAAAGATTTTGTTTATAGATAGCACCACGTTTAGGACATCTATTTGCGAAATCTCGAGGTTTAGGCAATATTTTCCTGGCTAAAATATTGAGTTAGCCGTTTAAAAAAATCGTCTCAAATCGAGCCGTTTATCAACACTATCGAATTCATGGAATACGAATAGTAAAATAAATTATTGGAATCGAATACAAATGGTAAATTATTCGATACGTTAACGGATCAAATAGGAATATGCGCTATTCGTCGTTTTTGAATAAGCCTATCTGATATGGCATAATAATAAAATTTAAAATATATTAAAATGTAATAATAAAAACTTTACCTTTTGTGTCTTTTATTCTTATGATCTTTATGTCTAGATTCATTATCATCAGAATCTTTCCTAACATTCATATATTATAATCACAATTCAATAAATATTGTAACTTTATATCTGTTTGATCTTTTGTTAGACTTTCTAAGTCTTCTAACATTGCATTTGCTATATTAGAATCTTTTTTCAATTCCTTTTCTAACATTGTCTAAATAAATTTTATATGATTACAACTATATAAAATATTTAAATATTGTAAATTAAAGGCCTGCAATGGAAGGGTTAAAAAAAGACAGGATAGGCAAGTTAAAATTATTTTTAAAACAATGGAAGGGCGGGTGAATTTAAAATATTTCTCTGCCGAAATGAAGAAAACTACATTATATCTATTTTTAAAAAAAATTTATTTAATAATATTGCATATTTTATAAATTTAAATAATAAGATATTAAAATATAATAGAGCCAAACCAATTAATTAAATAATTTAAATTTGGAAGGCATGTTAAACAATTTATTGTCACATAAAAATATATATAAAACATTTTTTATAAATAATAGTATTATAATTGTTAAGGAAGGGGAATTAATCGTAAGACACTTGATCACAATTTTCATCCATCTGGTCCATTTGATTCAAAATGGCGATTCATATAAAAGAATAAAAAATGTAATTTTTTTAAAAAATCTTTTAAATTTTGATGACATTTATAATTCTATTCTTCTCTTACAATGAATTATCATTTGTTATCATATTTTGATTATTTTAATTTTTAAATTTGATTAGCTATGAACTATGTCCTATGCCCAATATTTGAAGTATACTAATTTATATTATAGAATATAAAACACAAATAATAAAAATGAATATCACCAAAATTATGAATTTTTAACGATTTCTTTCTTCTATATAATAATAATATTTAAATTCATCATTTGACTATTTTTGCTATATTATAATAACAAATGCCATTATCTTTATCAAAATTATGTTGTTATCTTTATCAATCAATTATTTATAACTAATCAAGGAATTTTTTTTCATTTGTACCATTTTGATTCAATCACTTAGATAAAGGTATTAATGAAATATTGTTATTCATATCTCATTCCTTTAAACTTTTTCAATTTTAAAAAAATTAAAATTTATTTATTTGGGAATATAAACTCAATCTGAAAGCAATCAATAACTTTCTTTGAAATTTTTTACAGATTGTGGAGTGGATTTAATGATAAAGTTAACCTGCACTTGTCTTGAAAGAAATTTCCATATTTTTATATAATTATTAATAAATTAATACTTTAATTACACAATATATAGGATGGCCAACATAAACACACCCTTAATTACCTTGTTCAGCTAGAGATTCTAAACACAAAATGGATAGTCTCATCTAGTGTTGTTAAAGTAATTAGTTATCTTTTTGTAAAAAAATAATGTTAACTAATTTTTTTAATGTAATTAGTAGCTGTAACTAGTTACATTTTAAAATGTGTTAAACAATATATACCTGATTATTGTGTTTATATGATGATTTGTCAAATAAAATTACTATTTATTAAATATTATGTCTCACATACATAAATTCCTCTATCAAATGTTCTAGGATTTGGAGAAAAACTAGCACAACTTTAGGCACAAATTTTTATAAATAATTATTATATTTTTTTGTGCAAATATATATTGTTATTTTTTTCCACTGATAAAAATTATATGGCAAATTTGTTTCAGTGCAATTATTTCTTAATTTAAATTGTGTTTTCAGTTGATTTCCTTTTATTAAAATTTTAAAAAATTTAAATAAGTAACTTGCAACTAGTCATTTTTAAAATTTAACTATAACTTTTAAATAATGTAACTAATAGTTGTACAAGTTGTATTTTTAAGAAAGTAACTTGTTATTTTAAAAGTAAATTTTAACAACACCAGTTGTATCTATATTTATTAAATCAGGAGCAAAGTGTCAGATTTCTATTTTCTTAAATGTATATCTCATTAAAATAATTTTAAGTCAGAATTGATATGTATGAATTACTATTTATTTTTAAATTTCATGGAATGAAATCTAGTGCATCTAGTGTTGTTAAACGGCTCGATTTGAGCCGATTTTTAAAAACGGCTAACTCAATATTTTATCCAAAATAATATTACGCAAGTCTGAATATTTTGCTCATAGATGGCCCAAAGGTCTAGACATCAATTAGCGAAATTTCGAGGTTTAGGTAATATTTTTCTAGCTAAAATATGGATTTAGCCGTTTTTAAAAATTCAAAATGAGCCGTTTAACAACACTAAGTGCACCCATTAATTTTGCCAGTTTGTGAAATTTAAAATAATAAAATGGGTTTATTATAAATAGGTGATCATAGAAACTAATTGCCAGCCAAATGTTATTCCTTTATATTCAGTATCAGTATGATTTATATATTATGGTTTTAGTATATAAATTAATAATCTTTCAGGTATCAATAAGCCTGACCCAAAATTTTTCTAATAAATTTGTCCAACCCAGCCTGATTGAATTTTTTTATTTGTCCAAAGACCCCATCCAATATAAAAAATATTGGTCCTCCCAGCACAAATTAATTTAAATAGAGAAAAAATTTTTAAAAATATTAGTGCCTTGTTTCTTGCAAGAATTTTAAAATATATCAATTTATTTGAAAAATTAAACATAGTTAAAAATTTAAGCACCCCACCTAGTTCAATTTCTTTTTAAAAATATTAAGCCAAACCTTGCCCAACCCAAAATTATTTTTTAAAAATAAACTAGGCAGGTTCAGAAGATCTCTAATAAAGATAATTACATTTTCATATTTTTATTAATATTTTGATTTTTAAATTAAATAAATTACTTTAGAAATAAAATGAATTTATAAAAATAATTGTTTATAAGATACTATTTTAAGGAGTCTTGACATCATTTATTTATTTTAAATTTTACTTACCCTAACTTTAGGATCATTAGGAATGCATAATGCAGGAAACGTTTTCTTTAATAATTCTTTTTTGAAATCTCCATTTTGGTCTGGATTGTTCAATTTATCTTGAACTTTATTATTTGCTATGTCTATTTTCATTGTGTTAATTATTCTGTATAAATTCGCCGTAAAAGAATCCTATCAAAAATTTAATAATTAATAAAATTATTTATATATTACTGAAAATTCTGCACCATTTTCATCTAACAATTTTTTAAAATTTTGAAGTGATGAACTTTTACCAAATAAATGAATAACATATTCAGCTAAAATATACTATGCATGAAGATGTAAATATATTCACTACCTAAATCTTTATCGTTAATCCCAATATTATTTTCAAGTTCAGTACATATTTTTGAAACTAATGATAAATACTCTAATCTTGAGAGTTCTTCCATGAATAAAAAAAAAATATGGATTGATGTTGACAGCTCTATTAGGTAGTAAGATCAAGCTAAATTACAACGGGTTTCTTGTGATGAAAGGGCTCTTATTTTGCCGACTATATTTTAAAAAACTTTAAAGTTCCACTTGACATATGTTATATAATGATTAGTAAAAAACATAATTTGTAAATTTCGAATATTTTTTTCTAATATATCAACTGTTATATATAGGATTTACATATAATATTATTTAATTTATACTAAAGTATTGTATAGCATAAATTACAATTTTATTCATACATATTTTACATTCGATCAATTTATTTTATTTAACCCATAAACCTTTAATTCAATTAATTTAAGAATGTATATAAATATGTTTAAGTTCATAGATAGTTAGGTGTTAAATTTTTAAATTAATTTAAATATAAATTTTTACTATTTGTTTATCAACTTCTCTGCCTACCTTTACATGGTTGCAGCGGAAATTATAAACTTTCAAATATTTAATTCTTCTATAAAAAATAAAAATTTAGATACTATGACAGCAAAAAAACTTATTAATGGTATGGATGCAATTATATGGGCAATGGGATTTATATTTAGTAATGACACGGATGCAATCATATGGGCAGTGGAGTTGATGCACAAATGGAAACATATATGGTCAAACTAGATAAAAGAGGATTCTAAAAGATTATGTTTATTTAATTCTAAATCTGAGATGATAAAAACATATTTAAAAAGAAAAAGTATAAAGTAACCTTTAAAATAGATATAAATTATTTAATTAAATTAAAATGAATTACCCAATATAGAATTAAAAATGCATTTTTTTGGAAATGGAGACATATGAAATCTTAAATTAGGGATTTATCTAAAGACAAGGGTATAACAATCTCAATACTCATAATTGTAATTGATTGATAGATTATAACCAATTTATTATTATATATGTTGATAACACTAATGTCACAAATATCAAAATGTAAAATAATAACGATTGCAATAATTGAGAATCAACAATGAGTATAAAAATAGTCGATAATATATTATTTTGTCTTCATAAATCTTATAAAGTTATGAGATTTTTAGCTAACCCCTAATTTAGAATTCACAATGTCTCTGATAGTAAGACACTTCATCGTATTTTTTGTCCAATTCGTTCAAAATGGGGATTAAAGGGTTTGAAATGGTAAAAATGTTATTTATTCTTTTGGATTGGTAAAAGTTTATTTTTTGAATTATTTCTTCTATGTTATTCGCGATTCAAATAGACAGCAAATTAAGAAGACTCATAGAAAATTCTAATTTAAAATAAATATAATTTATCACAATATGGATAATTCTAGGGGCGTCGCTAGCCTTTACAATCTCGGGGGGCTCAACTAAAAAAATGTTATGCCTTAATTTGCGAGCCTTCGGCCCGTTTTTGCCTAGCCTTGCCGGGTTTTATATTAATATATTATACTTTTTTTAAATTTGCTAACTCTGAACAATTATTCTGAATTTCATATTTTGTCATTTATTATATTATGCATATAAAAAATAAACTGATATAAATAGTGAAAACAATACAAGATATTTCTAAAAATAATATTTTTTAATACAAAATCTATTTATTACAATATAATATATTTTCGATCGTTGTTATAAAATTTTTTAGTATAAAGAATTACAAGTGATAAAAAAGGTTAATTCATTCATACATATGCCTCAATTGGTAATGGTTTTTAAAACCACATAATATAATATAATTCTTAGCCACTTGCATTGAGAAAAGGTCATGAAACTAATCTAACTCTCTGTTGCCATTTTATACAATGTTTTATAGAATGAACTAATAAGGAGAAATTTATAGGTCTAACCAAATCAACAATTCTTGAAGAGAATATAAACGACAAATCCAAATCATAAAACTATATGGTGGTTAGAGCTTCCTCTTAGATCACATGGTGGAAGCTAGATAAGTAATCGATAAAATTATTGTGTGATATTAACATTTTTAACGATACATAAACGGCTACACAGTTTACAATTATTGCTTATCTAAAATATGCAATCATATGCTCTCAGCAGCTGTAGTAATAGTCTTAAAATATATAGCTACACAAATAATAGATGCTGATTAATATGGAGTCAGCCATAATCCTCACGATGTTAACTCATATCAGAATTTATTATGTTAGATAAATTGATAAAACAAAAACACTTAAAATCTTTAGAAGAAATTATGCAATATTGAAGCCTTAAGTTATTTACACGGCAAGGATGCTATATTAGAAATGAAACATTTTTCAACTATAAAATAAGAACCAGAGTGTTATGATTAAAGCAATTAATATTTTATATATTATTGTCGCACCACCTCTAGTTGGTATATTATATCTTATAATAATAGTTTGTAATAATATAAAAAATATACTCGTATTAAAAATTTAACTCAAAACTGTTTTTAAAATAAGAATAAAATAACTTTCCTAGATACACGTAAAAAAAAGGAAGAAAAGATACCTAATTTATTACATTTTGTGGGATAAATAATAAGATGCATAAATTTTAATAATGTTTCTAAATGAATAGATGGCGTTAAATAATTTAATGCAAATTGTTACTTATATTTATTATCAAAAGAATTTATTAGTAAAATTTATTAAAAATTAACTGTAACTAGTAGAAAGCCCGTCAAAAATGACGGGGAATTAGATCTTTATTCATTTTTTTACGATAGATGGCATGCCAGGTCAAAGCTCACAATATTAAGAAGCATATAATTATAATAAAGTTTATCAAGCCCAGCTCAACCCTTAATAATTTGTAAAAGATATTCCCATGTCAGGTACAAGCTAATATTATTTTTGAGGTTCCAAGCCTAGTCGTATTCAATATAATTTTGAAAATTTTTTCCCACCTCGGAGATAGTTAAATTTTTAATTGATTTATCATCACATGAAGGGGAAATATCTGATTTACCAATTTGTTTAAGATGTAAAAAAAAACATGTGAATTCCGTATTAAGGGAAACTGGGAAGGCCTGGCCAAACCACTTATTAGAGAATCATGACAAATAAATTAAAAATAACCGACTCTTATACTTTTTTGTAATATGATCAATTAAAATTATATCTAAAAAATAAATTGTTGTTTATTATATATTATGTTAAGTTAAAAAAAATGATATTTATTTAAATTACAAAAATGCCATTAAACACTAATGAAACTTATATGCAAATTATTTATATATTTTTTAAGATATTTTTTTTATTGACATATAAATTTAGGATAATTTTTTAAAAAAATAATGAGGATTAATTATTATGTATTTGATAAAATTAAGAGCAAATCCTTGTTGACATTTTAATTTTTGTGGAAAAAGCGACAAAATAAATCTGGGCGGTTGTCTGGAGAGGAAATATTTAATGTATAATTTTATATCATTTAGGGTTGTAGATGAAAGTAATGACGGATTAACAAAGCAGTGTACAAAACACATTACGTCCTGATAAAGATGATATGCCTATGCCTTGGGATACTGGTAAAAGAGGAACGCAAAACGATATTTCTGTCAATGTCAGCATTGGTATCCCCCTCTAAAATAGAATCATGAACGACAATGTTAACTCAACTATAAAACGGTCGTAAATATTGTTATAAAGGCCACGACAGAACTACTGCATATTTTTCCATTAATAAAGTTGATGAAATTGGCCATACTGTACATTCAAGTTTGAACATTCCTCTAAATATTCATGATAGTTTTTAGAGAATCGGATAAAGTAATATTTATATTAACTCCTAGTGAAGTGAATGATAGTACGGAATTAAATGCTTATATTTGTTAAAAAATAGGCAGAGGTGGCATAGGGATTGTGGTAGTGGTGATAGAAATATTATTTGGAGAACTGGGTGAAAATAAAATAAACATAGATATAAATCATAAGATAAAAAAAACAAAATAAACCTCCAGATGAGTTCATTTCAAGCGTAGTTCTCTATTATTTTGTCTACCATTAACTCTAGAATGGGTAAGGCGTTTGTTTAATCGTCATTATTTTCTTTGCTTATCTTTAATAGATTCATCATGTTTTGTAGCAATGTGAGGGATGAAGGTTGGGTTAGCCTAGAAAAATAAAGAAATCAGGCAAAAATATAAATGAACATTATTATTGAAATAAAACGAACATTAAAATACTGTAAAGATGGGTCAATAATAGATACATATATCTAGTAGTTGGAGGGATATCATCAAAATGGGGGACTTATCGAGCCTATTATGATATTCTAAAGGTTTGTTTTGCACTTGTTCATTATTAATGGCTGATATATCAATATTTGAACAATTATAAAGAGGAAATAAGATGGGGATAGTTTTCTAGAGTAAAAAAAATAATTCTCAAGTTAATTTTATAAGGTTGGAATAAAATAAAATACCATTGAGAGATCAATTAACAAACTTAAAAAAAAATAGGAACCTTGTGAATAAGTATAGAATAATTTAAATAATATATAAATACCGTAATATGTATTTTTTTGGAATAAATATAAAATCATAAAAATAGAAAACCCCGTTTAGTATTTTTTATTGAAAGAATAAAAAAGAGAATTATTAAAAAAGGTAGGAACCTTAAGAATAAATATATAATTTTAATTGAATAGAAATAAATATTGTAATATATAATGATTTTTTAGAATAGATATAAAATCATATATAAAAATAATAATAAAAATAATGTACTATCTATATTTTTTTCAGCATTATACAAAATAATCAGCAGGAATAATAGAGCAATGGTGGATCCGACAAAATGGTAAGCTTTTAAAAAGTAGGATCCTTATAAATTGTTATATTAATTTAGTTAAATTTTAAAAATGTACTTGTATAATTTTCAGTTAGACAAAATATTCATCAGAGATAAAAGGGCTCAATGTGCGGCCCTACAAAATGGATAGCTTAAAAATACGAAAAAATTTTCAAGCATCCAAGATTTTAATAATTTAAAAAGATTTTCTCAAGACTATTTCAATACCTACCAAGCAAATATTAATTTTGAGAAATATTTTTTAAGCCCAGTCCAACCCATAATAATTTTGAAAAAATTTTCCCAAGCATAGAGATATTAAATTTATAATTAATGAAGGGGAAATTTCTGATTTACCAATTAGTCTACAGGAAAAATATATTTCTTTATAAAAATATTAACATAAGACTAACATTTAACATTAAAAAATCCCAATATAGGTTCAAGCCCACAATATTTAGAAAAAATTTTCAAGTATCCAAGATCTTAATAATTTAAAAAAAATTTCTCAAGCCCAGCTCAATTCCTAATAATTTTGAAATGCTTTCCAATATAAATATGAGATATATTTTTTAAGCCCAGTCCAACCCATAATAATTTTGAAAAAATTTTCCCAAGCCCAGAGATATTAAATTTATAATCAATGAAGGGGAAATCTCTTATTTACCAATTAGTCTACAGGTAAAAGATATTTTTTTGTAAAAATATTAACATAAGACTAACATTTAACAATAAAAAATCCCAATAAAAGTTCAAGCCTACAATATTTGGGAATAATTTCCAAGCATCCAAGATCTTAATAATTTTAAAAGATTTTCTCAAGCCCACCTCAATCCCTAATAATTTTGAAAACCAAGCCAATATTAATTTTGAGAAATAATTTTTAAGCCTAGTCCAACCCATAATAATTTTGAAACCAAGCCCAGAGATTTTTAAATTTATAATTAATGAAGGGAAAATCTCTGATTTATTAGTCTACGGGGAAAATATATTTCTTTATAAAAATATTAACATAAGATTAACATTTCACATTACAATATAGGTTCAAGCCTACAATATTTATAAAAAATTTCCAAGCATCCAAAATCTTAATAATTTAAAAAGATTTTCTCAAGCACATTTCAATCCCTAATAATTTTTGAAAACCAAGGCAATAGTAATTTTGAGAAATATTTTTTAAGCCCAGTCCAACCCATAATAATTTTGAAAAAATTTTCCCAAGCCTAGAGATATTAAATTTACAATTAACGAATGAGAAATCTCTGATTTACCAATTAATCTATAAGTTAACTCAGTTAAATTGAATATCTAAATAAAATATTAATAATTTGTAATATTTATTAAATAATGTATTACTTTGACAATATGTTAATATGGCCTCCTACAGTCTAATATTTTATAACCAATTATCTATAATAGAGGATTATAAACTATATGTCTACTTATTTTTTATAAAGAAATCTCTTATACTTATTTGGACTATTTTTAGGGCATAGTAATTAAATTTAAAAATGAATAATATAGTTTGATTTTAACTCGGCTAATTACAATATTAAATTTGTTAATTTTCAATTAATAAATGATTATATTTATTTATTTAATTAGGGTTATATAATAAAGACAAGCGGGGAAATTAGCTTCTCTTGGACGGTATTGATAGGAATTAGTAGGGTATTTGATGTCGGTTGAGGGGAATTGCTTTGTAGAATGGATATTAGTAGTGCGGAATAAGAATTTTATTTAACAAGCAAACAGCAGTTTTATTATTATATAAAATTAACTAAATTTTGATATCATGTAAAATAAACTGATAATATATAATTTTTTATCAGGTTTAAAAATATAAATCAATTACGATTACAATTGTTATTAAAAATAAAATTAAATTTAAATTTTAAGCAAAAAAATAAATTTAAAAGCCTTTAAAAACTGTTTTGATTATAAATAAAATTTTTGATTATAAAATTGAGGAGGAACAAATGAAAACTTTTAAAATATCGAGAATAAAAAATCTTTCTTTTCACAACCGTCTCTTATCTTAAGACCCATAACAAATGCGCTTAGATTTTATCCAGTCTCTTGAAAACGTCTCTTAATCTTCAGACCCATACTAGGCGCACATAGGTAGTCTACAGTCTCCGCACCAGCTTCCAATAAACTGGTTTTTCTATCCTCCACCATAAATACAATCGGGGAAAAGTCTTGTCTAAAATAGAATATTAGATGTCGGTCTTGAGAGAATTAGTAGGGATTTAATTTATCAAGCAACTAACAGTTTTATTATTATACAAAATTAACTAAATTTGATATCATGTAAAATTAAATGATCCAATTTATAATATAAGATCTCTTTTTATATCCAAATAAATCAAATATGTAAATATCAATGATAATATCATTGGTATAATCATTATATCATTATTATCTATATATGTATTATAATGCAATTATACATATAATCACTATATTACTACTACATGGAGTTGAAATATATTAAGCATATTCTCTTAAAATAAATTGATTTAAAAATTTTATATTGTAAGTAACTTGATAATGTTGCATTTGGAAATTAAAATTGAGTCATTGGCTGGTTGACTATATACACAGTATGCTATTAACCAAATAATAAGGGTCATAGCTAATTATTTATAAAAATATTTACCAATAAGTGATTTACATTGTTCTATGGTATGATCCTGGGATTTCATGGACTAAGATTAAAAAATACCCTGTCCTAAGCAACTCATTTTTCCACATCGGTAATATGATGTGGAATTACTCTATGGATAGTATATTTCAAATGATTAAAATATAGAATGTCATGTCCTTTTTTGGATTATTAGTAATTTTGTTTTCTAAAATTACATTACTAAATTGATTATATCTAGTTAGATTGCTAAATTTGATTATATTTAATTCTCTCAAAAATAATTTTAATGTTGTTTGACACCGTTTTATTTCCATTATTATGATTAAATAAAATATTCCCCGCATTTTAATGGACTAATCACAGAATAGGATAAAATTTTACGATGAATTGCACATGCGATTATAAGCAGGGAAATCAGAAACACATGGACCATCTCAATAAAAACCCAAGCAATGGACAATCAGGTAATGATGATGTTATAACAAATGAATACAACCCACCTCTGCAACGGAGTATTAATGATATTATCAGTATAGATAAAGAAGATGAAAGCTTACAGAAATATAAAGAGAAGCTCTTGGGTGAAGCTGTTCATGGGAAAAAAATTATATTAGGTCTGTTTTTCTAGTTAATTTATAAATTTTTTGTCATTAGATAAAACCAATATGAATTTTGTTTTGCCAAAGAGTTTAACATTGATTGTAGAGGATAGACCTGACAGAGAATTAGATTTAAGTGGTAATATATTATAATATATACATATATGATAAACCATATTTTCTAAATCTTATTCTAGGGGACTTATCCAAAATAAAAAATGACCATGTATTTATAAAAGAAGGAGCTCATTATGCTCTAAAAATTAATTTTTATGTCCAAAGAGAAATGGTTTATGGTTTAAAATATGTTCAAACATTTTCCCGAAAGGGAATTAAAGGTAGTACAAATTTTATTAAATATTTTTTGTCTTTAAATATCTATGCCTTTAATTTTTGTAAACTTTCATCTTTACAAGAAGTTCTGAAATGTGATTTTAAAATTGTTGAACTATTTAGATTGGATAATATAAATACCACCAATTTATAATTTGGAAGGTTTAAACTAGAGACCAGTTCTTCCCTATTTTGGATATAAGCAGTTCTGGTATGATATAACATCTTTTAAATTTCATTGTTTGAAATTTATTGTAAAATTAATAAAAACAAAGCACAAAAAATGGTTCTATCTAAAAAAAATTAAATATTAATTTTTGAGATATTTAAATATTATTTTACAATGGAATTTATACAGGGTTAAAAAAATAAGTCAAAGATAAATTAATTTGCATATGCTTAGGCCCAGGCTTAAGAAATTAATATTAAAAAATTGGACCTGGTTTAATGAATTATATTTAGGGCTGTGTTGATCTGCATATTTTTCACCGATTTGATCAGATATTAATTCAAAACTGATACCAATATTTATATTGATTTTTCACTACCCCCCTCTGTAATTAAGAAATCAATATTTTTTATGCAAAAAATCAAATTATACATTTAATTTAATTTTTTTATTTAAGACTATAATTTAAAAAAAATATATTATAATAGATAAAAAAAATATTACTCTGTAATTAAGAAATCAATATTTTTATGCAAAAAATCAAATTGTGCATTTAATTTAATTTTTTTATTTAAGACTATAATTTAAAAAATATATATTATAATAGATAAAAAAAATATTATAATAATGTAAAATAAATATACATAACATAAAATAACAAAAAAAGAAAAGTAAAAAGATCGGATCTTATTTTTACAGGTTTCGGTCCGATCCTATATTTTTTGGAAAACGCTAAATATTGGTGCCAATCCAATCCTATATTTAATATTGGCACAGCCCTAATTATATTATATTTTGTAGTGCTGTAAACGTTTCCACGAAAAAGAAACGCGTTACCGTTACTTGTTACATCTGAAAAAAGGAACATGTTAACATTACTCGTTACCTTTTCAAAAAAGGAACGTGCGTTACTAGCTTTTTAAAAAAGTAACGGGCTACTCGTTACTTAAAAAAATTAAATATATACAAAAATAATATATTTTTTTTCTGACAATATATAAAAAAATAAAACTTTACAAAAAGAATATATAAGATCGTTTTATAAAAAAAATATTTATATATATAAATAAAATTATACAAAAATAATATATTATAAGATAACATCTTTATGTAACAATTTTTAGCAACAATTGATTTCAAAATTTTGATCAGACAAACAAGAGTGCTTAGTGCTCAACACAGCTGGTTAAATAATGGGATGTTATATATAGTATTTTAATAATAAATAAAATCTATAAAGAAATTCTCTGTAAAATTTTGTTATTGGATAAATCCTGGCTACGCCACTATTTCATTTAAATATAATATATATATATTATTTAAACAAGGTTTTTTAAAATCACTATTTTTTATTCTTTAAATTTATTAAAAATTATAGTCAAACCAATAGCAATACTAAAACAAGAAATAGAAGATATAAAAAACTCAATATAATACTTTGAACTAAAACCAATATTTTGTTAATCTTGGGTTTTTAATGTTGGTTCCCAGCCCAATACTGTAGTATAATTTAATTGCTTATATTTAGGGCTGTGCCAATCCACATATTTTTCACTGATCCAATCCGATATTGTTTTAAACCCGATTCGATATTTATATTGATTTTTCATCACCCACCTTTGAACCAAATGTAAGATTTTCTGTTAATAAGCTTCTAAGATATGGAGTATCGATATCCCCAGCCTTACTGGTAAACTCAGATGATTCCGCAGATAACGCATTTTGCAAAATTATCTTTGTCTTTTGTAAAATATTTCCATAATTCAGATACCATATTTAAAAATATTCTTTTATTTAAAGTTTAAATAAAAAAATTGGCGTTATTATTTAAAAAGATTTAAGATAATTAAAACTTTGGGTGTTCCTTTCTATTTATAAAAAAAACTTTTAAAATACTATAAATCTATTTTAAAAAAGAATAAAATTTAGAGGGTGTTGTGCATTGCATTGTTTAAAAAAAAATTATTTAGAAAATATTATAAAAATGTATAATAAATATACATAACATAAAATAACAAAAAAAAGAAAAGTAAAAAGATTGAATCGGTTTTTTATAAGTATCGGCCCTATCCGATATTTTGGAAAAGGCTAAATATCAGTGTTGATCAGATCCGATATTTAATATCGATACAGCCCTACTTATATTTTAATTTCATGATTAAGCTTTTCAAAATATTATGAAGGAATATTATTCTATTATTAAAGTAATGTTTAAAATAATGATATATTTATTTTTTTACCTTAAAATGCTTTTTTAAGTTTGAACTGCTGGACATTGAGGTTGAAATATTTGTGTTGGGACATAATTTACATTTACAAAGTGTAGACTTGGTACCATTAATGTTCTTTATTGGTTTTAAATATATTTCAAATTAGGGCCAGGGAAGAGTTAAATCATCTTCACTGAAGAAGTAAGTACTACGGATATAATATTATTAACACAAATTATAAGAATAATAATATCATTATTAACATTTACTTTGAATTTTGATTAAATATTAATTTCGACAGAAAATTTAACAACGAGAAGTTAAAATAAAAATGAAGGATATGAATTAAAACTCGGTTTAAATTATTTATATTAAGAATTAAAAAATAAATAAAAGTAATTTTATAATTGTGTTTTTCTTTTTGTTGATATTTTTTAAGAAAAAAGTAACGTATTGCGTTACCGTTACTCAAAAAAAGGAACACGTTACCGTTACTCAGGTAACTGGCGTTACTTTTTGACGTTATATCACAGCACTAATATTTTGCTATGAATAAAATAAAATATTAAATGGCTATCAAACTATTATAATTATTTTTATTCCATTGCTGATGAAGAACTGTTAAATATATAGAGTAATGCCATGTCAAATTAATGAAAAAGTGCATTTTTTGATTTTTGTCTTGCTCTGAATATGATGACTATAATTTGAACAGGGCTCATTTTTAATTTTTGGATTTAGGTATTCATTAAAAACAAATCAATTTAAATATTGAATTTAGTATACATGACCAGTTGCATACACAGAATTTAATATTGGGGGGGGGGGGAAATTATTTAAAAAAATTCCCTTTAGTTATTAAGAATATCTCTTCAGAAATTTATTAGAACTAGTGACAATAAAATATTGACAATTTCTAATTCATAAATATAAATGATAAAATATTAAATATATATAACCGGCATATGAATCACTATAAAATAAATGTCTCAAAAAAGAGCTTTGTAAAAAATATAATTTTTTTCTATTTTAAATTTGATATATTTTAAAAATATTAAGCATAGTCATGCATCATTTTCTGAAATTTTATTTATACATATTAGCTTGGTATCTTACAAGAGTTGTTCGCTCATTCTCAATCTTTGCAGTTAAAGAATGAGTTTCAAATGTGAAAAAGATCTATTAATATTACCTATATTAAATATATTTAAATGAAAATATGATAAAATAGCAAATAAGGTTTTGGATAAAATATATAAATAGGTGCTATCGCCAAATCCAGTAATAATGTTTCAATACATTTCTCTGCAATTTTTGAACAATCATTAATAATATCTGAAGCTGTTTCAATAATCAATATTATAAATCATCAACAAGTTTTAGCATTATCATCCAACTTCTATCCACTTAATTTCATTTCAGATTTTTAAATCCTCGTTTTTAATTAATATATTATATAATCTTACCAAATATTATTGGCCATTGGCAATGTTAAATTTACAATGTAAATTTATATCTATGGTAAAATATTTAAATCTTAAACTCATAACCCCTGGGAATCCAAAAGATCTGTTGATTTTGCAGGTTCTTTCATCAATCCCTACCCCACTAATAAGAGATTATTTGGCCCTTGAGATTCTATTAAATTCATTCCTTTGTTAACAATTGACTTATTAACAAAGAGGTATTATATTAGCTAAATAGTATATCTAATGAAATTATAATCTAATCTCAATGAAAGCTGATCTTATTATTTCTTAAATATTTTTTTATTGTTACTATTTCTTTAGTTACCATATTTTTTTTATGCCTAAATTAAATACGCTAAAAAAACACTTATATTTTGTTTATAGGTATTTAAGCCCAAAATAAACACTCTTTGTACTGTGGTCTACTTTCGCCTTGTTCTTTGAAAGTCGTTTCCTTACTGAACCGTTCCTTCGTTAAAAATAATAGAAATTAAACACATGTTTATGGGAAAAATAATATTAATTGTTTTAACCTTAATTCCAGAGAATATTCCAAATTCGGGCCGTCTTTTAGACCTTTCGGTTTTTTATATCGAGTTACTATTGATTAATTAAGTTGTGTTATTAGATGCATTGGATGGGTGCCTTTGAAAAGACATCTATGTCCCTTAATATTGATAACAATTGAGATCGAATTGTTTTAATTTTGAATATTATGGCATGTTACGCCGAAATAAATTGTACGAGTGGACCGTTCTATATGCTATATTTGGAGTGAGCAATTTTAACTAAGTTACACCCACCCCCATCCCTTAAATTAAAGATATGCGATAGACTAGCCCACAATCCTGTTGAAAAAATAGTTTAAAAATGCTATACACTCTCTCCCATTGGTTTAAAAATAATTTAATAAGTGATTTGTTTGATGCAATATTTTTGAAATAAATATATTCTAAATAAAAAATATAAGACTCGCTCTTCTCATTTAATATTCTTACCCCCCCCCCCCCCGCTCTTTATTTAATTTTTCTTATCGTTCACCTATTTAATTTAACTACCTGGCTGATTCGTTGCAGACTTTAACTTCAAATATACTCCTGTAGGCTGGTGCCTACTTATATATATATATAATTATTTCTTAAAATAAAAATAATTTTTCTATAATTATATTAAACACAACTAATTATGTTAGATCACAAGAAAGTAATTAATACCCTGGTTTTATGAGTGTTTGTTTGTTTGATATTAATAATATAAGATTTTTTTTATTATATATAAAATATTGATTTTAAATTTAACATTTGTTGAAATCAATAATTTGAATTACTTATTATTTGTATTTCGACAAATTTTTAGTCGACAAAACGGTGCATATGATCGGTTGTTATGGACCCAAAAACGATTTACAACATTACACAACGCCCATTGAAGAAGCCCCATCCGGGTTATTGGCTAGGGGAACATATAACGTTAAATCCATATTTATTGATGACGATAAAAGGGAACATTTGCGATGGGAGTGGGTTTTAGAGATCAAAAAAGATTGGGACGAATGTTGCGGCTAAAAATCAAATCATATTATTTTAGTTTTACACTTGATTTAAAAGATCAATTGTATAAGCTTTTTCGCGCGCTTATATCTTCATATTATGCAATTATTAATTGAATTGAACTATCTTTTTACCAATTATTTTATCATGTCGAATTATATATGTAAATTTATTTAATATTTATATGTATAAATTTTTAATTAAGCTAATCAAATAATCTCAACCACGGCTCAATATTAAGCAATCATTTTCATTTATTTTATTTATATTTAATAATAAACAACTAATTCAGATAAAAGAGTTATTGTATTGTATTAGATAGCGTCGATAAAAAATAGTTGTTACATTTTTTGGAATATAACGACCAAAATAATATATATATATATCATTTAGTTTCTTCTCACTTAAATAAAGCTTTCATATAGAACTTATGGTTAGTGGTTATTTTGATTTATTTTGCTAATGAGGGGAAATAAGGTATCCTCATTGACTTTGGGGGGTCATGGAAGATCCTGACACTTTGTCCTTATAGCCAGTCCACCCCTGTGTTATATGTGGTTATAACTTTATGGAAATACTACTTTTATTATTTATTTATTTTTACTTTGAACACTTTTATTACGCAATGATAATTTTTTATAGTTTATATGTATAATGGCCATACTATAAAATCGGATATGGGATTTCAAGTTCCTAAAAATAATGATTTGTATTTTTTTAAAATAAAAATTATTTTTGATGTAATTGGTTCTCATTTTGTCCATATTTTTTAACTTACCTAAGGTTCCCCTTGCTGTATATCCAAGGAAAGAGATAATGATTGGTATAGAAATATAATTAGCTAATTTTGAGTATTTTTTTTATGTCTCGGCGATATCAACCATTGTATTATAAATTTTTCAGAAAGGTGGAGAGATATAGGAAAGAAGTCTCATATTACGGATTTACCTAAAGGCCAAGATGCTAAAGTAACTATCTAGTCTCAGACCATCTGATAATTAATTAGAAGAATAATTTGTCTTTGGCTATTATATACAATAAAGTCTCCCTTTTAAATCAATCGACTTTTCACATTTTGTGCATGTGTGTGGTTGAACGATGTCACACCCAATTCGATATCCTATGACAATCTTATTTGTTCATCGGATAAGAGGTTGCCTAGGTTACCACTTGGCGGCGTACTCTCAACCAACCACTAGTATAATCCAGTTACGAAGTGTCTTGGTTAATACTAGGGAAGCATTTAATTTTTTACTTGTGTAGCGATATAAGGATTACGATTTCTATATAAGCGGAATTTGTCTTTATTTTTGAGTAAAATGTTCAAGTACTAAATTGTAAATGTTATTGTTAGATTTTGAATTTTTTCATTTGAAATCTATGAAAGATTCCACAATTATGTTTTTTACAATAAATTTTTTTCTTTTGAGGATGAAAATCTCACCTCTGTACTTGCGGTTATTGGAACTAAAGTTAATATGAATTTGCAATATTTAAAAAAGGCTTTTTGAACGTGTGTTATATTTAAATTCCAGCATTTCATCGATATTCTTTTTAAATTCGTTCCTTAACATTATCATAAATTAAAATAAATTGATAAATTTTTTATGAAATGTTTGGAGTTCGCCATCCAGTTTGCCACATTGTAATTATCGGATCGGACACTGCTAATTCTAAACTGATTTAAATAATTTAAAGATATCGTTGAATGGTACGCAAAAGCACTTTGCTGCACCAAATTTCTTCCCAGTTATGTTTTTTTTTGCTTCTCCAACGCCTATTTTTAAACGTATAATAACAAAACATATTCAAAAGGAATTTCTCTTTATTTATTAAAAATAAGCAATTTTATATTTGGTTCAGCTGTATTAATTTTTTTTAAATGTTATTTTTTAACCCAGTATATTAATAGTATACCTTTTTTAACATAGGGTAGTTATATTTTTAAATAAGTTAAAAAAAATGCTATTGATTTTTTTTAACGTAAAAAAGAATATTAATTTTTTAACATAATAAAAAATTAGTATTAACTTCTTAACGTATAATATAATTAATAATTATTATATTTGATGTTTTTTTTTAAATTATGAGAAGCAGTGCTTCCCTTGTTTTCACGGATGCAAGTAAAATATATAAGATATTCTATTAAATTTGTAAAATAACCAGGGTTTAAGATTTGCTCAAAATTCAAAAAAATTGAAGATTTATTGGCAAAAAAAAATTTTGAGCAAGCAAAGAAAATTTTTGAGGAAAATAAAAAATGTTTTTTATAAAAAAATCTTCTATGATTTTTCTAAAATTTTTAATTTGATTGCTCTAAATTTTCATGTCTGAGTTTGCAATTCCCAAATTTATGATATAATGTTAGGTTTCAGGTAGTATAATTTTTCAGAAAAAATTCAGGGAAAATATGAAAAAACTTCAAATGGTGAATAAAAATAGGAAAGGTTTTCTGGAATTTATCATTTTCTTCTATATTCATATTTAATTAAAAATTTTATTTGGTCCATTTAACAATTGTATTTAAAGTTGATTGGGGTCCATTTAACAATTGTATTTAAAATTGATTGGGGTCCAGTAATAAGTACATTTTGTAGTGTGAGTTGATTGGGCGAAATTAATATATAATATAATACTAGGAATTATTAATTTATTCCTTCATCAGTATCTTTTTGATGGTAGGTGGTAGTGCATATTAGTATGATATCTATATCTGAAAAGGGCTTCACACAAAAAGCAATTGTTGATGTTTAGCTATGGGGTTTGGTATTCTTGAGGCATATTTCTTGCTATTGGTCGAGTAATTAGGATTGTTTCTCATGATATTAAGAATATGTATGACAAAATTATTTTGAATCGTAAAATGTTAAAAAAATAATTTTGAAAAACATTTCATTAGGATCAATATTTTGATTTCATCATACATTTGTTGTAAAATTTATGGTAGGTTGGTTAGTAAACGGCATAACATCTCTACTCTATTGAATCTCTCATCAAAAGATTAAAATATCTTATTCCATATTTTAAAACTTCTATATTAATATTATCTGTAATACGTTGGGGTATTAGAGCCTAGAATTAAAATAGAAATAAAATTAAACCATAATATAAATTCTAATTAAACTCTATTAATTATAAATTAAACTATTATAAATTAACATAAAAGGAAAAAGTAACAAAAAATAAAACAAAAAGAAAATTATTAAAAATTAAGAAATTTATAAGCGAAAAATCAAAAGTGAATAACTCCAATTGTTAAGATCTTAAAGTATGAAAAATCGACAATTATCCCTCGTTTTCATCTCATTTGCATAGTATAAAACTTAAATAATAAAGTAATAATTTTTAAAACATTATTTTTGTTTGTATATTATCATAATTTGAATAATGCATTTTTTTTAATATATGAATACAACATTATCTTATCTTTGAAAATTAAGATTTTTTTTCATGAAAAAAATTTCATTAAAATTTTTATTTTATAAATAAAATGATGTATAGAATTATCAATAGCAATTTAAACAAAACATTAGAGATGTAGTTTACTATTTTTATAATAATGGTCTTTTGATTTAATTTCATAAGTAGCTGAAATAAAAAAATCCTTTTTCATTGTCATGAAAAGAACAATGATATATATAACATATGATTGGAAAAGGATAATGGCATATTATTGAATTTCATTATATTAAAACAATTTTTTCTCTTATTTTAAATAATTTAAAGGTAATAATTCTTTTACCATATTTGTGATTGCGATTTTCATGCATAAATTTGAATCTAAACTTTAAACAATAAAATTCAAAAAATATTATGGTAAGCGGAAAATGATTCCCCGGAAAAAAAATCCCGGAAAAAAATTCCCGGAAAATAAATCCCCGGAAAAAAAATCCCCGGAAATTAATTCCCCGGGAAAAAATCCCCAGGAAAATAATTCTTTGGAAAAAAAATACCCGGAAAATAATTCCCCGGAAAAAAATTCCCCAGAAAATAATTCCCAGGTAAATAATTCACCGGAAAAAAAATCCCCGGAATAAAATCCCCCTGGAAAATAATTCCCCGGAAAAAATTTCCCCACTATATATTGAATTGCTACATTGCTAAACTGCTTTGCTAAAAAGCAATAAATCATAATCAATTATAAATCAATCAAAAATTTATTACGTATATTTTTTTAATGATAATTTTTTAAACTTTTTTAAAAATATATTTAAATCATTTTTTTATTATAAATGAAGAATACTGATTAAATGATATAGTATATAATTTTATTTTTATTTAATATTATTGGTAAGAAATTTATTTTTCTAGCTTATTAAAACAAATATACATTTTATTCAATTTTAAAAATTAACAAATATATATCCGTAAGAGGGCGTTATATGTTTTAATATGTATCATTTTAGGAAACGGAATGATGATTGGATAGCACTTTTTTTTATATTTGGGTATATATACATATGAAAAACCTAAAAATTAAAAAAAAATTTTAGGTTTCTTTAATGTTTAATTTATGAGTAGGTTTAGAATAGTAAAACAATGGAAATTTTCTAAAGTAAATGTTGCTGGCGTTATTTATCAAAATCTCTTCATTTTTGTTTTATACGTGTATATTTACGTGCTAAGCATTATCCTAAAAAATATTTTGAAAATAATTTTTTGGGATTATGTTTTATATGTATTTATAGATATATAAAACAAAAATGAACAATTTTCAAATTATATTACTAGTAAATTTGAATCTAGGAAAATAATTCCCCGGAAAAAAAATCCCGTGACCCAGATCTGCTCTGCAGTATTTAATTAAATAGAAATGTTTTTTAAAGTCAAATTTCTTCGAGGATTTGAGATTTTAAATAATAAAACGAAAGTTAAATAAATCTAGTTCACCTTTACACACTTTCATCAACTTTTAGGTATTTATTGAAAAATTATTTTTACACAAATTTTAATCATTTTTTTAGAAATATGATAAAAGGCTTTTCACAGTTTACTGACTCTTAAATAGCGCCCACTTTTGTTTTTACAAGGATAAACTATTAAATAATATAATTTAATAAATTTTGTGGCGAAATAGGAAATTAGCAATTCAATCTGATACCCTCTATTTGATAAAAATTATTTTACTGAAGTATTTACCTACTTTAAGAATTTAACTGACTGAATACAAAATCACTATAAAACTTGCAAAATTATATTTTTTACTGCCCAATTTTAATTAAATACTGCCAAAAGTAATGAAAATGCTGACCACTTTAATCAAAATACATCCAGAGGTGATTATCAGCAGTGAGTATTATATTTTTCTAATCTAACAATTATTATTTTGCTTATGAATTTTTTTCAAAAGTTACAGAAAAGAAATAATTATAATTTTATTAAATGATATATAGAATAATAAATTATATTATTCAAAAGAAACAATTCTAGAACGTATATGTTCTCCAATTGAAGAGAGAAAATTGGGCAAGTCCCTTCTCTCTTCTAAATAATCAATGCATAAATTTTTTAAAATAGTTTGTTTCGTTGCATAAATACGATTTTATTTGGGAGTGTATGTCCCAATATTCCATTGGCCGATTTTTCCCATATCAACCGCTATTTCCATCCTTATTTTTTCGAGTAGTTCCCATATCTTCGGTTTTTTGTTGCCTACAATATGCTTAAATCGGTTATTCCATCCTTCACATACATTGTTTGTTCGATTTTCCCCAGCAATCGTAACATTGAACACATTCCATGTTTCTGGTGGGAACAATGGCTCTACTTGCCTTTGAGAGTTTTTCCCATGTCTCAATTCTCCATTCACATAATTTTTATCAAAATAAAACAATAATTCTTTGTATTCATCCGATACAATGGTTTTTAAATACTCCATACCTCGTTTGACATCGTGTATAGGTAAGAATGCTAATCCATCGATCATAGCTGCAAATAAGCATAACACTGGATCATTCCGATATGATGATTCTAACCCCAATTCCTGAATCTTTCTATGAGTTGATTGAGTTAGATGATAAAAACATCCTTGGATGTTGATATCTCTACCTAAAAGTTGAAAAAATATAGATTATTATGTCTTTATCAATTTTTATTAATTACACTGTGTGACAAGAAAAATGGGAGAAAAAATAAATAAAAACAAGTTTTGGTGCAGAATTTGACATTGAGATAGAATTCGTTTTCTAAGTTTTCCCTTCACGTCAAGTTTTAAAAATATTATTGTATAAAGGCTACTTTTCGAAATCTCAAAAATGGTAAAATTTAGGTCTTTATACGGATATATTTTAAAAATTATCAAATGAAAATCCCTGAAAATTGGTGATAGTGTTAGACTTATATTTCCTTATAAATTTATTAATTTTTATAATTTTTTATCGATTGCTTTTTGAGAAAAATGGTAAAGAATTTCGTTTTGGGGGTCTTAAGTTTTCAATTTAAATTCCCGGCAAGAATCGTATAAATATGTTGACGGACTACTGCTGGACTATCTTTTTTGAAAATAAATCATCAACTTCATATTCGCGGAAATATATTTAGATTTACCATTAAATGTTTTTAAATTCGATAAATTTTAAGTTATTGTTTAATTTGTTTTAAATTCAATAAGTTTATTGTATATTACAAGTTAAATCCTATATAATAATGAAGGAGGGGGTGAGACAACAGACCGATAAAAGGTTTATTAAAAATAAAATATGAGATAGGTTAGCTTAGCATAATATATTTATTTAAATATGAGAAATGTAACTATTTCATTTAAAATAAATTGTTTGGGAATCATACTTTGTGCAGTGTAGCGAAGAGAACGAAAGCCACAATAAATATATTAAATGTAAGCTATATTAAAAAAGAATCTAGAAAAATAATTCCTCGGAAAAAAAATCTCCGTTTATAAGATAATTAAAATTACAAAATTAATAAATTAGGAGAAAAAATTCCCTATAAATAAATCAACGAAATAATAATTCACAAATAAAATATTTAAAAATTTTGATAAAATTAATTCTGAAGAATTATTTTCTAAGAATTTACTGTCTTAAAACATGTTTATTTTATTTTCTCCCAAAAAATCAAGTCAAAATTTGTCACACAGTGTTACTAGAAATGGGTTCGTTCATCCTACACTCATAAAAAAATCGTTTAAAATATTCTTAAAAACAACAGAAAAGGGAAATTAGAATTAAAAAAAAATTCAAGTTCCACGGTCCAAAATACATTTTAAAATCAAGGTCCTATCATATCTCGATAGTATATAGATGTAATTAAATCGTAAAAAGAAACCTAGAGTATTTTCGACGGCATTGATTGCAGCCTTTTCAAAATCCATAAAAATTGTTATCGGATCTATGACTAAATTCCGTTCTTGGGCTTTTTCGAGTAAAATCTTAAAAATTTCTTCATATGTTGTATACGTTTTTCTTTGTAACAAGAAATATGCCGCTGTTATAAACAGTGTTTTAAAGGGTATTCTAATTACATATAGCTGCAAAAATAAATGAGGAGCCAATTTAAAATTCCCGTCTATATACCAAGTTTTCGTTTCGGCTAGCATTTTAAGCATATAATCGGTGGCAAATATAATTATCCGTTTATTAGAATCTCCGCCATTATCATGCAAAAGAAATCTCTCATTTGTGGGAGATCCGGTTGTAGCCCACTCCTCTAATATTAAAAGATATTTCCAATTAAAAGTTATTTATAGATAAATATGATTTAACCTGAAATGCTTAATTCTTCCAATGTGGCCGGAATAGGAGGAAACCTTTTTATTTTGCGATTTCTAAGTGTCCTCTTGATACTCTCTTCCGGAAGTCTTTTTCTGGATTCGGGAGACAATTTATTGATTGCTTTTTAGCAAAGCAGTTTAGCAATGTAGCAATTCAATATATAGTGGGGAAATTTTTTCCGGGGAATTATTTTCCAGGGGGATTTTATTCCGGGGATTTTTTTTCCGGTGAATTATTTACCTGGGAATTATTTTCTGGGGAATTTTTTTCCGGGGAATTATTTTCCGGGTATTTTTTTTCCGGGGAATTATTTTCCTGGGGATTTTTTCCCGGGGAATTAATTTCCGGGGATTTTTTTTCCGGGGATTTATTTTCCGGGAATTTTTTTCCGGGATTTTTTTTTCCGGGGAATTATTTTCCGGGATTCAAATATTATATAGTCATTAAAAAAAATTCAACCTGCTTTAAATATTATAATCAATGTTGAAATTGGAATTAATGGAGGGAAATTATTTAAAAAATTCATTAATAAATTTCTCTTCGTTATTATCTTCGTAAAATATCGATTCGGAAAATATGTAAAAATAAGAGAATATCTAACTTTAATTTCTTGCTAATACGACATTTATGGTAAGACTACAAGGCAACCTGCTGTATTTTTGTTAAAAGAATTGATGGCGTTGACAACCTTATCACTTGTAAAAATTGTAATCTTGTGGATTAAGGGGATGCGAAGTTTTTTTGTAAGAATGTTTTTTAGTTAATAGGAGAAAGTTGGTTGCCTGAAGATATATTTAATTGTTCCACCGATATCACTGTTGAATTTCGGTTTTTTTGGTATGATTAGCAAGTTAAATATAATAATACCTTTAATGATTCAATTTTACTACTCCAATTTTATTAATCCAATCTTGTTAATCCAAATTATGTAACAAAAAAAATTAAATATAATGAATGAATTGTCGATTCACAAAATACGGGTTTTTATATGTTAATGAAAAAAATTAATATTCAAAAAAAAATTTTATATGCAAAATTAAAATAAACAATAGTATTCTCCTTACATTCAAGTTCGTTAAGAATAACGGGTTTTTATATGTTAATAACAAAAATTAATATTCAAAAAAAAATTTATATGCAAAATTTAAAATAAACAATCATATTCTCCGTACATTCAAGTTCGTTAAGGATAATTTTTATATTCATCTCTCATTTTAATATTCAAATAATAAAATAAAAAAAACTCTTTTTTTTCATAACTTTAACAATCACCTTGACTTATTTATTTGATATTATTTTACATTTGGGTGTTATATCATATACCTGCTTTTTATTGTTTTGAATGCGGTCGATTCGATCATTTCAATAATGCCAAATTTTTTATGAGTGATTTTATTTGTTCATATAAGAACAGAGTCTACATGACAGGATATTCACTGGATGAAAACTCTCCTCAAAAGCCTATATCCCTCTAAAAAAATTTCGCCATTATGAATTACCTTTTTTAATATATTTATAATGGTACTGCCTTCATAAATTTTAGAATAACTTAAATTATTAATGCTTTGCTCAGCGTCTACATGGCCGTGGAGGGTAGGAGATAGATGCTTCCAAAATATATTGGCATTTTTGGGGGTAGGTATTGATTTTTGGGGGTTGATATGGTAGGCATTAATTTTTTGGGGGTAATTTTTGATTTGAATTATAATCTTTTTAAATCCATTAATTGATACGATTATGATGGTTATCGTTGATTTTCTGACAAATGTCAATTAAAGTAAAGATATTTTTCAATTAATAAATAATATAAACTTTCTTTGTGAACCATTTTCATTTACCATTTAATCAAGTTAATATTTACACATTTCCTATTTGGTACATTCCTTAGAGGTTAATATATTTATATAATGTTTAAATTTATAGATTTTAGCAGGATAAAATTTGGAGGTAATTTTTTTAGTCATGCTTAAAAACATATACCAACAAGCAAATAATAATAAAAAACATAATATGTAAAAAATAATTAATTATTTCATTCTAGATGCCAAGTAATAGAACCTTATTTAAAGTGAAATGTGATTATATTAATTGTAAAACTTCTAAAATAAAAAGTGACAAGATACATGAACCTTATAAACATAAACATCCTTATGTAAAGCCAGCTGATATGAAATTTACAAAGGTGGCCATCAAAAGAGATAATAATAATTGGGTATCCTTAAATTGTGATATTAAATATAATATAACAAATGGAGTTGAAACCCAGTTGCAAAAAACAACAATAACATCTTACTTCCGAAAAGTAATATTTTTAATTTATTATAGTAACTAAAGATAATAAATATTATTGAAAATATACCTTAAATTTGTGAATTAATAGAAACTAATTTTTTATTTAAAATTTTACCAATATATTAAAATAAAATTAAAGTAGGCAAGAGAAAATAAATTTTTTATTATTAAATATTTTTTTTAACTGTTTATCATACTATTTTTATATCTATATATACTTTATAAAGTTCAATTTAACAATATGTTTAATAGGTTAATTAATAATAATAATTTAAAACCAAAGTATTAAAAAAACTTATTAAGTTAATATAATGTAGTAAAAAAATAAAAGTAAGGTAATGTTAATTTCTAGGAATTTTTAAATTTAAATCTTTTCATCTTTAATTGAATTAAGATTTCAAAGTTCTTTTACTTTTTTTTATATAAATTTTATCCTTAAAAATTGGATTCAACTATTTTCAAAATGTTATTTGTGTGAATTTCATCCCCTTTATTTACATTATGTGTTATATTAGGTATGTTTATATTATTATCATTGTTTATTTAGCTATTAGAATTTCTTTAGATAATATACTTTCATCATGAATTTCACAATTTTATTTATACTAATTTTTATTTATAAGATTACTATTGTTTTTACAGTCATTATAATATCTTTTATGATTTCTTCATGTGATCGCAGTTTTATATTAATGCCTATGAATCTTTCAAGTATATTTTCAAAATGTTTTAACATGATCCTAACAAAGACATTTTATTAATGTTTATGATTATTGCGTTCAAAATTTGTGAATTCCCTATGTATTCTACATTCACCTGTGCTGTACCCAGGGTTGCCAGATATTATTCACTTGAAAACGTGAGTTTTTCTTTTAATGGGGGGCTTTGCCCCCCATACCTCCCAATTTGCGGGCCTTCGGCCCGCTTTTACCCGGCTTTCGGCCGGGGATGTTGATATAACATACTAATCTATGTAAATAGTTATATAGACAATGAAAATTTAAATTCTTTATTGATTTATTAATCTAATGTATAATTTTCCATGTTATAAATATCGCATAATATTAATTATTATATTTTATAGATGATTTTAAAAGAGGTAATAAAGATTTCCCATCAGCACTGTGGAGATAGGCTGAGAACTCTTTACATGAATAATTAAAATTTTGTTTCACCATAAGTTCCGCTTCCAATGTTGATAAATGTAATCGATTGCGTTCTTTTCTCCAAGCAGTATTCATTAAACTGAATATTCTCTCGGATGAAGCATTTGAATGTGGAATAGAAAATATAAAATCACATATTTTCTCTATCAAGGGTGAATTTTTATTAGAGAGGAAATCCATCCATTTTTCTTGAGCATTCATATGATTGTTTTTTGATAATTTTTCTTCATAATATGAATAAAATTGCGAATATTCCTCAAAGAGACTATCTATATCTATATCTGGTTAACTAAAGTGCCAACATTAAAGACAACACCTAAATAGGCCTCAGCAAAATCATCTTCAAAAAATATTTTCAAAATTGGTGGGGTTACTGATAGTGATAAAAAATATTCTTTAAGAGGTTGAAAATACTTAAGCATCCTCTCAATCGCTGGGATTAATGTAAGCCAGCATGTTGGAACATGGCGAAGTAATTCTGACCATTCTAAATTGCACCATCCTACCAATTCTTTTAAAATTGTAACTCTTTTTGTCGAGTTGCTAAATTCATTATAGCATTTTATTACTATACTCTCAATATCATATTTGAGAAAAATTACAGCCTTTTTGAACGAATTGTGGAGAATATGGCATATACAGCCTATTGGTATAATATTATTATTATGACTTTTCAATTCTGTCCAAATACTTTGATTTTTCCCATAGTTTACAGATGTGTTATCTGCACAATAGGCTGTTACATTATAAATATCAAGTCCAGCGATTTTTAAATTTTCTAGCAAACATCTAGATATGTCTTTAGAGGTTTCACTGTCAGACAAAAAAAATTTAAGTAATTTAACATTTATTCCATTATTTTTGTTGAAGTATCTAAGTAATAAGGGAAATGTTTTTATATTACCTTTATTCAATGCATCCGTTAGTATTGAAAATGGATGATTGTTTTTTAGATCTTTTATAATATTTGCCTTTGTTTCAGGTGCCAAAATATTTTTTATTATTTTTGAGCCTTTTGTTCTGCCACATGAAAATATTGATGCAATTTTAGAGTCAGGAAAAAGTGTGGAAAATAGCTTGTCTGAACAATCAGCCGACATATAGCTATGAGAATGTTTTATGGAATGATATATGAATTTTGTTTCCGCAATAACACACAAGGTCTCATTCTTAGAATATTTGGTTACGTATGATGATATAGTAGTATTGGTTCTAGATTGTTCATTTGCCAGCTTATGTTTGTTAGAGTTCATATGTTTGATTATATCATACTCTCCACTATGGCTTATTGAAAAGCATGATGCACGTATACTACATTTTCAGTCGACCCTGAATGCTGCTATATCCATTCATATTTTTGTTCCCAACTTTTATTATAACCTACCTTATATATTTTCCTCTTTTTGGTTTGTTTATATTTCAATTTTTCATCTTGAGAATTATAACTTGAGGTTGAGGATGAGCTTCCTGAAATATTTTGAATTTGAAAATCCATTCTGTAAATAATGAGGTTTTTAAGAAGATACTACAAAATCATAAATTAGCATTGACCTACTGAATATAAATTACCTTTATTATAAATTTTATTTATTTAATTTATAAAAATGTTCCTGTCCTGAATCTAATTAATCAACTCTAGAAATTAATGTTTTTAGTTATATCTTAATTTGATTGTATATTTAGCAATAACTAAGTTAAATTAAACTGATTATAATATGTGAGAGTTTCCTTAAATATTTTGAATTTGCAAATCCATTCAGTAACAAGTTCAAGAAATAGATATTATATTAAATGTTTAGATAATGAGGTTTAGATACAGAATAAATCAAATTATATATTTTCTTTTAAACCCTCATTTTTCTATTTCTTGAACTTGTTACAGAATGGATTAGCAAATCCAAAATACAGGAAGCTCTCACAAATTATAATTAGCTTAATTTAACTTAGATGCTAAATTAACAATCAAATTATGAAATATCTAAAAACATTTTGTTAGAGTTGATTAATTAGATTCAGGATCATTTTCATAAAATAATTTAGCAATACCTAAATTAAATTGAACTAATAATTTGTGAGTGTATGTATAAGTAATTTATTTCATTTAAAACATTACTAGTTTTAATATATGATTTATAATATCCATAAGAGTTAATATTTAAATCCATATTATACTTGTACTATCCAAAAATTGAACTTGTAGGTAGGTAATTATTAAATGAATATGAATTTGATATGTTAATTTTAATATTATCAACTATGTTAAAAAAATTTAAAAATGAATATAAATTTAAAAATATATGATTGGTTAGTTGAACCATTAACAAATACTACAATTTTTTAAATATTTTAAAATAAAATTAATTTAAAATTTTATATTTGTTTTTAAAAATATTTAAAAATATTTTGAAAAATTTAAAAACGTGAGAAAAAGTGTGAGACTAAGCGAGAGTATTTTAATTTACTCAAAAAACGTGAGAAAAGCGTGAGGTGTGAGAAAACGTGAGTAGGTAAAAAATTAGGTAAGAAATCGTGAGATCTGGCAACCCTGGCTGTACCTATCACTTGTATCGTCTTGCCTTTGTAACCTGATAACTTTATGTTGGACTTCATAATATTTTTAATGCCTGTTTTCTCAATCATGTATTCTTGTAGAATTAAAACATTTATTAAAAACTTAATTATAATGTAGTTAAGAAAAAAATTACCATTTGGCTAAAATTTTATTAAAAATATAGTTTTTCATAAGGAAGCAAATTATAACTCTTCTTTATTTATAGAAAATCTCAGTTATTGAAGATTCACAAATTGTATTATCTCATCATCCAATCCCCAGTTCCATTGAGGCGCTTACTTTGCATGAAGTATTTAATTCAATAAAATTTATATAATAACTTTTGAAGGGAATAAATTATGAGGATATTCAAAGTCCAAGTCTTATTCAGCTATACAAAAAGAAGGAACAAAATAACCTTCATATTATTAAGGATGACAAATATTTTGATTAATTTCATAATTGCTGTAGGCCCATGTCAGCCATGTACAAATAAATTTCAATATCCTGTTACTCACAAGAGGTTTTAAATAATATATAATTTACATTAATTTTTACCCATCCATTATTTCTATACCAGTATTTATTTTTTTTACTTTTTAAACAGGAACCTATTATAGAAAGGTTAATATAGATGGTTCCCTCAACCCCAGAAATTTGCTATCTTATAGCACTACTTTAGACAAAGTCTTTTGCAGTGTTGTTAAAATAGCGCGCTACTTTTTTCAGTAGCGGTAGCTATAGCGCGCTACTTTTTTTAAAAAATAGCGATAGCGGTAGATCGCTACTAATTTAGAAAGTAGCGAAGTAGCGCGCTACTTTATAATAAATACATCTAAAAATTATTAAAATATATTTTTTATAAAATCTAAAATTATAATCCTTTTATTTAATTTAATTTTGAAATTTAAATTTATATTTAAAAATATACATTATTGTTATATATTAGATATATTGTTAAATAGCAATCTGTATTTAATTTATATTTTGCTCATTCATTAAATTATATATTTTTGAAATTCCGTTATTGGTATGTCCTTGCTTTTATCTTATTTTATATTTCATTTTACATTTTATATTAAGCATTATAAATCTTATTATGTGTGAGATTGTTGAAGATATTGAAATTTCTTTGGAAAATGAGCAAAATATAGATGATCCTTTCCCAAAATTCAAGAAATACTTTAACCTTGAAGAAAAAATTAATACTGGATATCGGTTTCGGTGCAAGATGTGCCGCAAAATTATCTCTTCAAATCATACGAGCAGCTTTAATTTGAAAAAACATTTAAAGGTAATATATTAAACAAATTTAATATCAATGTGTAGGCTAATCTTTAATTTTTTAAATAAATAAAAATCAAAAACCAATCATTTTTTTTATATATTCATAAATTTTATCTAAATTATTTAAAACATTTTAAAATAGTTATTTCAATCATTTTTATGTACTTATCTCCTACATAATTTTTATTTTAAGTGTTTTATAATTTTAGACTGCACACTTCAAATTATAAAGAGATTGAAAAATATCCCAAAAGTTTTGGTTTAATGGAAGAAGATAAACCCAGGGGCGGACTGGCCATAAGACCCGGTGGGCATTTTGCCCACGAGGCCTCGAGAAAATGTCGATTTTGAGGCCGATCGGAGGAAAATATAAAAAAAGAGGCCGATTAGAAAAAAAATAATATTATTATGTCCATAATATTTTCTCTTATCATTTATTTATTTTTAATACCGCATTCCTTGAGAATTATCATGTAATTTACTATATTTGAATGCATAAAATATTAATAACGTCGCTTGACGCTATACATCATTATCACGTGCTTTTCCTTGTTTTTTTCGAATGAAGTGAATCGCTTCCTTTTGAGCTTGACTACGAGTAGAGGGTAAATTAAGTTTTAATTAATTTATTATATTATATTTTTATACATTAATTTATTGTAGAAATAATATAGCAAACTTTTGTATTGTATTATTCTTAATTCAAGAAAAGAAATCAAATAAAACCCAGGTATAATAATAATTTTAATAAATAAATTTTTGATCAATTTGATTTTCTAAAGTTTCTTTTAATATTAATTTATTGTTATTTTATTATATTATTACTAACTAAGCTTAACTCAACGAACACAGATTGTTAAAATCTCACCTAATATTTGGATTGCAACAATTTACTAATCATTTGCAAACAAATCTAATTTAATATTTATATAGCTATTTTTTGAAATGTATGTAAAAAGTCAAAAGTAAACAACTTATTTATATTTCATAACCTATAGATAGTAATTAATGTTTTTTTATTATTACTGGTTGGTTCATCAGGTTTTTATAAAATTATTTGAATTTCCAGTTCACATCTTGTAATATTTTTTTTAGCCTTAAGTTATAAATTAATAATAATAAATTTTTTATATTATCATGCATAGAAATGCCAAAAGGAAATTTAAGGGTGGAGCTGAAAAATTAAGAGAAAAAGATGTTGCTTGTCTCAAAGCATGCTGATCCAAAACAACTTAAATTATCTTTCTTTGATAAATCAGTACCAAGTATTTATAATACTAGTACTTGATATTAAAAAATCTATAGGAATATCAGCAACTACCTCCCATTCACATCTACCAGAAACAACTACATTATCTGCAACATCTTCTTTTATTATTGCATCAGTTCAATCATTGCCACACCCACCTATAACTATATTACCAACCATTACAGCAGATAAATCATTCACACACCCTGAAAATACATTATCTACAATTACAGCAATTCTTTTATTATCCTCACACTTGTCAGAAGCAACTACATCAATACTGCCTTTAGATATTTCACAAAGTGAATTATCAGAATTGGATATGCATAAACATGAAAATTTTAAGCTGCAATTAACAGCTACTATACCACAAAAACTTGCATTCTTAATGCAACATCCTATACAACCAATAAATAGTAAATATGAAAAATTATATTATCAAATGGTAATGAATGAAAAAATACCTAGAAAATGGATTACAATAGAACTAATGTGCAATAAAGCCAAAGCTGTGTACTGCTCAATCTGCCTGGCATTTGCAGTAAGTGAAAACACTTTTACAACAGGCTCAACAAATTTTCGTCATATGCATTCAGTAATTAAAATACATGAAACAAAAGTACATATTAGTGCTGTCAAGGCCCACCTCAGATCATCAAAAAATAAGTCATTTGATAATTCAATTAGTATTAAAATATTAAATGAAAAAAATCGACAAATTTATAGCAATGTCCACATAATAAAACAAATATTTGAAATAATAAAGTTTTTAGGCAAACAAAACTTACCCTATAGAGGATCAAATGTTACTGAAACACTTAGCCACTTTGTAAATGAAAATTTGAATCATGGGAATTTCCTGGAAATGATTCGTATTATATCAAAAAATGATCAAATATTAAGAGATCATTTAGAGAAGGCTATTTTAAAGAGCAAACGTAGAAAAGAAAAGCTTAAACTCTCTGAAAAATCAAAATCAAAGGGAAGAGGTTCTCTCATAACCTTGTTGTCGAAAACAACTGTTAACAAAGTTATAGATGTTCTTCTTGATCAGATCAGGAATTTAATAAAAAAGGAGATTGGTAACAAACGTTTTAGTTTGCAAATGGATAGTACTCAAGACATTAGTGTTTATGATCAAGCAACTATTTGCCTACGATACATATATAATGGCAAAATAACAGAAAGGCTTTTTGCACTTACAAAAGTTACAAACTCTTCTGGAAAAGGATTTTTTGATACCTTGAGTGAATGCTTTTAAAAACATGGAATTCAAATGAGAAATATAATTGGAGAATTATTTGATGGTGCGGCAAATATGCGGGGTGAATTAGTTGGGTTGCTAGCTCTTATTAGACAAGAGGCTCCAAGTAGTTTGTATATTTGGTGTTATAGTCACATATTAAATCTATGTATATGTGATTCATGCCATAATGTTGAAGGCAAAAATTTATTTGGATTGTTGAACAGACTAGCAACTTTCTTTGGTGAATCATATAAAAGGATGGATACTTGGGTGAAACAGAATAACTCATCTGGCCAAAATAAGTTGAGAAGACTGCAAAAAATAGGAGAGACAAGGTGGTGGCCACATGAAAAATCCCTTAGATGGATATATGGCAAAGAGAGCCTACTTCCAATAACGATAAGTGCCTTACAATTTATAATTGATAATAAATCATTTGAGGCAAAACCCTCACCAGAAGCACAGTCTTTGATTGATAATTTATGTAAATTTAAGACTCTAAGCACTTCTATAATATATTTAGAAATTTTTGAAATAATGAGGCCATTGTCATTATATCTTCAAACTAAGAATTTAGATATTTTATCAGCGTGGAAAATGATAGAAGATGCCAAGTCTTCTGTGCCATCTATAACTATTACTTCAATTGAAAATAAAACAAAAAAAATGGCTTCTAATTTAAATGGAACACTCATATTTAAAGCTCCCAGAGAGTATCTGGGTACAAACTGCTCTGCCAAAAAATCGAATAGGATGAGTGAAGAGAATATATAGTGACGAAGGCCAAGATGAACGTCCTCAAGAATCGATTGACCTTCATAGGGTCGAAGTATTTCGTCCTATAATTGATCAAATTATAAACAGCTTGTCGGAACGGTTTTCTGCGAATAAAGAGCTTATTTTGAATGTGCAATATTTTGCATCCAATGCATTTTGAGGGTATAAATAGTAAAGATATTTCTGAAAAGGCCTTAGAAAAACTGGCACATGGCAAATATATCGAGTGTTAAATTACGTAACGAATTGTGTTCATTTGCCAGTGTATTCAAAGATTTAGTGGAAGAATTAAATGAAACGGACAATGATATCGTATGTACAAGTGAGGATTCATATGAAGAAGGTGGAATATTACAAAATGATAATAACTCAAAATGTGATAATAGATGTAACAAGTGTTTAATATGTGTGTACGAAATTATTAAAAGATACAATATGCATACAAGTGCTTACACTAATTTATTTTTAGCATATGAATACATTTTAACTTTATCATTTACGCAAGTCAATTGTGAGAGAACATTTAATAAATTAAAAATTATAAAAAATAGGCTGAGACCAAATATAGGACAAGAAAAATTAGAAGCATTTTTAATGATGTCAGTTGAACGGGAACTTTTAGCGCAGATTGAACTAAAAGATATTCTTGTTTATTTGTGCAAAGGTTCAAAGTTAATGAGAGATTTATTAACTTAAAAATTTATATTAATTCTTTTATTTAAATCTATTTATATCTATTTACAATATGATCGGCGTAGCAATTTTATTTTCTGTGCAATATTGTATAATTGCAATAATTTTTTATGTGAAATTATTGATTTTATATATTGAGTATTATGTATTATTTTATAATTAACATGTGATGTATGATTTAATTTTATAGTGCATTATTGTTTTATATCTAATATAAAATATATGTGCAATAAATATGATTTTAGATGTGCAATTTTATGAAATAAAATATATATGAGTATCATGTCATTATTCTTTTTTTTTAAATGTACATCGTTTGTACCTATTTTCAAAAATAAGAAGTTATAAAAATCATATAATTCAGAAGCCATTTAAGGGAACCCGGCCGAAGGCCGAGCAAAACAAAATTAGGAATATGGGGGCGAAGCCCCCATAAAAATGAGGCCGCTATAAAAAAATGCCCACGAGGCCGTAGCGTCGCCAGTCCGCCCCTGGATAAACCCACTTCCAAATCAAATTTAATACAAACAAAATTAACCAATTTGGATTCATCAACACCTGGTGTATCCCAAAAATTGGCTGACAAAGTCATTATGAACTTTATAATAGATACAGTTCAACCATTATCCTTGGTGGATAATGATTCTTTTATAAAGATGATAAACACTTTTTCTCCACGGACCAAGATATTTTGCCGGCAGACATTGATGGCAAGAATTTTGGAGAGCTTTGAGGAAATGAAAGAATTTTTGATATTAAATCTATCAGATGTCTCCTACGTCTGTACAACGGCAGATTGCTGGACTCACAATAGAAGGTAAAAATGTATATTTTCTGATTTATAATATGTCATATTTTTAGAGCTTATTTAGGAGTAACTGCACATTAGATTGATCCTAAAAATCTTAAACGAAAATCTCTAGCGTTAGCTCTAAAGAGAATAATTGGCTGTCAGACTTATGACATTCTAGCCAATATTATTGCAGAAATCCATAGGTCTTACAAAATTCAAAACAAGGTTTGTAAGATGATTACGGATAATGGGTCTAATTTCCTGAAGGCCTTCAGGTTTTAAATTTATTATAATTTTTTTATAATATGATATAAATAATATAGAATATTTGGGGAAGATAATAATAATAACAATACTAGTAATATTCCTGACAAAAATATTAAAGATGGAGAACAAGAAGAGGATGATGAAATGGAGTTTGAGATAATTGATGTTCATGACATCCTTGGTTTTAAATTATTTTATATTTAATTTTTCACCAATATAAAATAAAATTTATAATATATAGGATCTTCAATAAAGTCTTCTATGTTACCTAGCCATCATCTTGTTCCTGCCACAACCTAAATTTAGTTGCGGCAGTGGATGCTGAAGAAGCATTATTAAATGAGGATTTTAAAAGAGTATCAATCTACATTTTCTGAATGCCAAGCTCTTTGGAATAAACAAAATAAGTCATCAAAGACGTCTGATATTTTCAAAAAAAAATTAGGACGTTATTTATTGACACCAAACACTACAAGATGGAATAGTGTTTACAATGCTATGAAACTTTTAGCATTGTTTCTAAATGAGAAAAAAATGAAAATGAATTATATATTGGCTCAAATGGGAATACAGTATTTTAATGTGGAGGAGCATATTTTATTAAAGAATATACTGAAGTATTTTTAATTAACCTCTAGATGCTTTTTTTAAATCTAAAAATACTAATTTAAATATTTTTGGTGATTTTTTTCATATAAAAAGTTTGTTTATTAAATTTAATACTGCGTTGCCCTCAAGTGCTAGTGCTGAACGATTATTTAGAATGACAAAGCTTATACTTTCTGATCGTCGCTCTAGACTTGGGGATGACAGTACCGAAATGTTATTATTATTAAAGTGCAATAATAAATAAATTATATATATATGTAACAAATTATAGTCATGTTTTTATATCAATATTTTATTTGTGGAAATAAAGTTACGTAAAAAAAATATTTTAAAAAAAAATCAAAGTAGCGTAAAAAGTAGCTAATAGCGCGCTACTCATTTGAAAACGATAGCGGTAGCGATAGCGCGCTACTTTTTTTATAAAATAGCGGTAGCGATAGCGCGCTACTTTTTTTATAAAATAGCGGTAGCGATAGCGCGCTACTTTTAAAAGTAGCGTTTAACAACACTGGTCTTTTGTCTATATTGTATTATGTTTGGTTTGGTGGCCCTAAGTCCAATACTTTTTGGACTCAATTTGTAGTAAATAATTGGGAAAACATTAAACGTGACTTAGAGAGACACGAAACATCTTCTCTTCATAAAGATTGTGAATATGTAAACATGACTTGGCTTGCAAATAAGCGCATTCAATACCATTTGCTATCAAATAAGCTTGATATAATCATGGAAAATCGTAATATAGTTCATAATATTATCGATGCCATTATGTACCTTATAAAATGTAGTATAGCCTTTTGGGGTTCTAATTCGAATGAAGGTAATTTTATGTGCCTCATAAAATTAATGGCAAAAACGGTTCCAACTTTACGTGCATACATGGATAACATCGAAAAATTGCGGAGAAAAAAATCAAATAAAATTTCGAGATCTTATATAAATTTGCTGTCATATGGCCAAGTGAAAAAAATAACTGAAATTATTTAGATAAAAATAACAAAAAGTATTATTCAAAAAATTAAAGAGAATCGTGCCTATGGCATCATATTAGATGGAACATATGATGTGTCTAAAAAAGAATGCATAGCTTTGCTTGTACGGTATATAAAAGATGATCTGCATCCACATCCTGTAGAAAGCATCATACATGTTTTTACAACATCAAAAACCAGTGGGGAAAATATAAAGAAACATGTTTTTTGTAAGTTTAATGATCTTGGTCTTCCTCTTGATTATTTGGTTGGACAAAGTATGGATGGTGCAGGAAATATGAGAGGAGTATACAAAGGAATGCAGGTTTTAATATTGAAAGAGGCTCCAAAAGACATCTATATTTGGTGCCATGCACATCGGCTAAATTTAGTAGTTGCTCATGTTTGTGGATGCAAAATTGAAATGCAAAAGGCAATGGGAATATTAGATGAGTTATATAATTTTAGTTAGACGTCAAGGTGTATTTGTTAAATATCAAATGAGAAAATCCATTAAATCTCTTAAAAGAATTAAAAACACAACAAGGTAAATAAAATATTTTTAATGAAACTTATATATTTTCAGAAATTGGTCATCATCCTACAAATCTGTAGAGATCTTTTTAGATGTTTTTGAACATATTTTAGCATCATTAGTTGAATTAAAAGATTCTGGTAACCTATGCACCTCTTCCATTACCGATGGGTTATTATCCAGAGTTAAGGATGAAAATTTTATATTAAGTCTATTTATTTTGAAAGAAATATTGAAATGTACACATGAGGCTTGTATTGAAATGCAGGCAGTTGGTAATGATTTGGCTATGGTAACCAAATTAATACAACATACAAAAAATAAATTACAAAGACTAAAAGATTAATATAGTTACTATTTCTATAAATAATTTTAAAATATAGCTAATGGAGACAATATTTTTTTAAACATTCCTTATCTACTAGTTTTTTGAAGAAGAATAATATAATAACTGATTTGTATAATGTGAAATAATATTCAAATTGGATCAAACAGAATTCAATAATTATGTTAAACAAAAAAAAACAAGTTGAATAAATTAAAAAATTTTAAATTATTATTTATTGTTATAGATATAAAACGGAAATATTTTTCCCTGTGCTAAATGCAATAATTAACCACCTAAATGATCGATTTAATTATGATTTTTTTAAATTTGAAGAGAATAAGGGATATGGTGAGAGTAAGTAAAAATATATTTTATTATTATTTCCTTTATCTTCGTACACACACTATGTATATATATTATCTAAAAATATAAATTAGAATACATATAATCAAAACGAAAAACAAAAAGTAATAATAGGTAAGGTTACAAAAATTAGATTAAAAATATAACTTTTTAAATTAGAATACATATAATTAAAACGAAAAACAAAAAGTAATAATAGGTAAGGTTACAAAAATTAGATTAAAAATATAACTTTTTAAATTAGAATATATAAATTTTGAATATATAACATTCTCCTTCTTCTAAAAAGCCTTCACACTTTAATTATGTTATCGTAGTTAGTTTGTTCATCAAGTTGTTTCACAAGTCATCATATCGTTGGCTTGTCCCAATCGTAGGTTTGTTTAAATCGCAAGCTTGATATCCTTATCGTAAGTTGTCCTTATAAATCGTGACTTTCTCATATAGCTTGCTTGTCACCTCAGTTGTTATTATTATCATTTTTCAAAATTGTTATTATCATCAGTGTTACGAGTAATGAGAAATAATAATTCATCATATTGGATATAAGAATAAATTAAGAATGATAAATCAATAAGATTGTTATATAATATTATCTGCGTTTTAATTTTTTGCGTTTTAGTGCAAGCGTTTTAATATTTAATTTACTTTATGCAATCTAATATTTATTTATATTTTAAGTTATGTAGTCTTTTAAATAAACAGGTTTTTGTTTAATTCGCACAGGTCTAGAAATAGGTGTTATATCGTTATTATCAGTAATTTTTATATTTTTGTCCACACTTCCCTCCTTAAAAGAATCCTTAGAGTCATAGTTAATAATTGTGTTAAAACAGTTTCTAATTGTTATTTGATCTAAATGTCTCCTCAAAATACCTTTCTCTGTCTTAATTTGGAACATCATGTCACTTTCTTTATGTGTGATCATGCCTTTGCACCATTTATCATCACCTTGTACTTTGTACCAAACAAAATCTCCTATGTTAAAGGTTCTATTTCATGGTAAAGTAACGTTTATTTTATTCTCTTTCTCCTCCAACGGTTTTAATATGTCCCATTTAATTCTAATATCTTGATTAAACAATCTCTGAGATGGTGTAACTCCTGTAGTATCATTACGCGTATTTCTGTAATTAAATAAAAATTTGCCAAGTGCGATATCTAGGTCAATTTTAATATTCCTTTTCATATGTGTTTTGAACGTTCTCACCATGCGTTCTACCTGGCCATTGGATTGCTGGTGATAAGCAGATGTGAGCACATGTTTAATACCGAAATTGTTGCAAAATTTTTCAAAATCTTTACTCGTAAAGTTAGTGCCATTATCAGTAACTATAGTTTCAGGTATTCCATATAGCGAAATAATTTTAAAGATTTCTTTTAAAGTCACATCAGTCGTAATATTTTTAACAGGAATAATAATTGGAAATATGCTGTAGGCATCGACTATTATCAACCAATTTTTTGTGAAAAACGGACCCGCATAATCTATGTGTATTCCAAACGGTTTGGTTGTCGAAACCCATGGTTTTTGTATCTTTATAGAATTTTCATGATATATGTTACAATCGTCACAACTTTTCACTTCCATTACTATGTCATTATTTATACCAGGCCACTACATGTAATCTTTGGCTAAGGATTTGATTTTTCCTGCTCCCAAGTGACCTTCATGTAATGACTGTAATATATTTTTTCTCATAGAAGACGGAATTATGATTCTGTTGCTTTTGTAACGACAATCCTTAATTATACTTAATTCCAATTCAATGTTTTTATAAATATTATTCATTATAGGCCTGTTGTTTTTAATATCATTTTGACTTGTTTTAATTCCATATCTTTCAAAGTTTCATCACGAATTTGATTAAAATTAATAGGTAAATCCCCATATTCGTTTATTATAGTGATATTATCAATAGTTTCATCATGACATTCTTGTGGTAATCTCGAGAGACAATCAGGAACAACATTATATTTACCGGCTTTATACTTTATATTAAAATCATATCCTCCTAATGTAATATTCCACTTCTGGAGTCTTAAGGACATGGTGCTATTATCCTTAAGACCCTTGGTAAAGATATGAACTAGAGGTTTATGGTCAGTAATAATTGTAAATTTTGTGCCGATTAAGTATTCCTGGAACCTCCTTATAGCGAACATAATAGCGAGAGCCTCACGTTCAATATTGGTATAGTTCATTTCGGATTTTAATAAAGTTCTTGACGCGAAAGCTATAGGCTTTTCTTTACCATCTTTTTCAGTATGAAATAGTACAGCTCCTAAACCACATTTCGATGCATCAGTGGCTATCCCTATAGGTAATTCAGGGTTAAAATATGTCAAAGCAGGTGGAAGACTAATCAACTTCTTAAGATCATTAAAACTTTTCGAGAGTTCTAGGTTCCAAGCCCATTTTTCTTTGTTGACAATCTTATATAGAGGATCAGCAATTTCTGCAAAATTGTTCAAAAATTTTCTATAGAAACCAGCCATTCCCAGAAATGTTGATAATTCAGCAGCTGATTTTGGTTCTGGCATATTAATTATTGCTTCAATTTTGTCGTGACTAGCATGATCCTCTTGGCGTCAGTATCATGACCCAGGAACCTCACTTTGTTTTTAAAGAACACACTTTTATTAAAGTTAGGTATTAGCCCAAACGATGATATTCTATCAAACACTTTTTTTATGTTGTTAAGGTGGGCTTCATCGTTTTTTCCAGTTATAAGTAAATCATCAATATAAAATATGACGTCATCCATATCACCGAAGATTTGATCCATGATCTGTTGAAAAATTGCAGATGAGGTCTTGAGCCCAAAAGGAAGTCTAGTAAATTGGTAATATTCCTTGTGCGTAGATATGGTTAAAATATTTCTGCAACTTTTATCAATTGGTATCTGTAAGAAAGCATTTTTAAAGTCAATCTTCGTAAATTTCTTTCCTTCTGAAAGTTTAGCTATTAGATCATTGATTCGTGGTAGAGGGTATCTGAAATCTTCTAGAGCTGGGTTTACAGTGTCTTTAAAATCAGCACAAAGCCTAATGCTCCCATCATCTTTGTAGACAGCGGTAACAGTACTTGCCCATCGGACATCATTCACCGGCTCAATAATTTTATCATGTATCCATTTTTTAAGTTCATTGCTAACAAGATCAATTTTTGAATAAGGAATACGTCTAGGTGGTATAATTTTAGGTTGAGCATCTCTTCTTAAATGTAACTTGACACTTGCTTTGTCGATTGACCCATTAGTCAATTTGGATTCACACTCTTTAATCAATTTTTTTTATTTCATCTTCGTAATTAGTGTCAACATTTGCTATAAATTTATTTAAAATATTTTTGAAAGCGTTGATCCATGTACGTCCCAACAAGGCATTTTTACTTGATTCGACGACTACCGCTTGTAAATATTTTGAGATACCTACATAAATCACTTTAACTTGAGTGATGCCGATGATCTTGATTAAATTTCCGTCATAAGCGGTAAGTTGTAACTCGGATTTCTTAACATCTCTAATACCAAGTTTTTTAGCCAGACCATGAGGTATAATAGTATGTTTTGAGCCTGTATCGACTTGCATACATGTAACAATATCGTTCACTTTTATATTGTATTTGCTTTCTCTGATTATTGTCACTACCTCTATAATTATTTGAATTGTTGTAATAAGATTGGTAATTGTTACGATTTCCATCACCGTATTGGATCTGTTTTCTTTGATTATTAACATGCATTGTGTTATTTCTACCATAATTAGATTGTTTATTATTGTTGTAGCGATAGTTATTGTAGTTATAGTTGTTTATCGTGGCATCTCAAATTATTATTATCGTAATTCCTATCATTGTATCTAAAATTATTATTGTAATTCCTATCTCTATTTCTATTATCATAAATATTTCTAAAATTATTATCAGGTCTAAATAATAATTATTATCATTTCTATTTTTATTGTTAAAGTTTTTATCTTCATCAGACTTTTTATCGTTATTCATATAACTTATATTATCAACATATGATTTATCATTGATACTATCTAATTTAATTCCTAGCTCTACCATAAATTTATATTTTGTCATTTAAGGTAGATGTACGTAATTTTTCTTTTAATCTACTGTCGTCCGATAAATTACATTTTTTATGAAGTTTCGCTACTCTTATGCAGGGGTTCGAACCGAACCGAACCGCAAAACCGGAATGAACCGTTATGATTTTCTGAACCGTAACCTTAACCGAACCGTTATGAAGAAAATATTAAAAGAGCAAACCGAACCGTTATAAATATTTTGAACCGGTTTAAACCGGTGCAAAACCGTTTTAAAAATAATGAATTTTAAATTATTAACCTAAATTTAAAATTTTAATTTTCCTGAAGTATATCAAAAACTTAATTCGTTAAAATTAGATATAGCAACTAGATATGATAGGTCCATATTGGGGATCAATATTCAATTTATAAATAACGGAAAAATAAAATTAAGGACTCTATGCATGAAAGTGATTAAAGAACGACACACATCAGAATATCTTAAAAAAATTATTCTAGATGTTCTAAAAGAATATGAAATAAAAATTGAGCAGATTTACACAATAACCACCGATAATGCAGAAAATATGATTAAGTTACTTAAGCTATTAATACTACACGATGAAGAAGATGATGAAGATGATGACCTTAACGATTATTTAATTAATGATGACTTAAATAATAATGATATAGATAATGACGATTTAAATAATAATGATATAATTCATGATGAAAATAAAGAACTTTTTAATATTGAAAATATTAATCTTGCACCAAATGCCAGATCCATATTAAGAGGTATTAGATGTGCTTCACATACATTTCAATTAGCAATTAATGATTGCATTAAAAATTCAAATGAAATTGTCATTATAAATAAAGCAAGAAACATCTGCAAAAAAATAAGAAATCAGACAACAATGGCTATTCTCTCAAAATTAAATTTGAAAAAACCAGTAATAGATTGTTGCACAAGATGGAACTCTATCTATTTAATGTTGGAGAGATTACTAGAGTTAAAAAGCTTTTGCCAAGAAATATCGATCCAAAGCGATCGCGAAAAATGTTTATCAGAATGAATGGAAAATAATTAGTGACATATTAAAAGCTTTATATCCAGCTTATGTTTTGACAAAATATTTACAAAGTGAACAATTGACAATGGGAGATTTTTATGCTGCGTGGATCAAATGTCTCATGCAAACGAGTAAAGTAGACACTCCATTTGCCAGACTTTTAGTTTCTACGATGAAAGCACGAGAAATAAATTTTAAAAATGAAGTTTTTTGCTCTGCTATTTATCTCGACCCTAGATATAATGTATTTTTAACTTTTGAAGAAAGAGAGATCGCCAGAAAACATCTTTGTAAAACTTGGAACTTGATACAAAATCTAAATAATCAGAATATTGAAATTCTAAATACTATGCCTACGTGTTCGTATTCGAAGGATAATTTAGATGATGATTTTGAAGATTTATTAAAGTCGCATGAAAGTCTTAAAAAGAATAATTCTCAGGGCATCGAAAATTATAATAAATGTATAGAAATAGAATATATAATTCTGTCATTTGATAATATAGAGAGATTAGAAAAAGATACTAATCTTTTGAATTATTGGGAAAATGTAAAGAATAGTATGCCAGAACTTTATAAGTTAGCTATAACTGTGCTAGCAGTTCGAGCTACGCAGGTCTCCGTAGAAAGAGCATTTTCAAGCCTTAAGTTTATACTCTCTGCCCAGAGAACTAAATTAAATCCTGAAATATTAGAAAATATTTTAGTTATCCGTTCGAATTCTCTTTTTAAACCTAACTAGTATAGTATACATATTATTTTATTCATTATTGTATTTACGCATGTTTGTTTTTATCTTATTTATTTATAAAATAAAAAAAACTAATTTGTCTAATTTATATTTCCTAAATTTAATAAAAATATCTATTAGATTATCATGGATAAATTAAATAAGAAATTATAAACTAAAAAGATTTTTCTCTAAAATTAATATATACATGGTTAATGATTAATTTTTTTTAAAATTAAATTTATAAAAACGGAACAAACCGAAAAGAACCGTTATAAATTATAAACCGAACCGAACCGATATGATTTTTTTTTAAAAACCGAAATGGAACAAAACCTTTATAAAATTTTAAACTAAAAACCGGAACGAACCGAACCGTTATACTAAACGGTTCGAAACCCTGCTCTTATGTACCATTGCATGAAATTCTCACTCGAGTTCTGCTGTAATAAGTTAAATTTATTTATTAAAATGTTTTTATCTTGCACAGGTAAAAGGTAAGTTAACTTTTTAGTCACAATTTTAAGATCTAATATGTCGGTATCGGAACAAATTGATTTAATATTGTCAAAGACCTCGTCTGATAAATTATTAAGCAAAGTATTTATTTTAATAGAGTCCGATAATGTGCTGGTCGAAAAATAACTTAATATTCTGTCTAAGTAAATCTCAGTAAGTGGTCCAACCAATTTTGGAATTTTGTATATTAATTCTGGTTTTATACCCATGTTTTATTAATAAACCGTATATATTAGAAATTATAACATATCATATTTTAACAAAAATACAATGTAATTGGATAAACTCCGACTCCTTGTATACGTAATATTTGCCATTCAATAATTCAAAACAATTAATCATTTCCTTAAGGTTCACAAATTCAAATAAAACGTCGTTACTACCCAGTATCCTAGAGTAGTGCACATCACAATTGTAAGTCAATTCAAATAGTATATTAACAGAAATTTCCCAAGGAATATTAATGAGTTTGAAAGCAAACATAATGGAAATAATTTTAAATGATTTTACCTTTTTTTTCCTTCTGTATATAGAATTTATTTGTATCGTTTTATAATTTTTTTATTATTCATATTTACGAGAAAAAAAATTTCCGTGGTGGCGAGTTTTTTCTGCCAAACGGGGAGCACCATGAAGAGAATAAGGGATATGGTGAGAGTAAGTAAAAATATATTGCATTATTATTTCCTTTATCTTCGTACACACACTATATATATATTATCTAAAAATATAAATTAGAATACATATAATCAAAACGAAAAACAAAAAGTAATAATAGGTAAGGTTACAAAAATTAGATTAAAAATATAACTTTTTAAATTAGAATACATATAATTAAAACGAAAAACAAAAAGTAATAATAGGTAAGGTTACAAAAATTAGATTAAAAATATAACTTTTTAAATTAGAATATATAAATTTTTAATATATAACAAAATTTTTATCACAAATATCCATTTTTACTCCCGCTGGAATTATAGATAATGAAAAAATAGAAGGATGGCAAATATCCGAAATTTGTCATACTTATCAATTGAATGTCCAAAACATTGTTGATGATTATAATGATTTTCGCTCTTTATATTTGGAGCCTCAATCAATCATTTTTTGCGAAGATCTTTTGAAAGTTAAAAAGAATGACGCGTTATATATAGATGAAAGTAATTTATTGATATTTTATTTGTAATTGTATATAATTAAAGGTATTGCAAACGATCAAACTACCGAAGAAAATATCAACAGCGAAATCATGACCAAAATAAAAAAATGGATAAAATACTCTTTTATATTACCATACCTACTTTTAAATCATTTAAATTTTTATTATAATTTAAATTTATTATATAAATATTTATTAACCCTTCCTATAACTTCCTGTTTAGCCGAAAGAGCCATGAGTAAAGTAAAAATAAACAAAACTCGAATGCGGAATAAAATTTCGGACCCATTTTTATAAAATTTACTGTTAATATCCAGCGAAATTGATGTTTTTGAAAATTTTACAATTGATCGATGATATTATAACACAATCTGCATTAACATCTATAAGGTTATCCAAATTATTAATAAAATAAGTAATGAATCTTTTTCACAGCAAATATATATGCTTTTAAAAAATGTAAATTTAATTTAACATTTTATAATTTCAATGCGAAATATACTATAATTCATTTTATTCTAATATTTTATATAATAACTCTATTTACAATACATGTTTTTAATTAATTAAAAGGTAATATTGGTATGTGAAATCAGGCTAAATATACCTCTTTAAAATTACTCGTCTTATATATTTTACAATATTTTAGATCTTTTTTATAGAAATATTAATATGTTATCTCATTTAATTCACTTATATATATTTTATGAAAATAAAGTGAATATCAACCAAATTATTGCATTATTTAAATATAAGTTGATTATCACCTACAAATTTTTTAATTTTTTTTTACCATAAATAGGCTTGAAAGATTGTAAATAGAATTATGTTGTAAGGTTATAAATGGTGGCTTATTATAAGATTTTTTAAATAAAATCACTATAACATCGTAGGTCTGTTTAGGTGGGTATGAGTAGATTTTGGAGGGGGTTAGCCTCCATCAAATTTTCTGCCATGTAGACGCTGGCTTTGCTACCAACTATCAAAATGTTGTAAACGTAAAAGAGTTATTTTTTAGAACATGAATTCAATTAAAACCTCTCACATTTATAATGAATGCATTATTATAGTATATTGTTTGGCATAAACAAAAGTTTGCTGATAGAATCCCTAACCCTTTTACATTTAAAAGGATAGCAGAAGGTGATCCAGAAATTGTTTTATTTGTTAAATAATGTCCATTATTGTGTGCAATATATAGATTTGGTCGATGTTTAGAAATTTCATTGTATTATGATTGTCTTTAATAAAAGTATATTAGTTTTTACAGTAATACATTTTGCCCCATTTCATCTAAATATTTAGACAATTCCACAATAAATTTATTCTACCCCCTTTAAATGCCCCCCCCCACCCTCCTTTAAAAAAATTGCAAACTGTTCATATTCCCACCATTCATGTAGACGCTGTGTAACGAGACTCTTAACTAACTGGACTTGATATGCATGAGAGAAGGTTAGTAAATCTTTCCATGATTTTATAATTTATGTTCACATTAACTTTTATGATTTGAATCATGACAAATTAGAAATTTGGTTTCTAGATTTACTGGGTATATGCATCAAGATGGGACCCTTTCTCCATTCAAAAAATCTTTCAAGATAATCTGTATTATTAGATGGACATGGCTCAATATTATTTTTAAAAGTTTGAATATTGTTATAATTTCATTTGTTGGGGGTTTATGAGAAAAGGACATGTTATCCTTATGTAACTATGTTTATATAAAAGATTTGCCTTTGTCACTTTGATTAATTTTGTACAGAAGCTACAAATTAATGACATTATTAAATTTTTTTGTTTAATATTTTTATTATTGCTAAATATGGATTTATATATAATTATTTCATTTATACTAGGTGTTGTGTAGCATAAAGTTGTTTGTTTCATTCATTCGTGTTTGATATTAACATATTATACTGAAATGGAGAAACTTTTCACAGGCAAGTTACAAATGGCGTCACTAAATATTAATGAAGTGAATAACAAGTTAGCGGTTCTCTTAAGATTGTTGGAAGCGGAGAATTGATATAATAGGTATTCAGGCTCGTTGCCCAGGAAACAGCACTGCGAACTTTAATGATTGTAAGATGTTCTGTTCGGGCCACTTCCAATAGTTGGTCCGGGATTGCCTTCCTTACAAATAAGCGGTTACAAAAATACATTATAAAATTCGTACCCATATCAGAGAGGTGTGGTCTCCTCTATCTAAACACAAATTTCAGACCCACTATAATTGTAAATTTTTATGTCCCACCAAATAGGAGTGAAAGGACGAGTTTCTTAGATATAATGTTAAATATAATAAATTCACTATCGAGCAGATACAATATAACAATACTGGGTGATCTGAATATGAAATTAAGTAATGAGAGTGAATATATAAGCAAGGGGGTCATTGGGCATGCTGCCATTCAACAACGGAATAGTGTAGATAGCAAAAAATTTCTCGATTACTGAAGAAATAAAAATTTCAAGATTGAGAACACTTTTTTTGCCATCGTGAAATAAATATGTACACCTTTGCGAGAGATAGGCAGAAATCTCAAATATATCCAATGTTCATCGTTTGGTTTGATGATGTTAAAGCATCTACAAAGATAAACCTATCAGATCACAGAATGATTATTGCTAATATCAATATTAAAAAATATTTGGGGCTATCATATTAATAATAAAAGACTAAACTCGACGGTATCCATCACAAATTCTTCAAAAATTTATTTTCTACGGAAATTAAATAAATTACAAATGCAGGGAAACAAAATACTTTTTGATCATGTACTAAACTCGAAAAAAGTTAACTTTATAAATGCTAACAGTTATGGGAATATTGAAGAATTTTGGGTACTATTTAAAAAGAAGCTTGCTGAAGCTTATAGGGGCCTGCCAAATGTACTCTTAAAGGAAAGGATGGATGTGGGGTGAGACCTTGGAAAAAATAAATCAACTAAGAATAGCGAACGACTCAAAGAGTGACTTATGGAAGAATATCCAGAGGTTATTGCGGAGTCATAGAAGAATTTACATAGAGAAAAAAGCTGCGGATATTGACAAAGATATAAAAGAAAATAGAATCTACGATTCTTATAAAAAACTAAAATACTTCTGCAAACCTTGTTGTTTCAGACAACTTCCTTTGATGTTTTAGGAAATGGGAAAGTTACGGATAAGGATGAACAAATGGCAGTATGGCTCGATTATTACATGTCGGTCTTCGACTCTCGAAAGGTAACTCCTCTGACAAACATGAATACACACCCCACCATATCTCCGTCAGGTTTTTCCTTAAATGAAATTACAAATATAGTCAAAAAATAACGAAACAATAAAGCTCCGAGACATTTCCTCTTTTCTATTAGCCCTATTTAATATAATATGGGAAAGTGAGAATACTCCAGATTAATGGAACAGATCCCTCTTATGTAATTTCCCGAAAGTCAAAACCCCATGGAAGTTTACCGACTACCGCGCAGTAGCTCTTACATCCTGCGTCTCAAAAATTTTTATGGTCCTCATTAAAAACAGAATGCATCTCTTCCCAGAATACATTTGTGCATACCGGCCCAATAAAAATATTTTAGAACCAATTTTATCGTTGAAAATTGTAATGCAGAAGTGTTGGAAATACAAGATCCCCACATATCACACATTTATAGATTTTAGTAGAGCCTTTGATAATGTGGATGCTCTATGGGAAGTACTATAAGAATGTGGTATTGAACCCAACATTATTTTTATCTTAAAAAATTATTATTCCAAGCTAACGGCATGTTTTAAGACCAATGATAAAATATCCCCGTACTTTAGAATTAAAAAAGGGGTGAAACAAGGTTGTACATTATCACCACTTCTGTTCAATATTATAATAAATAAAGTAATAAAAGAAGCAATTGGCGCAGCTGATCTGGTTGACATTGGATTAAGGGAGACGCTATATTTCGTAAATAGGATCATATTATGCGCTGATGACATTGTCGTTATATCTAAAAGCATTGAATAAACGAAGAGATGGCTCTATCTTATTGGGGCCTTGAGTCGTAGAGTCGGACTAAAGATAAATTTTAATAAAATGGTTATTCTCCCCTCACCTAATACACATCCACTTCATAATCTTATAGTGGGAGAAAACATAATAAAAATAGTCATCAAAATTAAGTATTTGGGGGTCACTCTAAATAATTAAGGCGAATGTAGAGAAGAAATGAAAATTAGAATATAAAATGCGAAAGGCGTTTTTTATATGTATATGAAAATATGGAAATCGAGAGAAATATTTGTATTTACCAGATTGAGTTTATTTAACTCGACGATAGTTTCTATTTTATTATATGGAGGCGATATTTAGGAAACAAATAAGACAGTAATGTGACGACTCCAATCATTTATAAATAATTGTGTACATACAATAAATGGTATTTTTTATCCAAGAGTTATCTCAAACTCAAATCTTTGGAAGAAGTCTAATCACACGCCTATAAGCATTACTTTAAAAAAACGTAGTATTCAGTTCCTGGCTCACATAATTAGGAAGTCTAATCATAATCTAGCATATGACGCCATAGCATGGTTGTATACATATAAAGGGAAACAATATAGGAAATATAAATTATTTTGGTACTATAAAACCATAAAAGATGTGATGGAATTAAATATTAATATGAAACAATTCATAAAACTAAATAATAGTTAAAGATCTATTTAAAAACTTTTTCGCATTAAAGAAAGGTACTTAAATCTTAGGAAATCTTGTTCATATGATATATCGGAATTGCTTGACTTTATGGGAATCAATTCTTATTTGGAAGTATTCTTTTAAATTTCCTTACAACAAAACCAGCATTAGTATAGTAAAATTTTTAAAATTAAAAACATCCACCCCTCCCCCACTCTCAAAGTAATTAAATTATTCTGTAGTTCTCGGGTATAGGTTCTTTTTTTGCCCCACTCCTTTAAGCCTATAGAGGTTTAAGCAACATTTTTCGGAATGTTGCGCTACAAGTACGTGCGGCTTGCCCACCGCGTGGAGGGCTTTTCATATTTTTACTTTTACACCCAAATTAAATTAGTTCCAATTAGATAGAAATGAGGAAAACCTAGCGTAGATCTGTTGAACCTTCAAGGTTAGACGTATATTTAACTCAATACAAACATATTTTATAATATATTAACTTAATTTATACCTCACGGACTTATTATATTATTTCTTACACCTGACATAATATTAATAGTTTCATTGATAGTATAACTAAATTGAATTCGAAAAAGTATATATAGAGTTATAATTTTTTAGATACATAATTGCATTCAAAATGAATTAAATAAAAAATAAATTTTGTTTTACTATTTCGTTTCATTTTTTATTATCTTATCCTAAACTCTCTACCTACCTTCACTTTTCAGCAATTATAAAAACTATTTATTTCTTTGTATGACTATAAATATAGGGTTTAAAATTGTTAAATTAATTTTGATTCTCCCTATATTAATGGGTAAGTGGAATATGGAAGTGGCAATCTACTGAAAGGTGTTATTTGTATCCTTGACGTTTTGACAGATAGATCAGACTGAATTATTAATTAAAGATTTAGATTGTCACCATTTACAAAGTTGGGCAGTATCAAATACTTGTATCTAAGATACAAGAACCTTTCATATCTTGTACTCAGTATCTTTTTGACATTTTAAATAATATACGAGTAACTTTCTGAAATGAATCTTGTATCTCTTTCATTTTCTTGACAAAGGATACAGATTCTTTTTAACATTCATGTTTAAAATTTTACATATTACAGTATATATCTTATTTTCTTCGGGAATCTTGTATTAATTTCCTTATTTTTCTCCACCATATTTTAAATATATTGACAACCAAAATTAGCTGGAGAGTTTCCAACTCATACTAAGATAGATAAAAAATAACAACACCAAAACGAAAAAGTAAAGATTATATTTTATATATAAATGTAATTCGATAGAATATCATTACCAATTTTATGTGATATATTTAACTTGTAGGATGACACTCATGGTTGTGAAGAAGAAGGTAATGAAACTTAAATTATGGAAATGCGTTTATCCCAATCTTAAAATTTTAGATGAAAATTTTTTTTAAATAAAAGTTAAAAAGACAATGTGAATGTAAAACCTGTATAAACAAAAAAATGATAAAGGGTTCAACACAAATTTTGTTAAACATATAAAGGTATATTATTATGTGGTTAAAAGGGACATAGGTTGTCTTAAAAATTTAAGTTTACAATTCTACCTTAATTAAAAGCTGCCCAAGATGGTATGGGCAAAAGATTTTAAAAAAATATTTTTATATGATATGAATATAACGAGGCTTTTTTGTCATCAATATCATATCCATATTTTGGGGGACACATCCTAGTTGGCAGCAATAGTTATTAGTAATATAATCTCCGCTATTCATATTTTAGGAAAACCTGTAGTTATTTGAATTTGAGGAGGGTTTAATGTGGAAGACGGTTTAGCCAGGATTTTCCTAAAGGGGGTAAATTATAAAATTTACGGGGGCTTTGCCCCCATACCCCATTTTTGTATATATATATTCATAAAATATTTTTGCAAGAGAGAATGTTAAATTTAATAAAAAAAAAATATTATCTTTATTTAAAATATAAGAAATTATATAAATAATAAATTTAATATATATATACATTAATATAAAAACGTGGTAAAAATTTATTCCAAACAAGTATATGAAAATTCTTTATAAAAAGTAAGTAGACATATAGTTGATATTTCTCTATTATATAGAATTGGTTACAAAATATTAGGTAAAATGCCACTTTTACTGACATATTTGAAAGTTATAGAATATATTACTTTAATAATATTTTAATAAATATTGCTAATAAATGCTTTTGATAATAAATATAAGTCAATTTGCATTTAAATCTTTAGCCATCTATTTATTTAAAAATATATAATTAAAAATTAAACATCTTGTTATTCATCCCACATTGGATGTACCTTATTAGATATTAACGTACTGAAATATAGAATTATTTTTTTAATTTACATTCTTTAAAAAATGTTTTCTGATGTCCTTATCAATATTCTATAGTCTTCAAATTATATAATTCCCTATTGGTAAAGATTATTTGATTGTCTTACGATATTAGATAAAATTAGATATACTGTAAATATAAGACACATAATATTCCACTCTTTGTATTGTGCGTTAATTTTTACTTAATTTATAATTTAATTTTATCAATATTTTTACAATTTTATAAGAAAAATAAGTTAAAGTTACTCACCTAATAAAAAATTATATTTGGGATATTATATTATTTAGTAATTTTTAATAGTAACTATAACACATTTCACTTTTGTCTTAAGACTTATTTTTGACTTATATTTCATTTCCTAAAAAACCTTTTTGGTTTCACTTTTTTATATATATAATTTGCTTTTTTCCCAAAAAAGTATGAATTATAATCAATAGTTTAAGGTATATGCATACATATTTGGGGGACAGGGGGTGGGCAGAGGACTAAAGAATATATTTTTATTAGCTAAAATGATATTCACAAAAAGTGATAAATTTTTGAAGTGGAAAGAAATTTCCTCTTGCCCCCCCCCCCGGCTACGCCTATGGTGACCCCACATTAATTGGCGAAACAAATGTTGCTGAGTTTACAAATAACATTGAAGTGAAGGTTTTAAATTATACTTAAGAAAGTCACAATACATTATAAATGCTTAATTATTATCCTTCCATTAAGAAAATTAATGCAACGCCTTCATCAGCTAGCTCTCCGATTGAAATATCTAGTTTTAGCACAATGTTAAGTAGGCCGAAACGGTCAAGATCTAATTATAAATTATTTGAAAAATATGATTATCTTATAAAGTAATATCTATTTTAAATACTCTTTAGCAAATTTATATTTTAACTCCCATTAAAAATACTAATTTCCCTTACATATCTATGCTAAAAATGGGCTAATACTAGTATTAAAATGCCTTATAATTAATTCATCATTAAATATTTTATTAATTATTGTAAATATTCATTCTTATTATATGCATATGTTATGTTAGTAACAAATAAAATAAAAACTGATTTTATAAACTATTCTTATTTAGTTAGTATTGATAATTTTAAAGTATCTTCTATGGATATTCTAATTTAGCAAATACATGTATCCTTTATATTGTAACTATTCGATATTTTGTAAAAGATACTAGTATCTGTATCTAAGATTCAATTTTTTATAAAGAATCTGTTTCTGAATCTAGATTCTTTTTTCGGAGGACCTGCTCAACTGTGACCATTTAATATTTCGATTGTTCATGAAAGATTTATTTAATTAAAATTTTAATATTCTATCAATATACTTTAGAACATGAGATATTCAATTATTGTATTTTTAATTTAAATAAAAAATATAATTCATACGCCCGGATGTAATTTCTCTCATACCCTGGTCTAATGGTCTTCCGCTAACATGGGATTACACTTGCGTTGATTTTGCAGCCAAGTCTAACCTCTCATTTTCTGCTATCGAAAAGGCAGAAATCCTTAAAAAAAATAAATACGCTGGCCTCGCCACACTATGTTTATTCCTATCGTTACCAATACCCTAGGCAAGTTTGGACGAGGCCCTCTATTTCATTAAAATCATAGGAAAATAAATGAGACAGATCTCAGGGGACCCCAATGAAGGATTTTACCTTCGCCAGCAGATTTCCATGGAAATTTGCCGGTCTAATTTTTTAAGTATTCACTCTTCTCTTGGATGATATATACCCCCCTTTTTTTAAAATATATATATTTTTTTTATAGTCCTTATTAATGTCTTCATAGATTATATATATATTATATATTTATTTTTTTTATATTTAATTTTTAATATATCCATTCCATTTTAATATATATTTTTTAATCCTCTGTAATTTAATGATTATGAATAAATAATAAAGTTAAAAAAAAAAAAATTGTCAATATGAATGATAATGAAGGATTTTTTCTAAGCTATATAACATTCAGCTATCAGAAATTACGAAAAGCTGACAGTTTGTGGCATATTATATAAATACTTATCTTTTTTTGTGATAGATTCAGTTTATTCAGTCATCAGATGCCTGAATTTTTTAAGATATTTCTTTTATTGTATTTATTCAATTTGCTTGATTATCTCATATTCAAATATAACATTGTAAGTTTACTGTTTTTTTATTATTCTATATCTATTTGATGAGAAGATCTCTCGCTATTTAAAACCATCACTTAAATATAAAGATATATATAAAGAAGTTTTAAAGTTGGAATCTGAAAAACGAAACATTAATGTTGTAGATGAATTTCCAAATTTTGCAAGATTGCAAAGAAAAATCAATGCTCATAAGGAAGATATTGAAAAAATAGGTTTTTATTTTTATATAATTAATTTGCTAGTATATATGTTTATATGGGCAAAAAAAAATTTAGGCAACAAACAATTTAAAAATTCCATAAGGATTTATGATTATATTATAATTTTATACAATTCTATTTAATTAATAAAATTATATTTGATTAGAAAAAGATCAAAAGCAACAAATCAAAAGATACAAAACTCTTTTAAAATATATAATATATACAATGAAGGTAATATGGATTTTATTATCTTCACTATTATATTTTTCTATTAGATCTTGTTATCTTTATATTATATTTGGCAATATTATTCCAAAATTTTAGTGGCAATACCTAAAGAGTGGTTATTTCCCTGCTATTATTTTTTACCAAAGTCAATACAATCAGGTATGAATTCTATTTAATTTTAGATCTAATTTTAATTTAAAGGAAATATCTATATAATCCCATGGCTATTTCTTTCTGAAGAAGCTTCAAAGGCCTTAATTAATCAAATGTTTATAACAGTGTTTAATAAATAATATATATATATCCCATTTTGTTTAATTTTAAAAATGATTATTTATTTTATTTAAAATTTATTTCACAATTTTTGTATTCCTCTATATAAATATAACATTTAAGAAGATATACAAACAAGAGTGCCCTAAAATCCCTTTTCATTGCCCAGTTAAAAAATTAAACTTGGTATGGCTTGTATATTATAAATTAGATTTAAAAAATTATCAAATTTAAAATGTTTATTTATTATTTTCTTTAATTTCTTGTTTATTTATATGTTATGGGTGCATTAAATTTAAATATTTAGTTATATAACTGATAATATTATTGTGTATTCTATTTATATGAATATGAAACATTTATAAATTATTTTGATGTGAACATAACAAAGGATCTAATATATTCAGTGTTGAAATGATCTAATATATTCAATTGAACAGTAGCTAACTTTTCAAAGGCCACTTTAATAAGCTTAGCAATGATGTATTTTGAAATTTTGGTTTGATTAATTATAACAAAATATATTTTAGAGTATTTTAAAGTATTTTTTTTATTTTAAACAGATAAATTTAACTGAAATACAAAAAAAACAATATATTTTTAACTATAAAATTATTTATATTTTTCAAATACAAGCAAATTTTAATTGAAATTATATTCTTATTCATATACTCCCAATTCAAACATAAATAAATATTCACAAATTAACACCATAATACAACTTTCAAACTTGAAACCTAATTCTTTTTGATAACAAACTTTCAAACAAATATCTTGTCTCTTCTTTCAAACAGAACTTACTGATACATACCAAATAAGCTTCAAATATATTAATAACCTTGATTTAAATTATGATTGACATATGAAAAAAATATACAATAAAAATTCAAATATGCATATCAAATATTTAATACAAATATATATTATAAAGGTGATAATATAATAAATTTTAAGTGTAGTTAAATGATTTGATTTGCTCCAATTTATAAAATGACTAACTCAATCTTTTAGACAAAAAAGTATTATGTAAACATATTTCACTAATATATGTTCAAACTGTTAGGTATCTATAAAATCTTATAGGTTAGGTGATATTTTCTGGATAAAATACTTAGTTATCCGTTTTTAAAAAGTGGGTCAAATAAAACCGTTCAACAATACTGGAAGGGCTATAAACTTGAATCTTCAGCACTGTTTGTTTAATGCCTTTAGATGGATAAATGATTTTGTTTAACAACGTAACTTTACAGTCTGATTTTAGAGAGAGTTGGTATGTTATATGCTTGTATGTACCACATCAGTAAGGAAAATTTTCAAAAAAGGTGGATATTTTGCCTTTTGGGTATATATATAAGTCAACTCTAAAATATCAGAAAATTTATATATTAAATTATCATAAATTCGTATATTTTTATTGAAATCTATAAGATATTGAGTAATTCCATAATCATATATTTTTTCTATCTAAATAATATCCACCTATAAATTTATGTGATGCATATTTCAGTTAAAAGAATTATGTAATACTTTCCAATTCTCAATTAAGTGGACATGTATAAAAATCACTTGATATGTTGGGAGCAGGGATCCAAACCAACCTGAACCGCTAAAATATTTCTAGCTGAACCTAAACCGAACTGCTAAAATACTTCTGATTGGGTCAAGCCTCATGCTTAAATGAGTAAGTTATTAGTAGTATAATACAAAAATTTTAATTATATTCGAATGAATCAAATGTAAAGAAAAGATGGAACACCTTTGTTCAAGATAATATGATTATTAATAAATAGGAATTATGTCAATGATAATCTTAAAACCATGAATATTAATAATGATAACGATCTCCAGGCTCAATATAATAATGATAATAATGAATAACATGGATTCCGAGCATCGCTTGCTTAATACAGACAAGGATCTATGGGGATACTTTTTGACTTAGAATGACAAATTGAGGATAAAAGAAGGAATAAATCAGACGAAGACAACAAGCTCTTTAGGACAAGAGACTTTCAGGAAGTGAGATTACAATTACAGAGAAGTTGAATACCTCAGGAATAGGACATGTTATATAGACATTGCGTTATCTTCCAAGGATATACTTACCAAACATTAAAAAATTTTTTTTCCCATCTCTTAAATCTAACCAGGTGTCAGGTACATTATTATTATTAATATTAGCTACAATTCTTAACACTATTTTGCCGGTAACGGAACTAATAGATCCCCTCTTTCTTACTCCTCTCTTCTTTACTATGCTAGCTGACTACATAGTGGTACCGTCCACTATAATAAAACGGGTATACATCATGTATAGGATCTATATACTAGTGAATATACATGGTGCACGCTACAACTCCTGGTGGGTGATGAAATTGCACTTCGTGCAATTTCTGGCGTGGTAATGAATGAATGAATGAATTATATTCGAATTGTTTTAAAATATATCAATCACATTTGATTGATAGTCATAATTTTTATAAACTATAGTATATTGCCATTTTACAACATTTTTTAAATATTTTAAGCTTATAAATTATAATGCCTAGAAAATAATTAAATCCAATATGAAAATTATTTACATATAGTATGATAAATAACTAGTGCTGTACGGTAACGTCAAAAAAGTAACGACGTTACTAACGTCGTTACCTTTTTTTGAAGAAAAGGAACGTCATACGTTACCTTTTTCTAGAATTAACGAGTAACTGTAACGCGTTTCTTTTTTTTGGGTAAATTTTTTCTTAAAAAAATATTAATAAAAAAAACATATTTTATTGTGCTATAAAATTACTTTTATTTATTTTTAATATAAATAATAAACCGAGTTTTTAATTCATATCAACCATCATTCCTTTCATTCTTATTTAAATTTTCGCTCGTTATTTTCAATCAAATTTTAATCTAACTAATATTCAATCAAAATTCAAAGTATATATTAATATTATTATTCTATATTATAATTAATTTTAAGAATATATGCCAAACTCTATAATAGTTTATTCTTCTGATGAAGAAAATTTAACCCTATATACTATCAGCAATGATTCACCCACTCTTTAAATTAGATTGGCCCTGGATAAAATCAGAGATGAATAAACAAAGAATGCAAGATCTTATTTCCATTTTGAGAAAAGATCTTGATAGAGAAAGAGCAGACCTGATTCCCTTATCCAAAGCAAATACCAAAATATTTTCTGATAAAGATAAATTTTTTTTTGATGAGGAAATTAATGAAAATCTGTTTGTCTGATGAAAATTTTGAAAATCAATTATTGCTAAAATAAATAAAAAATTATTACAAAAAAATGTTATCTTATGATTATATATTATATATGAAAATTTTTTATAATAAGATCTCATCATTTTATGTATTATTTTTTATAGTTTTGTCTATATTATATATTGTAAGAAAAAATAAATATATTTTTGTATATAATTTTTAATTTTTTTAATGGTAACAAACAAAATCTGTTATAAAAATCGGAGAACATTATAAATATTTTAGTTAGTAAAGAACTTAGGTTAATATTGGATTGGAGGAATCAGAGTAATCGATACTCAGAATTATGTAAATTGTCTGATATAATACTGGCAGTGACGGCTACCTAAGTTAGTGAGCCAAATGTTTTTCAAATTAAATTTATATTATCTCCTTATAGATGTAATATGAGTGAGACGAAACTTGAAAATATATTAATAAAAAAATTTTAAGTAAATAAAATTAAATATTACTTTATAATGCACAATTAATAAAAATGAAGGTTTTATGTATGTGTTTTTTAGAAATAAATAAAATTATTCTTTCCTATACATAATTCGAATATAGGTTTGAATATAAAAGTGTTCAAATGGGTTTTTAGAGGTTCGAACCGAACCGATATTTTTATTTTTTACTAACCGAACTTGAACCGTTATTTTTATCTGAACCTATATTAGTTTGGGTTTGGATCCCTGGTTGTTGGGCATCTTTCATATAGTATTTACATTATTTGTTATAAAAATATTACTTTGAAAAAATATAAGAGCAAAGAGGGAATGTGTAAACTAATTGGCTTTGAGTATCACCTATTTTAAAATTTGTGTTTAGATAATTGTGCTACCTAAAATTAGAACATTTTATAGTGTTGTTAAACAATTCAGCCAACTTAGGTTAGTTGTGACTCAAAATCGAATTTTTAGTTGAAAAATTAACTCAAGTCTGATCGACTCGAGATGTGTGTTTTTTAAAAAAAACATTTTTTTAAATTATATTTTATTTTTTAATTTAAATTTATTAAATAACCCATTTATCAACACATTTAAAAAATTATAAAGATAATTATTAATGATTTCATTAAATTAACCAAAAAGTTGAATCGCATCTCATGATAAAATACTTTTTAAAATTGTAAATTAGTTATCGAAATCTGTATGATTCGGCATTATTGCAGGTTGATCAGGTTCAGAATCACTAAAATTTACAGGGATTGGGTTAATTGATGTAGTCGTATTTTTTTTCAAATATTTACACAAGTAAACTTCTCATATCATAATGTATTAAATGCCATTTTAATCTGATAGGCAGTGTCTACATAAGCGGAAGGGGGGGGGGGTAGGAACAGTTTGCATCCTAATATCTTTAAAGGGGTAGGGGTAGGCATTATGGGGGGTAGGCTATAATAATCTAGAAAATTTTCCATTACATTTTTAAATTATCTATGGATAACATTTTGGTATTTTTAGGGGGGGGGGGTAGATATATATTTTTGAGGGGGGGTTTGCATTCAGTGAATATATTGTCATGTAGACGCTGCTGATAGGATTACTTTAATTGTAATAACTTCTCCCCCTCTTTTTAGATGTAATTTATTGTGGTAATAAAAATATTGTTTAATTTTATAAAATTATGAGTTTTTGAAATTAACACTGAAAATATTTAGCCAGAAAAATTTTTCCATGTAAAAAAATTCCCACATAATTCACAGAGAAAAATTTCCACATTTTTTTAAATCCGAAAAAATATTAATTTTTTTTTATAAAATTAAGAAAATAGGCAACAAAAATTAAAATTTTAAATAAATAAACAATTAAAAGTGACTTACCCATTTTTTAGTAAGCAAAATATACAAAAAAACTAATAACTAGTTTCTGTTATACAAATATTATCACTTAAGAACATATAATTGGGCCGAGGTTTGAAACGTCAGCTGTAAATAAATCTAAATTTGAAATATTTTAAATTCAAACCCCTCATATTTTGAGGTTTCAAATAATTAAATAAATATAGGTTCACCCAGGGGCGGACTGGCTACGCTACGGCCTCGTGGGCATTTTTTATAGCGGCCTGCCTCCTTACTTCCATTTTGTGGGCCTTCGGCCCACTTTTACCCAGTCTTTGACCGGGTTCCCTTAAATGGCTCCTTCGATATACATGATTTTTATCACTTCTTATTTTTGAAAATAAGTTTAAACGATTTACATTTTTATTAAAAAAAAGAATAGAATAGTATTACACGATAATCATATATTTTATTTAAAAAAAAATGCACATCTAAAATCATATTCAATATTTTATAAAATAATATTCATTGCTCATATATATTATATATTAGATACGATATTTCACTATAAAATCAAATCATACATCACATGCTAAATATAAAAAAATAGATACTCAATATACCAACAAATCAATTAATTACACATATAAAATTATTTCAGTTAACAATATTACAGAGAATAAAATTGCTGCACTTATAAAATCAGGCACCGATCATATTGTAAATAATATTAATAAGATTCAAATAAAAGAATAAAGAAAATAAATAATTTTTACATTAATAAATCTCTCATTAACTTTGAACCTTTGCGCAAATATACAAGAATATCTTCTAGTTCAATCTGCGCTAATAGTTCTCGTTCAAATGACATCATTAAAAACGCTTCTAATTTTTCTTGGTCAATATTAGCTCTCAGCTTATTTTTATAATTTTTATACTAAATGTTCTCTCGCAATTAACCTGCGTAAATGACAAAGTTAATATGTATTCATATGCAAAATAAATTAGTGTCACTTGTATGCATATTGTATCTTTTAAGAATTTCATACACGCATATTAAACACTTGTTACATTTATTATCACACTCTGAGTTATTATCATATCATATTGTAAAGGTCAATCGATTCTTGAGGACGTTTATCTTGGCATTTGTCACTATATATTATCTTCGCTCGTCCTACTCAATTTTTTGGCAGAGCATTCTGTACCCTAATTCCTGGAGCTTTAAATATGAAGTGCTTCATTTAAATTAGAAGCCATTTTAATGCTTTATTTTGAATCGATGATATAAAAGACTTAGCATCTTCCATCATTTTCCATGCTGATAAAGTACCTAATTTTTAGTTTGAAGATCTGACAGTGGCCTCATTATTTCAAAAATTTCCAAATATATTATAGCTGTACATAGAGTCTTAAATTTACATAAATTAACAAGTTTTTGCCTCAAATGATTTATTATCCAATATAAATAGAAGTGCATTTATCGTTATTGGGAGCTTGCTCTCTTTACCATATATCCATCTAAGGACTTTTTCACGTGCCCCACCACCCTATCTAACCTATTTTTTGCAGCCTTCTCAACTTATTTTGGCCATATAAATTATTCTGTTTCACCCAAGCATCCTTCCTTTTATCTTATTCACCGACCTGGATTTTATTTGATTTCAATGAATTAAGAACAAGAAATGTTGGCTATATTATTTCTACAATAAAGCAATGTATAAAAATATAATAAATTAATCAAAGCTTAGTTTACTCTAATCAAACGGAAGCGTTTTCATTTATTTGAAAAAACAAACAAAGAAACGTGGTAATGATATATAACGTCAAGCGACGTTATTGATATTTTATGCATTAAAATATATGACAATTCTCAAGTAATGTGATATTCAAATAAATGATAAGAGAAAATAATGTGAACATAATAATTTTTTTTTCAAATCGGCCTCTTTTTTGATAATTTCCTCTGATCGGCCTCAAAAATCAACATTTTCTTGTGGCCTCGTGGGTAAAATGCTCACCTGGTCTTATGGCCAGTCCGCCCCAGGGTTCACCTTTAAATATTTTTCTTTATTTTTAGTTATTATATGGAATAGTATTTTGTGGTTTATCATGTCATGACTTGAATATATTTTGAGAAATATCTTCATATCAGTTTTTTATTTTTAAAAAATATTTTCAAACTAGTAGATAGCCCGTCAAAAATGACGGAGAATGAGAATTTTATTCTTTTTTTTAAGAAAGATGTTGCCTTTTATATAAAAATCATATCCAATTTATATTATTTTTAACCCCCCCCCCTTCCCCATTTGGGTCAAGTCCAACCAATGTCATTGAGTCCAACCCATTAGGACTAAGAGTGGAAACTATTTTTTGAGTCAAAATATATTTAAATTCAAAATACTTTGCAAATATTTTACTGAATTACTGATTACATAAGACTAACATTTAACATTAAAAAATTTCATGCCAGGTTTAAGCTCATAATATTTGGAAAAATTTCCAAGCGTCCAAGACCTTATAATTAAAAAAATTTCTTAAGCCTAGCTTAACCCATAATAATTTTGAAAATTTTTTCCTAGACCGGCCCATAATAATTTGTAAAAGATATTCCCAAGTCATATGTAAGCAAATATTAATCTTGAGGAATATTTTCCAAGCCCAGTCCAACCTATATTAATTTTCAAAACTTTTTCCCAAACCCGGAGATACTTAAATTTCTAAATAATTTATCATCACATGAAAGGGAAATCTCGGATTTACCAATTAGTGGGTTAACTCCTTTTATCAAAAAATTTGATAAGGGCTATCTATATCTTTATGTTAAGTACAAAAATGCTATTTATTTAAATTACAAAAATGCCATTCAATACTAATGAAACTTATATGCAATTTATTTAATTAATTATTATTTTGTGTGTCTGATAAAATTAAGAGCAAATCCTTTATGACATTATGATTTTTGGTGGAAAAAGCGACAAAATAAATCTGGGCAGTCGTCTGCAGAGGAAATAATTAATGTATAATATCATCCCATTTAGGGTTGTAGGTGAAAGTAATGAATAATGACGGATTACCAAAGCAGTGTACAACACCCATTGCGTCCTGATAAAGCTGAGGCCCTGGGCTACTGGTAAAAGAAGAACGCGAAATGATATTTCTGCCAAAGTGTCAATTTTGGTATCCCCCTCTAAAATAGAATCATGAACGACATTGTCAACCAACCATAAAACGGTCGTAAGTATTGTTATAAAGGCCATGACAAAACTACCGCATATTTTCCCATTAATAATGTTAATGAAATTGGCCGCACTACACATTCACGTTTGAAAATCCCTCTTAATATTCATGAAAGTTCCTCAGGGAATCGGATAAAGTATTATTTATAATAACTCATAATGAGGTGAATGATAGTGGAATTAAATGCTTATATTTGTTAAAAATTAGGCAGAGGTGGCATAGGGATTGTGGTAGTGGTGATAGAAATATTATTTGGAGGCAACTGGGTGAATATAAAATAAACATATAGATAAAAAACAAAATAAACCTCCAGAGGAGTTCAAAGTTCCTTATTATCTTGGCCGAAACTCTAGAACAGGTAAGGCGTTTGTTGAATCGGCATTTTTTTCTTTGCTTATCCTTAATAATTTCATCATGTTTTGTAACAATGTGAGGGATTAAAATTGGGTTAGCCTAGACAAATAAAGAAATCAGCCACAAATATAAATAAACTATTGTTGAAATTAAACAAACATTAATATACTGTAAATCTGTAGAGGAGTCAATAGAAATATATTTCAAGTAGTTGGGGGGCTATAATCAAAAATTTTTTTTTGGGGACTTATCAAGCCTATCATGTTCTACTAAAGGTTTATTTTGCATTTGTTCATTATTAATGACTGATATATCAATATTTGAACAATTATAAAGAGGAAATAAGATGGGGATAGTTTAAAGTTAAAACAAAACAATTCTCAAGTTAATTTTATAAGGTAGGATTAAAATGTAATACCATTCGGAGAGTCTAATTGGCAAATTAAAAAAAAATAGGAACCTTGTGAATAGATATAGAATAATTTAAATAATATAAATACCATAGTATGTATTTTGTTTTGGAATAAATGTAAAATCCTAAAGATAGAAAACCCCGTTTTGTCTTTTTTATTGAATTATACAAAAAAAATTAGTAAGAATAAAAAGGAGTATTGTTAAAAAGGTAGGATCCTTAAGAATAAATATATAATTTTAATTGAATAAAAAAAATATTGTTATATATATATATCGATTTTTTGGATAGATATAAAATCCTATATATAATTATTTATAATAAAAATAATGTACTTATTTTTTGGTGAGTTTTACAAAATAATCAGAATGGAGAATAAAGCAATTGTGAATCTGACAAAATGCAAGTTTTAAAAAGGTAGGATCTTTAAAAATTGATATATTAATTTAGTTAAATACTAAAAATAATGTACTTTGGATATTTTTCTGTTAGTTAGGCAAACTATTCATCAGAGATAAAAGAACATATTGTGCGGCCCGGCAAAATGGATAGCTTTAAAAATACGTGGGATGCTTAAAATAGATATATAAATTTATTTAAATTATAAAAAATATCATACTAAGTATTGTAAATGGAAAGAGAAATTAAAAGGAAAGGAAAGGAAGCTAAAGAGAAAGAAATAGGAAATTAAAAAGTTTGAGAAAGGTGAAGATAATAAAAGAAATTAAAAGGGAAGGAAAGGAAAATAGAATAGTTTTTTTAAATTTTTTATCAGGCTGTTTTTCACATATTATTTAAGACTATTGTTAAAATAATTAATGTTAGTGACATCTTCAATAATGATATATATGTTGTCGGCGTAGCATAGCCAGTCTACATTTTGTACTGGTATGTCACTAATTAGTAGATTGAAAATGGGGGGTGGCACATCCTTGTTTTATACCACATTTTTGTTTAAAAAAAGGTAGAGTTAATCTTTTGTGTTTTAAAACTATTTTCATAAATATTTATAATAATTTTGAATGTGTAGCTGGAATGGGAAAGTTTAAATTATTGATGTTATACTTTTTGTAAACTAAGGGTGTATGATGATTGTTTGATTTGTAAAAACTCATTTTTATAAATTAAAAATATTATTTACCCATACTTTGCTTTTCTTCTCAAAATAAATATGGGCTGAATTAATAATTGAATGATATTAATTTTTTGATATCAACCCATGTAAAAACTCATTTTAATAAATAAAAAATAATAATTTACCAAGATAATAGTTGCTTAATCAGCATCTGTACAATCATTAAGAGAGGTGGTTTGTTATCTAAAATAAAAACATAAGAATAATTTTAAAAATATTTATGTATTAAACCTGAAGAGGAATCAATATTAGGCTCTCTAGAAAGAGTGGGAATATCATCAGAAGCTAAAATTGATGTATTTTAGAAATACAAAAAAAATATAAGCATTTATAATTTAATTTACTTGAAAGAATTGAATGATATTTATTTTTTGATATTAGCCCTTGTAAAAACTTATTTTTTGGAAAATAAGGGTGTATGATTGTTTGATTTGTAAAAACTTATTTTTATAAATAAAAAATATTATTTACCCTTTCTTCTCAAAATGAATATGGGTTGAATTAATAATTGAATGATATTTAATTATTGATATCATAAATTAAAAATATTAATTACCAGGATTATAGTTGCTTTTTATTTGAGTCTTGCTTTCTTTAATTTTCTTCTCAAAATATTTCATCTATAAAAAAAGTAAATAAATGAAAAATTTTATAAATTATTAATATTATTTAACAGGATATAATAGTTACTTTTTATTTGAGTCTTGCTTTTATAAAAAATAAATAAATTAATAAAAATAAATAAATACATAGCGATGACATGACGTAGCGATGACTTGACGTAGCAATGACATGACGTCACAATGACGTAGTGAGCACATCGGAAAATTATAATATAGATTTTACAACTATTAAGATCTTTCATTTTATTGTAATCATAATTTTGATATAAATAAACTTTTAAAATAATTTTTATTTATAATAGATTTATAAAAGAATTTATCTAGATTAAAAATTTTATCAAAATTGTATACTTTTTTATTTTGCGTATAAATTAAGAAATTATTAATCATTTTCATAATGTTTTTAATAACATGTTTGACACTCCCAGAATAATTTTAATAGTAATATAATATCTTTCCACAAACATCAAAACCAGAAAAATATAAATATTAATGGTATTTATTTGATACAAAGTCACTTCTAAGTCTTTTGAACGTATAATCTAAAAAAAATTCGCTCTGAGAGGGGTCCAAACCCGAAAACCCCCGTAGCTACGCCACTGATCCTTTACCATAAGGGTTAAGTGCTTAATATCATTTATAATAATTTATAGCTTAGGATTGTAAAATAATTTAAATATTTAATCATTTAAGCTTCAACTCTTAATGTTTGATTGATATTTAGACATTATGAGTGATATTGATATTCTATTTTTAACATAAAATTTTTACAATTGTTACAATAGTGAGAATATATTTTGTATGTATTAATCTAATAATTAAAACAACACTCATTTACTAAATATTATAATGTCTTATTTATCTTTTAAAAATAATATCAAATTTAATCTTACATAATAGAATTCTAAAATAAATCGTTCAAGGGTCTTTCTTTCTTTCTTTTTTTTTTTCTTTCTTTCTTTCTTTCTTTCTTTCTTTCTTTCTTTCTTTCTTTCTTTCTTTCTTTCTTTCTTTCTTTCTTTCTTTCTTTCTTTCTTTCTTTCTTTCTTTCTTTCTTTCTTTCTTTCTTTCTTTCTTTCTTTCTTTCTTTCTTTCTTTCTTTCTTTCTTTCTTTCTTTCTTTCTTTCTTTCTTTCTTTCTTTCTTTCTTTCTTTCTTTCTTTCTTTCTTTCTTTCTTTCTTTCTTTCTTTCTTTCTTTCTTTCTTTCTTTCTTTCTTTCTTTCTTTCTTTCTTTCTTTCTTTCTCTCTCTCTCTATCATAATTTTTTTTTAGTTCAGGTAGCTATCAGGAAGCCTTAAAAATTATCGTTCAGGAGCCTATTCAAATTTTTCTGCAAACTCCTGGTCTTCTCCCCCCTCCCTCATTTTCTCCGGTTACACTATAAAATATATGTGTTTCATAGCTATTTCTATAAAAGGGATTTGTTTTATATTTATTATTGCATTTTTTGGTTACTTTGTGATGAATATGAACTCTAAAAGCAGAAAAAAATAACCGGTTGACAGAGGTTATCAGCTTTGTAACGGCTACGATTAATCATCTTCAAATAATTTTGTCGAGTTCAACCAATATAAGATTAAAATTAATAATCGACAAATTCAATATCTGACATATGTTATTCAAATTCAGATCATCTGTTTTTTAAATTTTATTTTAAAATGGGTGAAACGCGATTCATTAATATTTTGGAGCTGGCTTTAAAAGTTTTATTAAGATTATTCACTCAATTTTCTATATTCATATATAGGGGGAAACTAAAGAAATGGATGTGATTAAACATATTATTGAAGATGAATCTACTAATATAGATATTATCAAGTTTTTGCTGAATCAAATATCCTTAAGAATAATTTCTATTACTGATATATCTATAGATATTATTTGGAGCTTTTTAGTATATATAATTTATATTCATTATTATATACATATTTTAAGGATTCTAAAAATGTTTATAATCCAATTGTTTATGATTTATATAGTACAATTATATGTGAAATACTACTTTGCCATCCCTTTTCTTTAAAATCAGGATTGAAATATATACTTAATCTTCTCATTACCACATGTAATACATTTATGAATCTTATTTTGATTAAATTTTTTTCTGAATATTTTATAGCCTATATATTTTTTTTAAATATTATAGCAGAATCAGATAAAATGAATATAGTTCATTTTGAGCATTATAATAATCTCATATCATTGATCACTAGGATCTATAATATATTTCCAAGGTAATTTTATTTATCAGAAGATAATTATAATTATTTATAGTTCATCATCAACTATGACAGATTTAATTAGACATAACTTTCCACACCCCAATAAAATTTGTACTTTTCATTGTAATTATCTAATAATGGCCCTAAGAATTATAAATCTAATTAATCAATCAGATAAAGAAGTTTTAATGGATAGTTGCATCAATTATGTCTTAAATATTGATATTAATTGTACTAACATTTACAACAATAATGAAAACAACATATCACAAAACTTATTGCCAGTTTTTGACACATTTATTAAAGCGCTTGACCAAAATTCTGAATCTATGCCATTCCTGGAAAATAATTATGATTCCTGTTTAATAAAAATTGATGAAATGCTTTATCTATTACTAAATCATATCAAATCCCATTTTGACAATCATTTATCAGGTATATATTTTTATTGCCCTTATACATTTTGGTGTTAATTAATAAACTTTTTTTGTTTTGATTTAAGCCAATTCTAAAAAATGGCTAACCAGGATTTTAACTAGAAGTACATTATCCAACCTGCTTATATATTTTTCCAGCAGATATCCAAAAGTGGACATCTATTGGCTAAATCTCAAGGCTTAGATAATATTATTTTTTTTAAAAATAGGCAAAATCAAGCCATTTAACAATACTATATTTTTTAAAAAATATTGAAAATGATAGATAATCAATCAAGTTTAGTTCACAACATATTTACAGCATTTGATAATCATATTTTGCACCAAAAAGAATGCTACCACACTCATTTTTTAGTATTCTATATCTGTCATTTTTCACCAGTAAATCACTTTCATTAAAAAAAATAGTAAATTTCTATTTTGTTTTGCAGAATTATGCCGAAAATTTTATCGAATTTTGTTGGAAAAAATTTACTAATCCTAAATTATCTCCATTCGTTCATCACAATTCAATATATTATATGGGTTCTTTCATTGCCATGGCAAACTTTGTTCACATCAAGTATACAATTATATATAAATATCCTGAATATAACTGTTTCAGAATGAATATAATCTATGAAATTATAGTCACTTTTGATTGAATATAAATATCAGTGCTTTTTTTAAAATACCCATTTAAACAAAGTTTTTTTGGGGGTTAGTTGTTTACAGGAGCATGGCGAGACTTTATTATTAAAAAATCAGCAGCCTGAATTAAAGTTATGGCTCAGGTACTAACAAATTAAAGGGTTATGTCTAGGGCTGTGGCCGTTTCACATATTTTTCACCCAATCCTACATTTATATTGATTTTTGCCCCCCCCCCTCTTGAACCAAATGTGATTAAGAAATCAATATTTTTTATGCAAAAAATCGAATTATGTATTTAATTTTTTTTTTTTTATTCGACTTTTTTATTATTTTATAAAAAAAATATTATAAAATAAATTATATAATTTACAGAGGATTAAAAAATATATATATTTAAAAAAAAAGTGGGTATATATCATCCAAGAGAAAAGTGAATGCTTAAAAAATTAGACCGGCAAATTTCCAGGGAAATCTGCTGGCGAAGGTAAAATTCTTCATTGGGGTCCTCTGAGATCTGTCTCATTTTTTTTCATATGATTTTGATGAAATTGAGGGCCTCGTTTCCAAACATGCCTAGGGTATTGGTAACGATAGGAATGAACAAAGTGTTGGCGAGGCCAGCGTATTTATTTTTTTAAGGATTTCTGCCTTTTCGATAGCAGAAAATGAGAGGTTAGACTTGGCTGCAAAATCAACGCAAGTGTAATCCTATGTTAGCGGAAGACCATTAGACCAGGGTATGAGAGAAATACCATCCGGGCGTATGGCTTATTCGTTTGAAAGACCCACTGGTTCAAGGGTAGATGGGATATTAACTTTTTTGAGGGCGGCTAGTAAAATGTTATTGATAGATTTATGACGAGGTTGTCGTCCACGGGAGAACTTGCAGTGCAAGGGATGGTAAGCCTTCGATTCAATGGGCTGACGACAGTCGATGCAGATTGAGGGAACTACGACATTACAGCCAAGGCGGAGGGCTATAGATATACGTAGCTGTTCGCCAGTCATGAGGAGGCCGAGATTGGCGCTGGGGATGGCTTCCAACCATTCGTAGCCAGAGTTTGCATTTAGTACCAAATTATTGGGATTTTCCTCAAAGGGCCTGTTCGAAATAAGATATTCAACGGAACGGGCGATCAGAGGAGCATCCCAGTCTTTTTGGGTACTGGAAACGGGACGGCTAAGGTGGGAGAGCAGTTGTTGTCCCAAAAGGTGAGGGCCTGTGAGAGGTCAGTATCTGAAGGAGTAGATCCATTGTCGATAATAGATTGAGCAGCAAGACGAGATGAGATAAAGGCTGAAAGGGAAAGTTGTAAGGGGGATCGGATACCAATACCACCAGACTTGCATGGAAGGGTGGCCTGGAGCCAAGATCAATTGGAGAATTTAAGGTTTAATATGTTTTCTAGGAGATCCTTAATTTGGGTTTCGTGGTAAACTAGCAAATGGCTGCATTTGAAGATCGGTGAGGATCTCAGGGCATAGAGGATTTTGGGTATATTAAAATAGTTTTTGATTAAAAAAAAGGATTGATGAGCGGGTAGGTAATTAAAAAGTGAGTTTAAATGATAAATTGTCGAGGGATTTGTTTAAAAAAGTTTCGATTGCTTTTTCACCCCCTATCGGTGATCCAAGATGTGTCATCTCTTCTCTGTTGATGGCGAAGAATGTGGTTTCTGAAGGGATGGATGTTGTAGGGTTTAAGAAGCAAATCTCACATTTGGGGAGGTTGAGAGATAGTCCTGTTATATAAGAGAGATTTTCGATGATGTGGGGAATGGACATGACTGTGGAGAGGTTGCCTGAGACTATACCGTCATCGAGGTACCAGGAATTTAAAGTGAGGTTAGATATAGATTGAATATTCAAGATTATCTTGTGTATCCCGATGCAAAAAAGGGCTGGGCCTAAGGGGTCTCCTTGTTGGATTCCATCCTGAGATTTTATTATATGTATTTTAAAAAAGTAGGGCTAGAGTAACTGTTGAGAATGTATGTAGAATATTGAGGATATTAGTGGCAAAACAAGGGAACGAAATATTGACGTTTGATTGTATTGAAAGCATTTTTGAAATCAAGTTTTAGAACGACATTGTCTGGAATATTATTTGAGAGGGTAATGCGAACAATGGGCTGAAATTTCAGAGCCTCCAGGTACACCAAACCCTAGCTGAAGTGGCGACAGGAATGAAGAAAGAGATTCCTTTATTCGTGAGCCAATGATCTTAGAGATTAATTTAATTTTTTTATTTCTACAATAATTAAAAAAAGTTTACGAATATTGGTACTATTAAATGAATTTTTAATTATTCCTCCCCGTGAAATTAGAATTCCGCAGATAACACATTTTGCAAAATTATCTTTGTCTTTTGAAAAATATGTAGATACCATATTTAGAAAATTCTTTTTTTTAAAGTATAAATAATAAAATTGGCGTTATTATTTAAAAAAATTTAAAATAAATAAAACTTTGGGTGTTCCTTTCTATTTTTATAAAAAAACTTTAAAAATACTAAATCTATTTTAAAACATAAATAAAATTTAAGGGGTGTTGTGCATTTGCATTGTTTATAAAAAAATTATTTAGAAAATATTATTAATGTAATAAAATATATAAATAACAAAAAATATAAAAATAAAAAGATTGGATCTGTTTTTTACAGATATCGGTCCAATCCGATATTTTTGGAAAACGCTAAAAGTAAATATGTTTAGATATTTATTACAAATTACAACATGTCTGTGTCAACTCTTCCGGATAGCATATAGATGTGTTTTCTTTCAATCATATTATTTATTTTTTCTCCTTTATAAATAGAATTTGGAATGCTGAAAATATTTTAATTATATATAGCTCTATATTTTTTTGGGAATAGCAATGAATTCTAATAAAGTTGTAAGCCTACTGCATTATTGTTTCTTATAAACCAAACCTGAACCATGAACCTTTATTTTTGTCTGAACCTGAACTGAATCGATATTTGTTACGGTTCGGGTCCATTCAAAGTTCAAATGCTGTTGATGGATTAGAAAGAAGGAATAATATAGTCCTATAGTTAGAAACTCCCCGAGAAATAGTAAAGTGGCCATTTTTTACTAATTAAATTATGATGTTTGAAAAACCGGTTTACACTGGTTCAAGAAAATTTGGTTATTGAAGACTCATTCTGGGTCCATGAAAAAAGTAAATTAAAAAAAAATACGGGTAGGGCTAGATTAGCTATATTATTTGTTAATTTTTCACCACAACACAATGGAGGTATTTGTTTTGAAATTTATTTGCCATACCTAATTCTAAAATGTTGTCGTTTATTTACTGATATTTCATAAAATCCTTTCTCTAATTACGAGAACATACCAATAATGATAAACGTAAACATCTTTATAGTCAATTATAAGTATAGTAGAGTAGAAATGGTAAAAATCTATACATTAAGAAGACAGTTTCTTTTTCGACTATTTCTTCATATTCGTTTTAGGTGTTCATTTGATATCAAAAAAAACACTTTCATTTTTTATATACTTTCAAGTGTTCTCAAAGTTTTTAATGACGTCAAAATACAGTTTAGAGAAAGACAATAATAAATCTAATCTGATAAATGTTCGATTACTTTTGTACTTTTCCTTATTGATAAATTTTAATTATTATTAAAAATGAATTAAAATGATAATGAATATGATCATACAATGAGTAAACCTGAAAATTGTATGAGCAATAAGGTCAAAAAAAGGTGAAATCGAAGCGACAGAGAGGCGCACCCCAGCTACAATAGGCTCATATTAGTGAAGAACCAACTAGCCAATTATAAAATAAATTGACAAAGTTAATGAAGGAGTTTACTACTCGTAAATATGACATAACTATTTAGAGGGAGGGGGGTGTATTCAAGAAAAATAATTTTGGGCTAAAAGCGAACTTAGATTTTGACTCGTTTCTAGATAGCGCCTGGATTTTCGTTTTGAAATAATAATGGGTTGGGTTTGTTTTTGTCTCGTATTTCATATTATCGTTTAACTTTATCTTGGAGAGTATTATCAATGCAACAAATATATTACTAGTATTACGGCCACTTCTATAGAATAAAATTTGAAGTATATGCTCTATTGCTATACAAAGTATCAATGTATCTCTTCTTTAATTGCTATAAAAAGAGTAGTTGTTTTAAATAATCCTTTTTTAAGATCAGTGTTTGCGTCCATCGAAGCTCTATCCAATTGGGCTCTATATTACCTCTCTCAAAAGCATTTAAAGACCGTAAATACTCACAAAAACAGCGGTAATAATATATCCAATATGCGCACCTCATCCCACGTTATCGACTCGGACTTGGAAATGCATTACGATTTCTACGTAGTCTGTCAAACCCTGTTATATATCGTATGTGCTAGACATCAACAAATTTTTAACGATGCAGGTTTATTATTATATAAACACATCTTATTTTTTAAACTCTTTTTTTGTGTATTATTTACCTTAGATCAATCTTTTATCAAAGGACTAAGTTGGGATAGAATATTATTTTCCGATTTAAACCCGCTCAAGTTTTGTTCCACTCCGATAATCAATCGCTTTTCATCCATAACTAGGTTTGTTTTAAGACTACTGTTTTTTTTTAAACTTTTACTTTTAGTTAGATCTAATCTATTCTTGATGCAACATAAGTTGTTTACTGGAAAGTTCTATCAAAGATAAATTAGAACTCACAAAAAGTATAAGTTTAAAAAAACAGCCTTGGGTATAGGGTAAAATAAGTTTTTCTTTTTATTAAAATATAATTAGGCAATACAAAATTTTATATTGTAACACCGTAATCGAGCACAATGATCGAATGCAAAAAATAAACAAATACGATCTCAAAATTTCTCCTTCTCTCCGAGCCATGTCTTCTAAAATAACTCCTCAAAATATCCTCGGTGCTTTTTATCCTTTTCAGAAATTCTTGTTGAAAAAGTAATCAAACTTTATTATAGTGCCATGGTTAGAATGGTTAAATTTTTCAATATCGAAAAACATTCTTTTGTTTTTTTAAAAAGCACTCAGATCACTTATATACTAATTAATTATTCGTTATGCATTGGGAATTTCGAATAAGAATTTATTCATCGAAGCATTTACATTATTTCTAGAAGTCAAAGGGAGGAGATGCCAGAAAAAGCAAAAGGTGCTAGGAGTCAATGGGAAGGAGATGCCAGAAAAATAAATGATTAGAAATCATGATTCTCTTCAAGATGAATAATTTCATCTACTTTTGACTCTTACCACTTTTTGTTCTTAGGTAATAACTCCTCATGACAGTTATTCGAAATTATATATTTTTTAAATATAATTCCATAATCTATTAATCTTTTATTTTAAATTTTGATACATTTTTTTCACATTTTGAATATATTTAGAATTTAATTTTCAAATCTAATATTCGGCGAATCGAATAATTATTAGTTGTGTTCGATTATAATTTTTGTAGATATACCCACTAAATATTTTTTCGCATGAATATACTTTATTTGTATATTATTTATGAAAAATATTATTTATGAAAAATATTATTTATGAAAAATATTATTTCTTAAAATTATTCAAAATTATTATTTAGGAGTTCTATTTTCATTGATCCCTTGATTTACAATAACTCTACACCGAAGAATGAAAATGGCGTCACAAATAGTCACCGAGTTTGCAGCAATCAGCAGGTATAACCTAATACATTTATTAATTTATAACACCACAATAAAAAAAATGTTATTCACAATGGGGTTTAATATTTGATCTTATAAAAATACCAAAAACAAAACTTAGGTGTCAAAGAATGACCCATACCCTTGTACCGAATGCATGGCGGAATTATCTGAAGACCATCTAGCACATTTTAATAGCGAATACACGCTTGGCCTAACGCCTCCAGATAAATTCTTATATCTCAGTTTAGTCGACCAATTTTCGAATTCTACACCCTTCTCGCCACCTTATTGACAATTGATATTTCATAAAATAATTCATTATTTTTTTTGACGTCAAATTTTATTGTGAATTGTGATTTTGTCAATTCTTGCTTGAAATATTTAAAACATTTTTTTATTATTTTTTGGTAAAAATAAATAGATAGAAGCTTACAAAAAATTGAGTATAAATTGTTACAAAAAAATAGGAAAGTTTTTTTAATTAAAAATATAAATAGGGTTTATAAACAAAATGCTATATTTATTTGTAAAGGTATATAATTATAACCAATATTAGGAGAAAAATATGTGAGGTTTTTATTATATTTATAACATATTTTAGGAGATTCATATGTTTTGGTAATATCACACATTGACTTTTGTTATTTTCTTAACGAATGCTTTGTTTATACAATTGTTTATCTTCAACGCTATAACTTTCTACCTTAGTCTCGTCGACAGCGTATTTATCAACGACGATTTTATGTAATATAATAGAGGGATTTACAACTTGATCAGTGTTCCTCGGCGAAATTGAATTTGTGCCCAACAGCTGTACTTTGGAATCTACCACTGATTTAACTTGATTTACTGAACTCTGTGCCACATTTCCTTCATTACCATCTTTTACCTTCACCAAAGAAATAGACTGGGATATCTGCTTTGTTTCACCGTCGTGATGCATCAATTTTTTAACCTTTTTAGATTTCTTCCTCGATTTTTTATTCCTCCTTGATTTATACTTCCTTCTTCCCATAGATTTCTTAACCTTTTTGACTCTTTTTCCTTTTTTAACATTCTTTTTGTGCGTCCTCTTGCGTTTCCTAGCAGCTTTAGCTGCTATTTTCTTGGCCGTATCCTTCTTCTCTTCAACCATCGACGGCGGTTTCTTTCTCTCAATAACTTTGACGGGCGAAGGTATAAAGCTAACCTCCATGGCGTTTGTCTCGATAATTGGTGCCGCATATTGTATGGAAGTATTGGCGAGATTGATTTTTATATTGAGAGGTGTTAAAGATCCGTTTGAACTACTATCTACATATTAGTTCATGTAATGAAATAATAGAAATAAATCTAATTAATTTATACTGTAAACATTTATTGCCTTTATCCTTAAAATTTAGACAAATTAATTTCTGTTTGGGTGCATAAAAAGCTCAAAATTACTACTACATTATGTAATAACATTATTTAAATGTAACTAATTTCATTCCTTACCAATATAAAAGTATAACACTAAAAATATGACTATAAAGGCATCGTTTATTTTGTTGAAAATTCAGTCATTTTAATTTAGATGTTATAAATCGTAAATTTATATATATGTATCAATATGTATATATAAAAAATTAGATCAAATTTATACTTGTACTATTATAGGCTAGCGATGGAATGATACTATAATTTATATAAGATGACAGCAAGGGTAATGCGATTACCTCGGGGATGTATAATGTTGAATTTGAGTCATTACTTAATAATAAGGTTTCATTTATTTTGGAGAAAGTACTATCATCATCTCTCAGCAGGGTATTACTTTTATCTTCAGCTTTAAAATTTGTCTCATTTTTTACTGTAATAATTTTAGGGGAAGTGTCCATCCTATTTTCGATAAAATCTGATTCGTTATTTGAGACGCTTGCATTGGCTGAGCTATTTGATTGAAATTCACTCTGTGATCCGATACTAACTTTAGAATTTTCCAGGAGAATCTTCGGCAGACCATTTTCTGCACCACCTGAAACATTCGGTTGTGCATTATGATTTTTTTCTATACCTTCATCATGCGAGATAGCCGCTCGCGAGGCTACAAAATTTGTATCGATAACTTTGGATTTAATTTCACTAATCTCATTTGAAATTTCTAAAACATTTATGTTTTGCTTGGAGACCTCGTCAATTTTATATTTTATTAAATTACCAGTTAGGTCATCTTGTAGTATCGAAGATTTATTTTTTAAAGTACTTGATTCCGTAATGTTAACAAAATCAATGGTATTATTGAATTTTCCCTCCCAGATCTTAGTAGATTCGTCGACAATAATTGTAGCATTTTCTAGTGATAGGGCTTCAATACTCGTTCTGTTACCTTCAGTTTGTTCAAGCTCTACCGATTCGACTTTTGATTTATATATTATAACGGGTTCAATATTAAAACTCGTTATATTAGTCGTGTTTTTATTTGACGCGCCCAATTCAACTTTTGAGTTAAATACTAAGATGGGTTCTATATTAAGGCTCGTTTTATTATTAATTTCGTTTTCATTTGCTGTGTCCGATTCAACTTTTGATTTAAATATTATGATGGGTTCGATAAGGCTCGTTATATTATTAGTTACGTTTTCATTTGGTGTGCCCGATTCTACTTTTGATCTAAAAATTACGATGGGTTCGAGGCTTGTTATATTATTAGTTACGTTTTCATTTGGTGTGCCCGATTCTACTTTTGATTTAAAAATTAGGATGGGTTCGGTATTAAGGCTCGTTATATTATTAGTCAAGTTTTCATTTGGTATGTCCGATTCGACTTTTGATTTAAATATTACGATGGGTTCTATATTAAGGCTCGTTATATTATTAGTCAAGTTTTCATTTGGTATGTCCGATTCGACTTTTGATTTAAATATTACGATGGGTTCTATATTAAGGCTCGTTATATTATTAGTCAAGTTTTCATTTGGTATATTCGATTCTACTTTTGCTCTAAATATCACGATGGGTTCGATATTAAGGTGCGTTATATTTTCTGTCGCGTTTTCCTTTGGTGTGTCCGATTCCACTTTTGTTTTAAATATTATGATAGGTTCGATAGTAAAGTTCGTTATATTATTAATCGTGTTTTCGTTCGATTCAACTTTTGAAGTAATAATGGATTCTATAGTAAGATTCGTTATAAAATTAGTTGTGTATTCATACGACCCCGCATCCGTTTCAACTTTTGATTTAAATATTACGATGGGCTCGATAGTAAAGTTCGCTATACTATTAATTGCGTTTTCGTTCGATTCAACTTTTGAGGTATTAATGGGTTCGTTAATAAGGTTTGTTATATAATTGGTCGTGCTTTCATTTGACGAATCCGATTCAACTTTTGAGGGGAATATTACGATGGGATCTATAGTAAGGTTCGTTACATTATTTAGCGCGTTATCATTCAATTCAACTTTTGAGGTAAATGTGGGTTCGATAGTAGGGTTCTTAATATTATTAATCGTGTTTTCACTTGACGCTTTAACCAGATTATTAAAAAGTGTATGAGATTCGATATTACTACCATTACCATCTTCTATCGGTAGTGCACTAACGATTTTTGGTGCCTCGCTTGATAAGATTTCATCTATTTCAATTGTTTTATATGTAGTCGTTGGATCATTAGTTAAATTAGAAATAATCCAGGAAATATTTCTAATATCAAAGTCTGTAACATCTACTAATATGGGGTTAGTTGATACTTCCAGTTCATCTTCGAAATTTGTTATATTATCTAAGGGATAAAGTGTCGAGTTATCCGAAAATATGAATGTTGTACTCTCGATTTCTTCGCCCAAAATTGATATGTCAGTTACTGATTCTGGGTTAAGGGAAACGTTTTCGGCTTCAATACTCGCGATTTTATTAGAGGGTTTAAGAAGAGTTACTATATTTATAGTGGAATTTAGGGTATTGCTGGGATCTTTTTCCAAACTCCCATTTATATTAGAAACATTATTTTTATCGATATCAATTTCAACGATATTTATCTTTGGTACACTTGGTATCACAGATATGGATGAGGTGACTGGAATAACGCACTTTACAAATAAGCTCTCTTGACATCCGTTTATTATGGTATCGAAACTATAGTTATCCGGACATTCAAAACGAATCTTCAATGAAAGGTGACAAAAGTAAAATATTTTGCAATTCGATAATATATGATCCGCGAAATAACCTGTTTCATTTATCGGACAAACAAATGTGTCGATTAAATTGTTTGATTCATATTCTGCATTCTATAGTTTTATTTTTAAAGTATAAAAGACATAATATTTATTTGTAGATAAATAAGTTTTTAAAAAAATTAAATAAATAATTTTCTATAAGGTCAATTTATCAAGGAAAAAAAATGTATGTCAATAACTAAAAAAGTCTTAGACTCTTGCTAAACGATGATTCCTATATACAAATTTTGATTGACTCAATAAAAAAATGTATTTATTTACTAATCTTCTTAACCGAACAGTATACTTTCTTTTAAATACAAGAATTTGTTAAAACTATTTGAATTTTTTTAAAATGATTAATTATACACCTTTATAATGTATTCGTTTTTGATCATAGACCTAAGAAAAATTTTATTAAACGATAAGAAAGAAAGAACCAGAAGCGTTAAGTTAATAACACTTAAAACTCATTTTTTTCCTCAACTAAATCTAGGGGCAATTTATATAGATGGGAAACCCCGTGTTTTTTAATAAAATAGTTTACCTGACTATCTTGACCAGTCATCATGCCAGTTAATAAGAGCATACCTGTAAATTAATAAAGATAGTTTATGAGCATAAAATGATACATTAAAGGGTAATATCAATAGATTTTTTATTATGTTTAAATTTGGTTGTTGCTTATCGGCAAGCATGATATTATAGATGTTTAAATTGCATTTTTTTCAGAAAAAAAAAATAAATAGAGTATTCCAGGTAGTTAAAACATCTTCAAGTCGCTATCACAAATTCCGAGTTCAATCCCTGTCATTCATATTTTGTTAGTCCGGATTACGCATTGACCTAAACCATTTTGATTTCCTCTAGAACACAGATATGGAATAGGGTTATGTTTATATTTTAAAAATTAATATTTATATCAGCTTCGTTTATTTATTGTTTTTTTTTCAATAATGGACATTTTCCGACCGGTTGTAATGATGCATATTTAGACTGAATTGATAAAATAATAAATAGTGAAGAAAAAATAAATATTAGCTGTCAACTAAGATTTTCTATATTTTTATTTGAACGAGATATATATTTTGACTTTAAACTTCCATAGCCCAGGTCAAAAAAAAATAACGCTAGAGTTAAATATGCAAGATTTCAGAATCAAAATAATATTTAAGACTTTTAAATTTTAAACGTATATTATATAAAGTGCTATTTTAATATTTCATCATTATTTTGAAATTTAATGACAGTTTTTCCAAAAGTGTCAAAAAAAATCGTATTATATTATTCCGATCCGTTCACTAATTTCAATGAATGAATCTTTAGTCTAAGTAATAATGTCATTAAGATAGACATTCTATATCATCGATTTAATTTATATAATTTTTTATCGTATTACGGCCACGTTCCAGGAACGAAACTTGATAATTTTTTTAGAACACTATAGGAACGGAAGCGATGATACCGGGGACGTTCCTGGAAAGTTCCGAAACATAATATAAAAATTATAATTTAATTTATTACACAATCATAAATATAATATTAATCTTTAATTTCAGTTTGCTTCAGATAAAACTTTAAAATTTTATTGAATTATTTTGTTACTAAGAATGTTGAGTGGTTCTATTTACATTCATATTTATATTAATATCACCGCAGAAATAAGTGATAAATCTTTTAGGGAATGTCATAATAATACTTAGATCTAAACAAATCTATATTATAAAAAAACTTATTATTAATAGTGAAATAAGATGTAATCATTTTTTAGGAACGCGTTCTGAAAAGTTTTGAAACGTGGAACGAAATGGGATTGGGAATAGGACATAATTTATCAACAGAAATGGAACAGGGACGCAGCAATGGTATTAATCCGAGTCCTTGATTAAATGCAATTATAAATTTGCATACTCCGACCACTTTAAATGTCTAATGTCTTTTAATAACATCTACAGCTGACTTCAATGAACACTTTTAGTAAATGAATCGTAGTCTAGGTTAGTACTAATGTGATCATTGGTATATGTAAATTCAAATATTCGTATAATATAATTTTTAAACAAATAAGTTGAGGTCTATGATCACCCCAAACGTCAATGTTATAACTAATGAACTACTGAGTGGAACCAAGGATAATTTCACTTATGTTTTACACGAAATTATTAAACTCTTGCAAAAAAAATCTACACCGAAATATTGAGAATTTCAAGTATAATCATATTTTTAAATTCCTTGGGGTGCTCATAAACCCCACCAGAAGAAATCAGTACAATTAGATTTGTGCTCCTATACACTCACCTATAAGCCAGCGCATACTTTTTAAGCTGCCAATCTGTTAAATGGCGAAAGCAAAAGTAAATATTTAAGAAAAATATCAAGATTTTGAATATAAAATTGCGAGAAATTTATAGGGAATTATGTATATTTTACACATGCTGGAATACAAGCAATAAAATTTGTTGAGCGCCTTTGAAGATTTGATTTTGCCCAATATTTCAGTATGTGTAAAAATTCATATTTTATAAATTTCAAACAATTAGGTCATAAATTTTGAGCTATTTTCAATCGCATCCACATGTAATAAAAATTATAAAATTCCTAACATTAAATAACCATAAAGTGAAAGTTATAAATATTTTATTATTATTTTTTGAGACTTAATTTTATAACCAAAATATACTTCAGATTTAAATATAAATGTTTTATTTTAGTGATTATATAGTTAGACAATACATTGAACACATTCCATTTGATATAAATGAATATGTTGATAAATACCGGGGCCATACGGCAGGAAGGATTTAAAAAAAGTATATTTATGGCTATTGTTACGGAACAAAAGGTGTCGTGCTAAAAAGATATTTTGTATATACCATTTTTTTATTTTGAAACAACCCTACATATCCCATATATGTGTTTTATAGAAATCAAAGATTAAATATATAATATATATCTTAAAACAAGAATAATTGTAAAATTTATCCTTATACTTTTAAAACAAATCCCTAGCCAAAAACCAGACCTTCCCCTATATTTAATATATACTATCCCCACTATCCTACATCACGTATTGGACTTTATGTAGATTGCTTTTTTTAAAATTAATTTTAAGTATCATTTTAGTATGTAATTATTTATCGAGTTCGCTATAGCAATATAAGTTGGCCTAATGACTCCGGGGCATAACATCGGTGGGGGGGGGGGTAAAGGACAAATTAATTTTTTTTTATTATTGTTCATAAAATATGATGTGCAATTATAAGAGAATAACAAAACCTAATGCTGAAAATATCATAAAAAGAACTGAGTTTTAATTATTTCTCCTAAACAGATATTTTAAAGACTAAAAAAGAAAGAAAGTTTTTTTTATAATTCATAATTTATCATATTAAGATGAGAAAGTAAAAATCTTATTCTGCATAAATTTATCAAGAAGTTGTTAAAAATGCCTACCTTAAAAAACATTGCAATGATAGTGAGTGAATGATTAAAATGTTTTAAGGGAAAAAAACGAGCCATTTCATTTATATATCAATTTTTAAATTTTATAACTATGATGAGAAATTATGATATTTTTAAAAATGTTGTTAAATAAACAATAATTTATATTAAATACATATTATTTTAGCTCTTCCCAACAGAACAGCCTCATGCAGAGCCTCAACTATTGGCATAGTCAATTTTTCCATAAGGAAAAGAGGGTCTTTTGGATGGTTTTCCCTTAAATTTTAATTTCTGACCTTTGGCTGGGTAAATTTTTTTTAAAAATAATTTTGATTTTACACTTTATTTTCTGTTAAAATGTTGTTTTCTATAAAAAATGGTTAACGTATACTCATTTTTTGCATAATTACGTATATGTTTCATTTTTGGGAGAGAAAGAGGGAGTGTAGAGATAATATTTTTTATATTTATGACAACTCATAAATTTCTCACTCGGCCTTGTATGGTTCCTGGTCCCATGAATTTATTTTCCAGAAAAGATAAAATTGTGAAAGTATAAGATCTTTTAAATTTATTCTATTATAGAACTAATTATGGAGAGCAGATCTCTTATTAATAATAATATAACTTTTTTAAAATTGGCATTTTGCATTTTGTGGCTCACTTAACCCCGGTTTTTACTATTTTTAGTAAACCCTTTAACTAAAATAAAAGACCTTTTTTTTAATTATAAAGTAATATGCGATAATTATTTTTACTCCGGGAATATTTCTATCCTTCCTAGAGTATTGGGTGATTGGTAATTAAACAATGCATTGGCCTTTCTTTTATCGAATGAAATGGATAATTAACTTAATATGTCATAATTATTCATTTATACTTCTACTATCCATCTAACAGAATATATTAAACCGGTTCCAAACATAGTTATGATTTTGAATAATACAGGGAAACAACCAAATTTCTAGATTTTAACACGGATAATAACATTTGAATCTCGGTTTTAAATGTTAAAGATAGCAGAACCTAGTGTTGTTAAATTACTTAACTTTGACCATCTCTATTGTGTCTTAGAGACTAAAAAAAATTAAATTAAGCTTCTAAGTTGAGCCTCAACTTGAAGATTGATTAGAATATTTTTGGTTAAAAATATGGGCTATGTTGTTTTATGGTTAACTAAAGATAGGTAGTTTAACAACACTAGCAGAACCCACTGGAATGGGGAGGGGGCGGTACCATTAATCATCATATACAGCAGATATTTATTTTATAAGTGAATCATTTTATATTTTAGTTATCAAGGGCATCAGCGCTATTCACTTAAAGGGGTCTAGAGGGCTCTGACTGACAGATAGACATTTGCATCTTATAAACCTTACTCATACAGTAATTATTTAATTACTAAGGTACTTAATATATATAATAGTAGAGATCTGAAGTGGCCAATCTTTTCGAGTGAATCGGACCAGCAGGAGCCCCCCCCCCCCAAACAAGTAATAATTTCCCAACTCGAAGATAAAATTAATCCAATTAATTTTTTATGTTTGAGTATATATGATATAAGAAATAATCCAAAATGGACGAAATTGCAAAAGAAGCTCAATTGAATTTTTATCTCAAACCCCTCAATAGAAAATGATCACAAATTTTCCGGAATAACCCACGATGCGAGAGATGGGTTGAATTTTTTAGACATCTAATATGTTAATAATTGATTATTTCAGTTTATTAAAAATTATATAATATTATGAGTTAACATTTTACCTATAATATGGGAGATAATCGTATTTTTCCATCGTAAAATAATTCTCATTTCGTTAATTTTTTATCCTTTTTTTGCAGAAAAACAATTTTTTTTTAAACCTTAAACTTTTTTAGCAAAATTTTAAAATGAGAACCCACATAATTACTAAAAATAACAAAGTTTTCTTTGGTTAAATAAAAAAAATATTCAAACAAAAATTTTATTTCTTTTTTTTTTTTGAAAAAAGAACTATATAATTTTATTTTTATTTTTTTATTTAATTATATTTTTAAAAAAATTATTTTTTAAAAAATAAATAATCATTTAATTTTAAAATTCTAACATCCCAATAAAAGGCACTGTAAATACCTTACCTTTAATTTTCTAATAATTACAAGGAATTTTCAAAAATCTCCTTCATTAAAAATACAATATACAATATAGATTTACCAAATAAAAATGTGAAACATTTTGGAATTTTACAGTGCACTGAATGAATTATCATCCTTTTTTTTAAAAAAAAAATAATATTAGATTATTATTTATTAATTGTATTTTTCCTATTCTTTTCTTCTTCTTAAAAAGATTAGACATACACATATTTATACCCCACTATAATATATATGGCACGGGATCGGGAATAATAAATAAGAAAGAGGAATTTTTATTTATTTTATATAGAATGTACTTATATATACCTATACATACCGTTGTGTCATAATCGTAATTCTTTTATGTCAATTCATTCTTTTATCATTTTTCGAATTAATATAATTCGTTATGATATGGCTTCCATTATAAATAATTTTTATAACAACTTTAAAACACTGTCACAACGCAAATAACATGATCTTTGTTTTAGGTCTTCAAACTTTTAAATCGCGAGTTATCAAATATTGATTGATTTAAATTAAAGGAAGGTATTAAAATAATAAATCATTTTTATTATGGTAAACTCTGTGATAATTATTATTATATTATGAAAATCTTTAATTATTCTATGTTATATTTTGTTAATATTTAACATCTAATCTATCTCTTATCTCTTCTTTGAAAGAACGACTAAAGGAAAGGTGAAAGCTCCTTTAATTTTATCATTGACAAAATAATAAAATTAAAAAGGAAAGATTGTTAAAAAATATATATTAAAAATTATCATGTAATTTATAAAAAAAAAGATAACCAAATTTTATAATTTTTTTTATTACATTTCTGTACAATTATTTTTCGTAACTAATTATTAAAGAAGCAAAAAGGAGTTAGACCAAGACGCAAATGTCATTAAGGGTGAGGGTTTAAGATGACGTAATTTTTCATTTTAGCATTTAAGGTTTTTCTCAAGATATTTTAGATATTTTTTAAATGAGTCAAAACTATTTTTTGTTGTTGTAATTGGATTTTACTTATTTTAACTTATGTTAACACTTTATTTTAATAAAACGCAAAAAATTCGAGTTTTTATAGTGTTTAAATTGTCATTTTTTTAAAAAAAAATTCTGTCTCACTACATTAATTATCCCAGGACTATTAAAAGTGTTTTTTTTTCTTCATTATCTTGAATATTATTAGATTTTATATGATTCACAGATTTAAAAAATAATTATGGAAGGACCTCTCTATTTTTCTTTTTACAAAATAGACAAAATATTATCCAAAAAAATGAATTATTAATTTTCAAAGTTTTATTATCTCCTAATATTTGGGGTACACGTACCTTTTATTAAAAGAAACTTGAAAAAAAATATATATAAGAAGAAGCTATAATTTCTTCTTTTTAAAAATTTAGATCATAAAACTTTATTTTTTTATTGTCATCTTTTTGTCTTTCTTTCTTTTTAACATGGTTTGTCGTTCTAAAAAAAATTATATAAAATCCATCTTAATTCTTTTTATACACAACAAACAACTTTATTATATTACCTAAGATAATCTAGTACAGCAATGTATCGGTGATAATAATATAAAAAATATATATAATATTTTACTATATTTAGAAGTTGAGAACTTTCTTCTTATTTTTATTTGACTGAGTTAATTATATATTATGGCAGTATACTATAAATTATAAACATGGGTGACAGTGATTTTACGCCACAACAAATGGTTTTATAATTTAATTTATTATATAATTTATGTGACAAATATAGTAGGATTTTATTTTGTATATTGACTTATGCATAAAAAGAGTTAGTAAAAAAAGGATATACACTAGAAATAGTATTTTAAAAAGAAACGATAACCATTACACTATAAAATTGAAAGGTAGTAGGAACTATTTTTTTTACAATGTTCTAGTAGATGGTTCTTCTTTCATATTCGTTATTAAGTTTTGAAATTTTCCTGGATAAGAAGACCTCAATCCTTGGTTATTAACTTCACTCTTTAAGCAGTGCTCCAACCTGTTTTCGTTGTCCGTTAGAGGAATCTCACGCGCGGGTTCACTTTTGATCAAATAATATAATTTATGTGCGTCATTTATATGTGCAGTAATATTTTTTTTAAAAAAATATTTTAACTCTAAGTTATTACAACCTATTATTATACTATTCGACCGTGTGTTAAAACTTTCCTAAGCTTATCGAAAAGCGTCGACAACAAATTTATTTTATTTAACTTAAAAAACTAGATGGATATTTTCCTAAAATTTAAAATAATTAATTAGCACTTCTAAATTTAAACCGTTTTTAGAAAACTGAGCAATTGCCAAAAATTACATTAAAAAATAAGGAACATTTGCGATATAATAACGAATTTGATAGGATATTTTCTGTCTTATTAGTGAAGAAATTATAGTTTTTAATAGCATTAAATCTTAATTATATTCATTGTATATAAAGGTCTGAAAGGGAGATTATAAAAATATAATAAGATAATCATATTTGAAAGTTGACTAGTTAGCGATTAGTGTTGTTAAAATGATCAAAAAGAATGGATTTAGAATCTACCATGGTTGGATTTAGAGTTGAAAAAATAGACCCAGAAAGGAGCACGAGTTGAATAAAATAGACCAAGACTCAAACTTGAGCCGAAAAAGTAAACCTAAACTCGAAGCAAAACAAATATCAAAACGCAATGAGCATAGACAACCTGCAAAAAATTGTTAGTAACAGTTATAATGATGTAATTATATTATTAAAATAATTTAGAGAATTTATTGCTTTTTTTAAACAATCTTTATTTATGTTATTACAAAAATGAATAATTCTGAAAAATTTAGATTTCTTATATTTATTAAAATAAAATTTAAAATATTTCATTTTTATGTCAAATGATTATTAAAAAAATTAATTATACCAAGATTAAAATCATTCTTCTAAAATATTACTTAATCTTTAAAATGAAATAATCAAGAGAGAAATACAGAATTTTAATTGTTATTGATATAAATTATAGTTGAAAATTGAAGATTGACTTATTTTAACCAAAGGAATATATATTTTAAAATAAAGTTTCTTAGAATTTTTTTTATTTGATATTTTTAAATTTAATAATTTTCTAAATACTTGGCCATTCTGTCAGCTTAAATTCGGATCGGCCAGGTTGATTTAAACCGAGTCAGATTAAATCGGTTCAGGGCAAGTTAAATTGGGCTGGGTCGAGTGAATTTAAGTGGGGAAAATCGAATAACTAGGGTAAATTAAATTAACTTTATATAATAAGAGACCTGCAGGCCCGACTCTAAGCCCGGCCCAGCTTGGGTACACGGGTCTGGCCGTATTTTAGTTAAATATATCTGTGCTAGGCTTCAATAATTTTTTTAAAAAATACCCGCAGGGCATATTTTAAAACCAAATATTTGTATTCACCATTATTAACTATAAAAATATTAAATTAAAAAATACAGACCGGGCATTGCTAATGGTACCTCTGCAGGTCTTTGACAAAAATACTTACTTAATTTGAAGAAAAATTTATTAGAAGGCTAACGAAATTTTGAACTCACAAGGCTAAGTCGGAATAGGATATTTATTTATGTATCGACTCATGAAGCCAAAGTATAAGCCATATTTTATGACTTCGACTTGAATTTGGAGTCGTATAAACTCGACTATTTAACACAGTCATGGCTAATCGGATCTGGGCAATGAGTTTTACTTATCGTATCTACTCATTAAAATTTTGCTAATCTGTTTTGTTTTAGGGCTCAGGTCAATTTTTTTGACTCGTGCTCGGGTTGGGTCATTTTTTTCGACTTGCGCTCTGATCTGGGTCATTTTTATTCAACTCCTATTTAGATATGGACGATTTTATTTGATGAGCTCGAGGTAAATTAGTATCTATGACCACTTTTAGAACTCCGAATCGCGAGTTTTGAGCAAACAACGCTAGTAGCGACTATAAAGGTAATATGGCAAATAAATTTTTTCGAAACTACAACATGGGGTCTCGATAATTGCAAAATTAGTTAAAACCATACCTTCAAGTCATAAATTTAATTTTATTAACCCATTAATGTGATATCGTTCTTATAAAACGAAGCAATGCTTAATCTTCAAACTTCCAAAAACATAGTTATTATATTTCAAGGGTTAAAGAAATATTGTAAATTTAAATGTATAAAATGAACTCACTTTTTGTCAATTCCCATATCTACAATATTAGTCTCCTTAAAATGTTTGCAAAGCAATTGTTCGTACAGCCCTTCTTCAGATGAGCACAGAACATTTGATGATTTATTAGGGATATTGCAGTCGGATATAATAAATTTTACCTCATTTCCAAAACCAGATAGGGGCTCCTCTTTTTCGAAAAACATAATGTTGGCCTTAAGGAGTTCATCATCAGAACATTCGGAATCGAAATCTTTTTTATCCTCTTCTCGTAAAGCCATTATAAGTATATATATGTATTGATTTAAAACAAGAATTGTAACTTATTAATTATACTTCATAGTAATAATGATCTAAAGTGAAAATTTTGTTGAAGTAATCATTCTTTAAAAAATAATTAATTTTTTAAGATTTAGTTTTATGAATTTTATTCTATTGTTGAGAGAATTGGTTTGAATTAAAATTAATAATAAAGTATCAATATTCTATTCAGCAATATATGTGAGAATTAAATTATAATATAATAAAGTTCAACAAATAATAATGAACAGCATTTGCTTGGATAATTTTGAGTGTTGTTTGGTTCAAGTGGCTACTGGATTAAATTTTAGTCCTCATTTTAAGCTAAAGGCTTTGTCTAAATCCCTCTGTCCGAGCAGCCATGCGTTAGTCTAAAAACATATTAGGTGGATATAACTATTTCCATAGCAATCAAAAAATGCAAATATCAAGCAATATACTTTGGGATGAAGAGATATACTATAATATAATGCATGTTTTTAACAGCTTTAAATTTAAAAACAACCTTTTGTTAGTACAGGTGCTTGGGTAATTTTGTAATATATAAAACAAGGCGTTTATATTAGGAAGTGAGTTTATATCTGTTACATAATATGTACTATATTAACTTTTATTTTTATTATTACTCAATTTATATTACTAAATTGTTAATATGAGTTTGCAGCTATGTTTTATAAAATGTAAATCAATCAAGCGGGGAAATTAGCTTGTCTTGGACGTCGATATTGAGAGGAATTAGTAGGGTATTTGCCGTCGGTTGAGGGGAATTGCTTTGTAGAATGGATATTAAGTAGTAGGGAATGAGAATTTTATTTATCAAGCAAAAAACAGTATTGTTATATAAAATTAACTAAATTGAATGTATGTTCTCACGAACTTCATATATATATAGTAGAGGTCTGCATTCCCATCCAATGTTTTAAAAAAATTTAATCCGCCCTCCCAGTCCGCTTATAGTTTAAAAAATAAATACCCGCCGCCCCGCCCATTTGTCTAAAGATACTTACCCGCCCGCCCATTAGTCTAAAATTTTTTACCCGCCCGCCCATTATTTATAAAAAAATTTTTAACCCAAGCCCGCTTATAAAATTTAATTATGGTCATTCTTTCATTTTTTTAAGCATCTAATAAAAATATTTCAGCATTACACCTCTACAAAAAGTTTATAATTTAGGAAATTAATATAAGTATAAAAATAATCAATGTAAATTATGGACAATTTATTTGATCAAATTGAATATTTATGAAAAAAATGTAAATGTAAAATTAATATTATATGTAATTATAATGCAAAAATAATAATGAATCAATATTTTCTGGATTCAAACACGTTCTTCTTTGTTCTAAAAATCTTCCAGCAATGCTAAATCCACGCTTGGAAGAAGGATTAGAAAAGTTTTATTACATTCCCATAAAAGGAAATTTTTAATAGACAAAAATGTTTATTTATTCTAAGAAAAAAGTTTTAATGTTGTGTTTATTACATAATATATTTAAGTTAATGTTCTTCACTTAAAAAAAAGATTGGTACAATAAAAAAAAGAAATATTGTTATAGATCATTTAAACAATTATTTTTTTTAGTTTGTTTTTGAGCAAAAATTTTAAATTTCCTTAACCCGCCCGCCCATTCAAATTTTTTTTAATCCGCCCGCCCGCCTGCCCATTTTCGGAAATTTTTTACCCGCCCATCTCCCTGCTCACTTAGATGGGCGGGCGGGCCGAAACCCCGCCCAATGCAGACCTCTAATATATAGTATATCTTTTTTTATAAAATGTAAATCAATTACGGTTATAAAACAAAGCTGCAAACTCATATTAACAATTTAGTAATATAAATTGAGTAATAATAAAAATAAAAGTGAATATAGTACATATTATGTAACACGCATCACTCCCCCAAAAAAAAATTTAAAAAAATCTAGTATCGGGGGAAAAAGGGTAATAATAATTAATTTTGAGAGACAATCATTTAGCATTTTTAAGGTTGTTTTATATATATCATCCTTTTCTTCTTCTATTAAAAACGTATCGGATCTAGAATTAAGCCTATCTTATGTAGTGGCTGCATAATAAATCTTTCTTTTAAAAAAAATCTTGTTCAGTTAAGGTTTTGATTATTATCGTATCACGTTCAGAAGGTTAACAAAATTTACTAATTTTTGTTTCCATAGATAAACTTCATTTATTGCTGGACGAGAATCTGTGCTCAGATTATTCGAGCATTCTTTAAATATTGATAAAAATTGATCCAACTCGCATATGATGTTAATATCAATTGTGGTTAATCTATTTAATTCTTGCTTTTTAAACAAGTACACCTGTATTTCAGAATATGATTTTAAGAAACTCTGTGTCATGATATATATAGAGTTCCATCTCGTTATTACATCTTGTTTAAGGGTGTGGCTTAGTTTGCTATTAGCTGTAGATGGTTTGAAATATTGTACTATTTTTTGCACCATTTATATTTAAGGCTATTTTAGTTAAACAATTGTCAAAAATATAATGTATAATGTTATTTAATATATGGCATATACATGCTAGTGTTTCGTCATCTTTGAAAGCAATTATAAGACTTGCTCCGTTATCAGTCACAAATATACATTTAATTAAATAATTTTCTACTTCTGTGTATTCTTCTGAATTGATTACACTTTTAATATTAATGCCTGTTTTCATTTCCCTTGTGGCCAAAATAAGTGTTTTTAATCCAAAATCCATAATGATAATATGTCCTGTAATAGTTAAAAAACTTCGATTTTTATAGTCATCCGTCCAAAAATCAATGGTTATGGACAAGTAATTACTATTGATCATGCTTTAAATCTTAATTTTAATTTCATCGTATATTTTTGGAGCTAAATATTCATGATAGTTTTCCGGCTCACAAGTATGTCTTTTATATTTTATTGTCCATATGTAACACAAACATTTATTAACCCTTGGCCTAGCTTGTAAAATCCTTCACTTTCTATTGTATTTAAAGATCGAAAATCTTTATAAATAAAATATAACTGACTTTTCTGTAAAAGGTTTAAGCAAAATTTAGCAAAAAGTCACGCAATAAAACACCTAAACATAAAAAAAAAATCAGCAGTATGATATAGGATGGTGTTTATAAAATTCGGAAGATTTTTTGTTTTCAAAAATTATTCTTTTTTAAAAAAAAGAACTAAATTAAATTAGAAAATATATCTTATAGTTATAAAATTGCAAATTTATATTTATAAAAAAACCATTATAAAAATTAAAATTTCTGTGATTCACGGGAAATTCATGTTCACGCACGATCACGTTGGAAAAAATTTTGGGAAGGCCCGTCACGCCTAGTAATTTAAAATTTATTCACACTCACGCCGTGATCCACCGGCCCGCGCCCACTTCTACTTTCGACCATTACAAAAATAACGAGCATAACTCAAACTCATGAAAATTCTTATGTTATACGCGGATGGTTTTACCCTAGAAATTAAACCAAGGAACATCTTAATACTATTTGCGAATAATTACTGTAAATATGGATAATTAATTGCCACGAATACATCGGCATCTAAAGGCGGCATCACTAGTCTTTACACTCTCATTGCATTCAACCTTTATAAAAAATTTAGGAAATATTTTCAAAATACTTATTTTTGTGCCCCCCTCCCCCAGCTGCTTCTAATCAAAGTTTTTTAACAACCTCATAATCTTAATGAAAAATTATTTTTAATACCTAAAAACCACAATAAACTTATTGGGCTTAACCAAATTAGATACAAGGCGAGGTTTCTTCAAAAATGTGGTCTTCTTTCCAGATAAATAAATATCTACTTAACAAAAAAATAAAACTATTCAAATTCCTAATTATCACCATATTAACATTAGGACTAGAAAAATGGGCACCTAAAGTAATATGAACATTTTATCGGTAAATGTTTAGAAATATCCTCCAACTCTATTTAGTGGAATATATGCAACGCAACATTTTACCTATTCATATTTTTTTTAGGGGACTAGAATAACTTCACTCAAAATAGTATGATATTCTCCTCAATAAAATGGTTTTCAAATCATAGAGCGCATAAAGTCCTTAAATTTTATTGGCTAGTAAAATGTTGAAAAATATTGGACTTAATCAATCTCTCATTTGTAGGGTTTATATTACTTAGTAACAAAAAGCATGAAGGAATGCCTAAAATATATTTTCAGAAATAACATAAATTAAATGGAAATTAAAATGAAAATCATCCATTTCCCTTTACCCAGAACATAAATGTTAATAATAATTAAATAATAATAATGTTGCAAATGTTGGTAAGTAAATTACGTGGGGCAGTAACAATAATGATATATCGAATATTACGAAAATGATTTTAAATACGTAGAATACAGATTGCTGAAACCAGAATACATGACATCAACATACAGAATTTCCTTTTAGGATTCACGATATGGACATACCACGAATGATTATAAAATAAAAAAAATTACCTAATGTTGGAGATAGAAAATAAAATTAAAATAAAACCGATTGGTAGGTAGATATTAAATATGATATTCCAAAATACCTCTATTCTGCTATTAACGAAACCAATAAATAATCACTATATATACTACCTTCCGCTATCAGACTACATAGGTACCGACCTCTATAATAAAAGAGGTAGACATCATGTATAGAATCTATATATTATTGAAAATACGTGATTCACCAACTCCCCCAGGGGTGATAAATATGTACTGGCTTGATAATATTGAATGAATAAATGATAAATGACTTTAATCAGTTCTCTCATCATTAGCTTATAGACAATGACTTATTTCATAGCCCTTCTCCTTTGAAAACTATTGTAAAAAATAAGTTATCCATAATTTTTCCATGCCGCAATCTTAGGGACTTTAATTTAACTTAGTATTTAAGTCTGAATAATCAGCCTAGACTATATGAATGACATTGTTCTTTATATAAATCTAAAAAACTTCATTTGTACCTTATTTTGTTTCTTTAAACATTATTACAACACTGGCATATAGCCAAGATTTTGGCACGATTAGATGAGTTTTTTCGTAATAAATTTTATTGGAAGTCTTTAGGTTCACTTATTGTATACCTTTGGCTATGTTGTATTTTTTTTGGCTTTGTAGGGGGAAATTTTTATTAGTTAAAATGTAATTACGAGAACAGGCAAATTTTGGATGGAGGGGGAGGTATATTTCCACCCATGGTTACTCGCTGCATTAGAATAGTCTTTAACTTAATACTATTATATGAATTAATTGAAGAAGAATTATATAAATTAACCAAAGATAAAATGTGTTTATCATTTTCAATAATTCTCGTAATTTGCAGAGTTTTAATTTGGGTGCTTAATATTTCTGGAAACTTCCTAATTTAATCAATTTAAAAATTATGATTATAACATCTATCACCTTTTTGTATTATATTGTACGATATTATAACGAAAACCTAAAATATCTATTTTTAGATATTTTAATCAAAAAAATTGAAAAAGGTTTAAGAAATTATTATGAAAATTATAATCTTTCTGAATTACATTCTGAAATGATGCATATTTAAAATATCCATTTGAAAAAAAGGCTCAAAACGATTTGATGATTATATTTCTTAAATTATTCATATGAAATGTCGTAATATAATGCAGGCGCAAATTTTTCAAATAAAAAAACACATATAATAATATACACGAAGCTGAGAGGTAGTTATCATTTCCTATTTATTTTGAAGAATTTTTTAATTTTAAATTTTTCTTGATTTCGATATTGTTTTTCAAAATGTATGGTTCATGATTTAGTGAGGATTGGAAGACAATATTTTGGGAAGCTTCTAGTATGTTCACTCCTTCTTGAGAATCTTAAAAAAAGATATAATTTATAAAAAGTTTGTAATAATGAATTAGAAATTGATTGTACCTTCTCTAATCTGAGTAAATCGATCTATTTCTTTATTATCAATTTCGGATTTTAGAACTAATTTATTAAAGAATAAATCTGGCAGGATCCAAGATTGAGAGTTATCGTCCCAATAAGAATCAATTTTTATACCATCAATATTCCTTTTAAAAAACATTTATTATAATATACAGGTTATGATTTATTTACCTGTATCTAAAATGGAACCCATTTGAATCTAAAATGCGCTGTAATATATTTTGCAACAATTTCAAATCTTTTTCTTGTTTTTTAATGATCGATATATAGTATTGTTTTGAAAATCCAATTTTGCTGTCATATATGGAGTAATCCTTGACCACCTGTAAAATGATACAAAAAAATATATTAATGGCTCATAGCTGGTCTTTCTCCCCTTTTAAATGTCTGAATATGTGAATGTTAGATTTAAAAAAATATAAATAACATCACCTTTAAGCTATTTTTTTCGAAATCTTTATTTAAAAAAAACCAAAAAAGGCTATACCGCGGGACAAGCCTAAAATGTTAGATACAGGGGACTCACGTGGCCTATTTTTGCCTTCTATCGGGGGGGGGGGTATCAATTTCTGCGGTTAGCCATCTCTTTCTGGGTATTCTAATTGTTATGGATAGAATGTTAATTAAAAACAAACAAGCTAAGATACAGGCTAGAGGCCTGAAAAATCAGGAAATATTAACCCTAGCCCACCAGCGGCCCAATAGCAAATATTTTTTAGATCTCAGGTTCGTGGTACATTCTATAAATTTTAGTTCGTAGAATATTTATCAAATTATTTATTTTAATGTTATGCATTAAATTTAAATATTCAGCAATAACTTTGGTAATTTAATAATGTTTCATCTATTTTATTAAAATTTTTGGACAACGGCTGAGCCGAGCTTATATTTTATTGATAATGTTATCTGTTCACTGCCTGGCGGATTCTATGCAACTTATAGGCTTTTATGAAAATAAAAAACGATAAAAAGTAAGTAAGCTTATCAAAAATTTGACATTAAAATATTTTATAGAAAAATTTGTTAATATTGTTAATAATGTTTAAATATTTTAATTTTTCAATTTGGTAAAAATAAATACACAAAGACATTTTAAATAATTTTCTCCTTAATTGAAAAAAGAGCTTAATTATATATAATAATTAGAGATTAATGAGTTTAGTGGCCTAAATCGACCTGTTCGTTAAGTAATTTTTTTTAAGGTTTCCAGCCCGGCTCGTAAAAATTTTTTATGAAGGAAGAAACTTTTAAACAATCTTTGAAAGTCTAAATAATGTTTAAAAAATTATAAACAAGGTTGACTCGGTTCTTGCAGATCTCTAATAGTATATATTATATTTAAAAAAATATATAAATAATCGAAACAAATGACATACCTTTTCTCTGTGCGAATATTTTTCTTTAACTAAAAAAGTAATAAAATTAAGGTGTTTATAATATAATCATAATGTATTATTAATTATATCCTTCAAGGGTGAATGATTGTTTAATATAATTTAACTGATAGTTGTTAAGGAAATATTAATTATTATTTCTATTAAAAACCTAGATTTAGTCGATTAAAAACATGGCCTAATCAAGATTTTAGCAAAACAACGTCTACAAGATTTCACTTAAAAATAGACAAACATTTCTGCCATCATTTGGCAATATCTCGAGGCGATAATATTTGCTTGATTAAAACCTTAACTTGGCCACTTTTTAAAATAGGCTAAATCAAGGTTCTAATAACATTAATTACTAATTAAAAAGCAATATTCTATCTTTATTATAATATAGCAAATCAAATTTTTAATATAGAAAAATAAAATAAAAAGTTCTACCTCTATCTTCTTCGTCCTTTTCGATCACATTGTTATTGACATTATCGTAACTAAGTCTAAGTAATCTACACAATGTAAAATTATTCAGTATTATAAATAAATTATGTTTATATTTAAGTTTAATTATAAATATCAGTTATAAAAATTATATTGTTTAATTTATTTTTACCCATTTAAAGCTTTATCATGGAGCTTGTGAATATCACTCTTAACAAGAGAACCATTACTAATATAGTATAATATTATTAAAATAATAATATTGTGTGTATGTATATTAGTAAAAATTAGCAATTTATATTTGAATATTTTTGTTTACTCTTCTTTTTTATAGATTGGCGCTATATCAGGATTTCTTGCGTCGATTATTTTTCCTTCTTGCATTTTTGGTAGCAAGCCTAGTTTATATCCCTTTATTTTTAAAACATTATTTTAAATTATAATAATCTTTAAAATTAGAGGTGATTGCACGTTAAAAATTTGATCAGGGAACAGAGACTTTTTATATATTTCAGGATAAACTATTTATATTTTTCAATATCTAAATTTTTAAATTGATATTTTACGCCTTTTTTAAAAAATAAAGTTATATTATTCTAAATTTATGAGAAAAAATTATATAATTCCATATCGATCCTTTAGAATTTATATGTGTAATAAGGGAATCCCCATCTCAATAATGTTTTAGTGTATAATGCATTTATATTATTTAAAAAAATTATATAAAAATAATATAATATAAAAAATAGACTAATGGAATAAATGAGGACTCAAATTGTATTTATAAGAGCAATAATAATATCAAGGGTTAATGTATCAATCAATAGTTTCTTTAAGGTAATATATTAATAACTTGTATACATAATAGGGTTTCACTTAAATTTATTTTTAAAAAATTGTAAAACAAAGACTATAATTACTAATATGTTTTTTTTAAACTTTTTTTTGATTATATAAAAGCGCAATAAAAAATTAATAGTTTAATATTGTTTTCAATTTAAGAATAAGATCACATTTATATTCGTCGATAAATTTTTAAATGTATATAACATCTAATCCAGTATAACGATTTTAAGTATACCTAAATTAAGCAAAAAGTGGTGTATTGACACGTCTAGATTATATAGATGAAGGAAGAAACTGGTTACACATAAATAAAAATGGAAATATTCAGAGTGAATTATTTTCTATGAATTAACCATTAATATAAGAATGATGGGCTCAGTATATTCTTTTAAAAACAAATCTAGATAGGAGTAATCTGTTTTATAAGAATACAAATATATTTTTGTATAATTCTCATAATATATTTGAAAGAATATTTATGAAAGTAATTTTTCAAAATTATATAGAATTTTACGTAAGATAATATTTCTTCTTTAGAATTTTATTTCCTGATCTTATCCTTTATATAGAGTAGAGCGGTATTTCATCAATCTTCTTATCCAACTGTATCTTTATATAATCTTTCTATTTAAGTGAGATCTTCTTAGTCCTCTTTCTGTTGATATTTCTACAATCTTGACCACTTTTACGTTTCTTGCATCTCAAAGGTAGTATTCCCATATAAATTTACAGGTTTTCGTTGGTTGCATATTTGGTGTAATTTGCTCTCAAAATATTCATCCTCGTTTCCGTAAATTGTTAGTTTTACCTCATTAAGTGCCTATGTCTCATAACTTCTCACCTATACTCTCTTGTAATAGGAATTTTATGATCATGGAGAATTCCACCAGAGTTTGCCAATTTAATTCAACCTCCCTAAATTCTTATACCTTATTTTGACAATATCAAGCCGGGATAATTAAGCTTGGGAACTTTTTTTTCAATTACTCTTGAATAGGGTCACCAAAATAAATTGTTTTTGTCGTCATAATACACATTACTATAATCAATTTGACCAATCTTTAGCTTCCTTTATCACCCTCTCTGATGTCTCCTCACATTACCAATGTCATAGCTATACAATATATATTAAATTTTTACTTTTTTAACACGCGTTAGTATATCTTTTACGGGAATAAATGGGAACAAATTCATCTCCGAGTTAACTTCGATAACAAACTTTTTGGAGACATCCGTTGTGGTTTAATAAGAATAAGAACATTCATATATGTTTTCAAGAGGCAATACATATTTTTGGGGAATATCCTTTGTCGTTGATATCATTAAATCGAAATCAATAACAGAGAATGTCATCATGCCCTTTTTAATGTAAATAATATTCCCTCCTCTTTTAATTTTCCACACTTTTTATCATCCATCAAAAAAATATTTTACCAAAAAGAAGTGTCGTACCCCGTAGTCCAGATAAAAGAATAAATAAAAATTGACCTATAAAACCAAAATTAAAATTGCTTAGTCAAATATATTTTATAATTATGTAATATATATCAGTACTAATTAATTATTATTTCTTTTTTTAGAAATAAAAACCCTATTTATTATGAAATTTTCTAATTGTGTATAATATAATATAGCATCCTCTTGTAAAATTTTTATTTAAAACTTGTATCATTTTAAACTTTAAATGAATAATGATATACTTTAGTTTGAAATTATACTTTTTACTAGACAAAATGTTGGATATGATATTTATTTAGCTAATGCTGACCTCCTCAATATAAATAGGTTAAAATAATTTGATCCATATCCAAAATAAATATAAAGCGCAAACATAATATAATTTCATACCGTTGCGGAGGAGAAGGAGAAATAGTTAATTATGATTTGTTTATTGATTTTGCTAGGTTCACTGTTCATTGCAGTTTCGCTTATGTCTTATAATGCATTATTATTTAATATCTTTTTTATATAAAAGATTTTTACCAGGAATATAAATTTCTAATGATTTGTCCTCCATAAGTTTGTACCTGGAAAGTGTTTGTTAAGAATTTTTGTTATATATTATTATCATTCTTATTGTTCAAACCTAATAATAATATTATCCACAATGGTCAGTTCAATGCATGAAAAGTCTTAGTAATCCTTTCCTTATTTATAATGCTAAAATAATAAAATAAATCATTCCCTTAAAACTATAAAAATTAGCCTCTAAAATAAATAATAATAAATAACCAACCTTGTTTCAGCAGAAATATATTATACAGAGACCTGTAGACTCGGCCCTAATCCCGACCCGGGTACATGGGCCAGGCCGTATTATAATTTTTCAAAATATACCCTGGGTCGAACGTAAATTTTCTAAAAAATACCTGGGTTGGGCCTAAATTTTTTTTAAGAAAATTGCCCGAACCAGGCTATATATTTTAAAACTGAATAATTTAAATCGCTATTATTAGCTATAAAAATTTAAAATAAATGCAATATTTTTTAAAAAATCCGGGTCGGGCCGTGTAAATGTCTCAGGTTAATTGAAATAATGTTATATGCTCTGTCTTCCGTTTCTTTAAATTGGGTCAGGTTAATTAATATAAATTCAAATTTATTTGTAAAAAATTTAACCCACCCGCCCAGGATTTGTAATTTTTTATTGGCTGATCTGGTTTGAGATTTGGTAGGGGCTTGCAGGTTCTAAAAAAATATATAATCAATTTATTACTTTAATTCATAATTGAATTTTATTTTGCTGAAACAGAATATATTTAAAAAAAATTACTAATCGTCATTAAATTTAAATTCAATATTTATTCATCAAATTCGATGTGTTTAAAAGAATATATTGAGATCAATATAATATTTCATGAAGAATATTTTTGCTATATCCTGATTTAAGATGAATTTGTACATTTTTAACCTTATTATAATAATTATTAAAAACAGTTATTTCTTTATTATATGCATAATATTTACTACTATAATATTTTTATTCAAATTTAAATTTAATAAAACATTTATTTTAAAGTAAAAATTATATTAATTTGTCAAATCAATATAATACAATAAAGCGCTAAAACAGCAGATAAAAACTATAAAAATATTATTATAAATAAGGATGATATAATTTAAATTAGTTCCATAGATAAAATATGAATCTGATATAGGGCCCTCTAACGCGGGGGCGGGAATACAATGTAATTTTATCAAAAAAATTTAAGAGGTTATAGTACATTTACACTTTTAGTGAATATACAAAGTCAGTATCAGTATCTATTTTATAATTGAATATCATTTTATGTTTTAGTCATCGATGTGGACTTCAGTTTGGTTCATTGGATTAGGAAGTCTAAAAGGCTTTGATGGGATCAACAGATAAATTTTCTGTGGGTAGAATCATAGGCATAGCAGAGAAGGGGATGAAAGAAAATTTCTTATCCCTTGGCAAATTTTCATAAATATAATTGTAGGCTAATAAAATATAACTCCTCAACACTCCCGATCTCTGTACAAAAAAATGAATATATGTCTGTGAGTAGCGATTGGGGCTTAAACATGCTATAAATTAATGGAGAGAATAAAAGTAAAAGCTTGCTAACTGTGGTGCTTATGTGGTGTTTATAATGGGGTGTTTATAATGGGGTGTTTATAATGTGGTGTTTATTAATATAATATAATATCTCTAAAATGAGAAAATGTATCTATATATAACTTTTACAAAATCGTTTATATTTAATCTATTATAATAAAGTGTAGCCTTTAACCAAAATAACAAAATACAATTTATTTAATATTAATACATTACAATTTTCCCATACAAATTGAATTCATCATGATAACTTATGGGGGTTTAGAAACTCTTTTTTTAAGAGTTGTATTTTCACTATGTTCTGCATTGTCCAAATCCTCAGTCATTGTTATCCGTATTTCCTTAGCTTGTACATGAGCATTCCTCAGTTGTCGGCATGCTTGTTTTTGACAATACCCTCAGATCTAACATCATACAATATCGCACTTTTCCGTTGAACCACTGTCCCTTCATGCCATCCCGCAGTCCTTTCGTTTTCTACCAAAATCTTTGATTCTCTTCAAATTCACGGGGCTCAACGTTCCTATCTTAGTAATATTTTTGTTTCCATAATGCGTATTCAATCCTTTCCCTCTTATATAATTTCCATTGATCTAACGCTGTCCTGAACGGCCTTCCCAAACATCATTTTGGCAGAGGATCTACCGGTAATTGCATTTGAGCTATTTCGGTGAGTAATTTAAACATTCGATAAATTTAACTGGTACAGAGTTCCACTCTCCTTCCAGCATAGAAAAACGTCTTTATCATAAGTAAATAACGCTCTGCATAACCATTCGATTTGGGGCTATAAGGGGCCGATCTAAAATGTTTTATGTTGTTTTTAGTTTTGAATTCAGATCCCAGTAAACTGAGTACCGTTATCTGAGACAATGTAGGTAACCCAAATCTAGCGAAATAATTACGCAGATTATTTATTACACTCGAATTAATATGTGTTATTGCAACTTCAACCCATTTGGTGAAAGCGTCTACGCAATATAACCAATACTTTACAGATACGGGGCCTATCAAATCTATATGTATTCGATCGGGTAGGAATGTTCCAATTGTATAACGGCACTTCCCTAGCTCCTAGTCTTCCTTCCTGACAACTCTTGCAGTTTTTACAAACTCTTCAACATCACGATCAAGATACGTCCAAAAACATAGTATCTACATAATGATTTCATCCCCACTATCCCAGGATATCCTTGATGAATAACATTCAAAACCCAATCCCTTCTTTAGATTATCGGTAATAATAATTTTATCATTATATAATAATCCTTCTTCGAACGAAAGCTTTAATTAAAATAAATTTTTTTTAAAATCTCCGTATAATTATTTATACTAGTAGATAGCCCGTCAAAAATGACGGAAAATGAGAATTTTATTCGTTTTTTTAAGAAAGATGTTACCTTTTATTTAAAAATCATATCCAATTTATATAATTTTTAAACCCCCCCTCTCCCCATTTAGGTCAAGTCCAAGCAATGTCATTGAGTCTAACCCATTAGGACTAAGAGTGGAAACTATTATTTGAGTCAAAATATATTTAAATGAGCTTGTACCCAATACCAAAATTCTTTGTAAATATATTACTGGTTGCATAAGACTAACATTTAACATTAAAAAATTTCAAGCCAGGTCCAAGCTCATAATATTTGGAAAAAATTTCCACGCGTTCAAGACCTAAAAATTTCTCAAGCCTAGCTCAACCCATAATAATTTTGAAAATTTTTTCCTAGCCCGGCCCATAATAATTTGTATAAGATATTCTCAAGTCAGGTGCAAGTAAATATTAATCTTGAGGAATATTTTTCAAGCCCAGTCCATCCCATATTAAGTTTCAAAACTATTTCCCAAACCCGGAGATAGTTAAATTTCTAAATAATTTATCAACACATGAAGGGGAAATCTCGGATTTACCAATTAGTGGGTTAACTCCTTTTATCAAAAAATTTGATAAGGGCTATCTATATCTTTTGTTAAGTACAAAAAAATGCTATCTATTTAAATTGCAAAAATGCCATTCAATATCTTATATGCAATTTATTTATATATTTTTTAAGAAATTTGTTTTTCTTGCCATATAAATTTAGGTAATTTTTTTAAAAAATGATGAGGATTAATTATTACTCTGTGTGTCTGGTAAAATAAAGAGCAAATCCTTTATGACATTTAATTTTTGATGGAAAAAGCGACAAAATAAATCTGGGCAGTCGTCTGCAGAAGAAAAAATTAATGTAAAATATCATCTCTTTTAGGGTTGTAGGTGAAAGTAATGAATAATGACGGATTACCAAAGCAGTGTACAACACCCATTGCGTCCTGATAAAGCTGAGGCCCTGGGCTACTGGTAAAAGAAGAACGCGAAATGATATTTCTGCCAAAGTGTCAATTTTGGTATCCCCCTCTAAAATAGAATCATGAACGACATTGTCAACTCAACCATAAAATGGTCGTAAGTATTGTTATATAGGCCATGACAAAACTACCACATATTTTCTCATTAATAATGTTAATGAAATTGGCCGCACTACACATTCATGTTTGAACATCTCTCTAAATATTCATGAAAGTTCCTCAGGGAATCGGATAAAGTATTATTTATAATAACTCATAATGAGGTGAATGATAGTGGAATTAAATGCTTATATTTGTTAAAAATTAGGCAGAGGTGGCATAGGGATTGTGGTAGTGGTGATAGAAATATCATTTGGAGGCAACTGGGTGTATAAAAACTTGGAGTAGATTTTAAGTTTAAGGATATGTTAGGAACGCCAGTATCGATCATAGAAGATACTCTCAAAAATTGAGAAGCAAAGGGGTTGTAGGTGTGAACAATATCCTGCAATTCCATTAAAAACAACGATCTAAAAACGGAACCTGGTTATGTCTGTTTTCTATCTCATTTATACTATCATGTATATATAATTGGGCAAATTTAGGTGTTTCCCATAATGCTGGTAGGAGTCAACTAATGCGATGATGAACCCGTCCATTAATTTGAAAGGTATAATTACCTGATCGCGAATTGGATAAATTATTATTTATATTAACTCCTAGCGAAGTGAATGACAGTGCGGAATTATAAGCTCTTATGTTTGTTAAGAATCAGGGTTGATGAACAATGATTCCCGGTAAATAAACGTAATAAATTTGGTGGTAATTGGGAAATTTTAAATAAAATTACCTTTCCATTTAAACAAAATGTAGAAAACTGAATATTTCTACATGAGCTTTTTGATAATTTTTCTCCATTCCACATTTTAGCATTGCAGAAGGCGCATATTTCTGTCATATTTCCGATATCTAATATAGGTGAGTGGTGGTCATCAAATATATGTCGAAAGGTGCCATAGGGAATGTGGTAGTGGTTATAGAAATATCAGTTGACGGTATCTGGGTGATTATAAAATAAACCTATATATATATAAAACATTAAAAACCTGCAAGGGAGTTAATATCAGGCGTAGGTCCTTATTATCCTGCATACCTGTAATTCTAGAACGGGTAAGGCGTTTGTTGAGTCGCTATTCTTTTCTTTGCTTATCTTTAATAGAAATATCATGTTTTGTAGCTATGTGAGGGATTAAGTTTGGGTTAACCTAAAAAAAATAAGAAAATCAGGCATAAATATAAAACATTATTATTGAAATAAAACGAACATTAAAATACTGTACTGAGCCTGTAAAGGGGTCAATATATGCATATCTCTAGTAGTTGGGAGGCTATCATCAAAAAATAAAATTTGTCTAGTTGGGGACTTGTCAAGACTATCGTGTTTTTCTGAACATTTATTTTGTATTTGTTGATTATTAATGGTAGATATATCAATATTTAAACAATTATAAGGAGGAAATAAAGAAGGGTTTGTTATCTAAAATAAAAACAGAAGAATAATTTAAAAAATATAAATGCATTGAACCTGAAGAGGAGTCAATATAAGGTTCAACTCCCTAGAAATAGTGGGGACATTATCAGAAGCTAAAATAGATGTATTCTATAATATAAAAGAGTATAAAAAAAATATATATATATAAGGCTAACTTTATTTTGAGTTGTTAGTAGATTTTGTAGGGCCTCGCTATCCCTAGTGCGTTTCTTTTTTTGATTGATCTGCCATCTTTTTCTTTTATTAATGACGGATAAATCACCACCTGTACAATCATTAACTGAGGTTAGGACATGGCTTGTTATCTAAAATAGAAACAAAAGAATAAATAAAAAAAATAAATGCATTGAACTTGATGAGGAGTCAATATATAATCTGTACAATCATTAAATGAGGGTAAGACAAGGCTTGTTATCTAAAATAAAAACAAAGAATAATATAAAGAATATAAATGCAATGAACCTGAAGAGGAGTCAATATTAGGTTCAACTCCCTAGAAATAGTGGGGACATTATCAGAAGCTAAAATAGATGTATTCTATAATATAAAAGAGTATAAAAAAATTTTGAGTTGTTAGTAGATTTTGTAGGTCTCGCTATCCCTAGTGCGTTTCTTTTTTTTAATTGATCTGCCATCTTTTTCTTTTATTAATGACGGATAAATCAACACCTGTACAATCATTAACTGAGGTTAGGACATGGCTTGTTACCTAAAATAAAAACAAAAGAATAAATAAAAAAAATAAATGCATTGAACCTGATGAGGAGTCAATATACCACCTGTACAATCCTTAAGTGAGGTTGGGACATGGCTTGTTATCTAAAATAAAAACAAAAGAATAAATAAAAAATATATTAATGTATTAAACCTGAAGAGGAGTCAATATTAGATTAACCTCTCTAGAAATAGTGGGAATATCATCCATCATAAGCTAAGTATTCTAAAATGAAAAGTTTAAGCCTTTTTAGTATATATAAATGAATAACTTTATTTTGCATTTGGTAGATTTTATTGGGCTTCATGTCTAAAAATATTTTCTATAAAAAAAATAAAATAAAATCAATAAAAAAATAAAAATAAGTACGTACCGATGACATGACGTAGCGATGACATGACGAAGCGATGACATGACGTCACAATGACGTAGTGAGGACATCGGAAAATTATAATATAGATTATCAATATACCAATGATTTTTAATTAATTTAATAATCTCTTTCAGATTGATATGTTTGCTCGTTTCACTTACGACTTTACTGCGAGTGAAAGATAAATCTTCTATTAAATTAATTTTTAATTCTCATTTCATTTTCGATTTTTTTTGTAACTTCATTGGTTTTTGCTCTCTCTACTCCCAAACGGGACAGAGAGTCGGCATATTTGCTTTGATTATCAGACTATGAATAATCTAATAGTCCTAATTTAGTAGCTTCGTCGCCCACCTTATTAAACGGTTATTTGTAATTTTATTTAGGTCTCTTTTATCACCTAAGATATATTTTAAAGGTTTATGATCTGCAACCAAAATAAATGTCTTCCATAAATATATTAATGGAACTTCTCGATACCAAACATGATCGCTGAAGCCTCCCGATCAATGGTGGTGTAATTCTTTTCCGCCGACGAAAGTGTCCTCGATGCATAAGCAAGGTTTCTCCTGGCTAGTAAGAAATCAGTGTGCAATAATAGCTCCTAGAATATTTTTGGAAGCGTCACAAGAAATCACGACAGGAATATTGGCTGAATAAAGAATTATTGTATCTTCTTTTGATAATATTTTTTTAACTCTAATTAAATATTTCATTTTTTGAGCTGACTAAAACCAACTAACATTTTTACTCGTTAGTCGGTGTAAAGGCGCACAAATAGAATGTAAATATTTTTATAAACGACTCATGGTAATTTACCATTCCAAGAAACGAAAGGAATTCTTTAATATTTGACGGTGTTTTACAATTTTTTATGGCATTAGTCTTAGTTTCTGTAGGGTGACTTCCGAATTCGTTAATAACATGACCTAGATAAGTAACTGACTTTTCTCCAATTTTAATTTTATCGGTCGTCGTTGTTAGTCCAGCCTTATCAAATCTTCTTAATGCTTCTTCTAGATTAACTGTATAATAATTATACTCGCCTGCAATAATTACGTGGTCTAAAAATACAAACCCTAGGAATTCTCTTTAAGCGTTGAAATATTATCGGAGCGCTAGTCAACTCAAAAGTGATTCTTAGGTATTGGAATAACCGACATGAGTTGAAATTACTCAAAGGTCCATACATTTTAGACTAACTCCGAATTGTAAAAAAAATGCATCTCTTAAATCTATTGTTGAAAATATTTTACCACCCGCGATCCTATTTATCAGGTCGAGGAAAGTTAGTTGATTGTTAGACGAAAATCTTCGCATATTCGCATTACACTCCTTAAAATATTAACCGTTAGCGTAGCCCAAATGATTGGAGTTGTTGTTGGATACACCTTCTCGATAACTCCTTCGTGTAAAAGTCTATCCAACTAGCTTTAACGGTTTAACGCAACGGAAATGGAACTCTTCTTGCTTGTAACTCTATCGATAATGTGTTAGGTTGTATGCGGATAACCGCTCGTTGGAGTTTTATTTCTCCTAATTTTTTTTTAAAAATCTTGCGGAATTCGAAACAATTGTATTTAAAGTGGAAAAATTTATATTTATATTGTTAATCCAAATTTCTTCCGGAAGTTTTATATCAACTTCTCTAAGAAAAGGCATTCCAAAAATAAGGGAATTCTAACCTTTAACTACCCAAATAGGTAAAAATTTTGAAAATTTTTTACTTCAACTTCCATTAAACATTTACCTTATACTTCTATTTTGATATGTTATATCCCACTAGTTTATATGCAGGCGATAGTGATGGTTTGCCTATGCGACTCTAGGTAACCTCATCTATCACACTACACGCAGCACCAGTATCGAATTCCATAGTAAACTGCAACCCATTTATCTTCACATCAATGGTAGCTTTATTAGGAAATGACACGCGAAGTGTCCGTGGTAGAATCATTTGTATGCCATGAGTTCTACAATCTTTCGCTAGGTGATTTGCCTTACCGCATCGAAAGCATATGACTTATTTTTGAAATTAGTTAGCCTTAAAACTAGATTTATAATTAGTAGGAATATAATATTTATGGTTAAATTTGTTAGCACTGTAATTATGTTTATTATTGAAAATATTAACGTTATTTTAATTATTATTCCTAAAATAAGTGTTTTTCGAACTTTACGTCGTCTTATGTTTCATAATTTTGTTAACTTCTGCCTGAGTTATCATTTCCAATGAAGATAGCGCTATCGCTAAACCCATGGTATCTTATATCCACGGTATCTTCGGTAGTGAAATTGCCATCGGTAAACTTTGACCGAAGTTTTTTATCCAACTCAGGCACCCCTACTCCTTCATTGGAAGAGGTGGGAATTCCTAACCTGAGATTTTTCATGCATCGATCCTCTTACCCTTTCCAATATTAATAATACTAGATGTCGAGGCCAATAAACTCGCTAAATATTTGCCATCGCTTCCTGCCAATTATAAATTCCTACCATTAATCGCCAAGACTCTAACGTCGTTCGGCTCTCATGTCCTGGAATTTTTAAAGGGGAAAACTAATCTCTGCTAGGACTGAGGATCCCAACCAGTGATTTTACCTACGTCAAAGATTAGCCATAAACATAATAAAATACAACTATCTCAGCTTTATACTTTCAATGTCCGTAACCCCCTAATTGAACATCCTATGTATTAGATAGACTTTGACTATTTTACTCCAATTATAATGCTAACTCTAAAAGGGAACTTAGCTCTCAATAAATAAAAGATAGCGAGAATTAATGACTTTATATAATTATGATTTACTAATATGATATTTTTTTTTCTTCCAATAATTGTGTATATTTATAAATTCTACACTTTTCTTTTAATTCATTTAATATTTTTGTTCACAACATATATTTTTACCTATTTGCATCAAAAAAATTCGAAAAAACTTAAAGATGACGATTATGACATATTTTAACGCAAGCCGACCCAACAAGCCGACCCAGCAAGCCGACCCAACAAGTCGACCTAAAAAGCCGACCCAGCAAGCCGACCCATCAAGCCGACCCTACAAGCCGACCCAGCTAGCCGACCCAGCAAGCCGACCCAGCAAGCCGACCAAATGGGTTGGCTCAACAGGCCCATTGGGTCGGGTTGGGTCGTGGTCGATTTTTCAACCCTGGCTCAGGATTGAGCAGATTTCTACGACTTGGGCTCGGGTTGTGGGTCGTAAAAAACCAACCATTTAACAACACTACTTATTAACCTATATATATTTTTTTGAAAATTGACTTGGCATTATAAATATATATTTTTAAGTTACATAATTTAACACCTATATTTAATAATAAAATATTTATAATATTATCAATGAATAGTTTATATTTTAATAAATTTATTATTAATGTATTTAATTTATTATATTATTTACAGATGTTGATATTAATTTTAAAAATTTTAATTTTGATAAATTATTTAAAATATAATATATTAGTATATATTTCATTTCATCACATCACATCAAAGGATTGGCGCATTGTTCAAAATTCCAAATTCAAAATATTCTGCGAAATGTCATATGTGAATCGGTTACCTATCTCTCGAGTCCCCGAATATGTGATTGGTCCCCGACCCCGTGGGACCACAACAAACTTACTAGCCCCGCCCTTCCCAGTTCTCTCTTGTTAATTAATCATATGTTTGTTGGAATTACGTTTGCCCACATATACCATTCATAGATTCGATTCGATTCGATTTGTAATGTCCTAAAATTAAAGGTATATTTTTAAATATAATTTTTAGCACAGCCGAATTATTCTCTCATCTTATGGCCAATATTTATAAATAAAATTTTTCAATCAACATAATTTTAAATCAAATTTTAAAGAATGGAAATTTCAAGCAATCTTGGCTACTGTAATGTTAAAACTGGCCTAACATCGGTTATATTTTATCAACTGGTGCTATTCACTTTTATAGTAAAATCTGAGGATATGTTTACCTCAATGGCAGACATACAAAATCTCATCTATTTCAAGAAAGAATGTCTTTCCATGCTAAATGAATATATTAGTGACGAAGAACAGCGCTTACAAAAAATTAGAGGGTAATTATCACTACCTTAAATATGTCTTAATAATAATATAAATTTAATAATTTTTATTAGACTTTAATATTAAGGACATACATTCACATATATATCCACTTGGGGGAGGGGGGCAGCAGTTCATATATATTTTTTTTAAACTTATAGTACTACAATAGTACCCCAAAAATATTAATTAATATAATTTTTTTACTAATTGATTATCATAATTATATAATGAATTTAAAAAATAATGAGAAGTGTGAAAAAATTAGGAGAGGAGCTATTAATAATTTAGAAATCATATATTTTTCTAAATCAAATAATTGTACTATTCGTATTTGTGCAAGTCAAATAATTTGTGAAAATTGATTGTATTTATTAAAACAAGTAACAAATTTTTTTTTTAAACTAATTTTTTTTAGATATTTCATTTAGTACACAACAAAGATAAAATTTAAACATTTTATTGCATAATTAATGAAAATAACTATTTTAAGAAATTAATTTTATAAAAAAGCCATTCTATCATATTGTTTCTGATCTTAGCAACAATTTATGTTCATAAAATAGATTCTCACAAAATATAACAGTACTATTATTTGCTCTCCTTCTGAATGCATAATCTTACCAATTATAAATGTTACTTTTAATTAGTTTTAAGAATTAGTCACTAACACAAAATAAAAAAATCAATAATGCAAATGTAAATGTGAGAAAAAATAAATTATCGAAAAGTCCATATAGGCATCGATCCAAAAATGGATCCTTAGGGTATTTATTTCTGTGTCCTAATGATGCACTCATCTTAAGACCAAAAAATATGAAATGCAAATTTTTTTATTATATATTAATAGGCAAATTATATTAAAATTTTACATTAATATAAATAAAAATGGAATTAAATATCAGTGGTTAAAAGAAACTTTTAAAAGTAGTACCTATCCCTATGCTATTTTACAAAAAAGTAGTGCTAAAATTTAGAATTTTTTTAAAAATATGACTAAAATTTCAAAAATATATACAATTTATTTATTTTTTATTGCATCTTAATAATAACATTTACATATGTCATCCAATCTGTGTGATAATCAGAAAGTATAAACTATGAGTATGACTAAATAATCATTCAGCACTTGAGGCAATGCAGTATTAAATTTAATATACATATTTTTTATATAAGAAATCATAAAAATATCATTTGAGTATTTTTAGATTTAAAAAAATGAGTCTAACAAATTTTCAATAGTTCAATCTATAATTCATTTTTAATTTTATGGTTAGTCTAAATTATAATAGTTATAGTTAAAATAAAAATTATGAAGGTGATAAGTGAATGGTCATGTTGGCCAACTAACCAGGCCACCACCCTTTAACCTTTTATCTATTGAACCAATTTTAAGGATTGAAATAAGTATTTAACATGTTTTAGTAAAATCTATAAATATACATAGATTAGTGGTTAATTTTAAGCATGTCTAACATCCAGATAATAATTTATAAAATATTCTAATTATATAGATGAGTCTAATGATAAAATGAAATGTTAATATTAATTATTTATTGTAATTTTTAATTTATAATATAATTCTTTAATAATATCTTATGGTGAGTTGTAACATACCACATTTGGCCTGGACCAGGAAATCAACTTTGACATAAACTAATCTAGTTCAAAAACTATTATTGATACAGCTTTAATTTAAATTTTATTTTAAAGATTAAGGATTGGGCTTCACATTGATATTAAAGTTATTTTCCTCGTTGAAGCTGTCTTGTTTGATGATAAAATATTCTGGCACATCTTGATGAAATTAATACCCTGTGTAATTTTTTTTTATTGAGATTAAGATATTTTACGAATTCAGGAAAAGGAAATCCCTTATTATCATCATTTTCCAGGGAAATTACTTACTCAATATGATCTGTACCAAAAATATCTTCAATATCAATCTCTCGACATTTTAAATTATTTTAAAAATAGATTTATAATGCAGATTTTTAAATATAAATTTCAAAATTAAAGATAAAAAGATTATGATTTTAGAATTAATCGTATGTATTTTTTAATAATTTTTATGTGTATTTATTAAATTGAAATTAGCGAAATAGCAAGCTATCACTATTTTTTTTAAAATAACGTGCCTGTGTAGATCCACTCGCACCCTCCAACCCTAGCCATGATGCAAATGACGACACAGAACTAAGAAAATCTGCCAAATATTCTTCTGTTTTACCTTATAACCATTTATTACACCAATAATTTCTACAACGTTAACTTTCTTTGGCACTCACGACCTAGCCTTCTTGAAGGATTTAAAGCGTCACATTATATCGAAGACCGATAATACAAGCGATTTACCTTAGACAAAGAATAGCATTAATATAATTCGAGCTAACTATATCAGTTTTATATTATCCGTTGAGAAATTAAACAAATATTATAAACAATTATTTGATAATTTTATTTATCTAATCAATATTATATTAAATATAGCAAGCAATTTTTTAAAGGATCGGATCTTAGAAAATATTTTCAATATCAGATCAGATCGGTGAAAAAAATTGAGAATCGGACGACAGCCCTATAGGGGAGTATTGATATTGTAAAATTAGAAGATAAACATGAAAGACAGATATAATAATAATATTTTTTATAATAGTTTTTTTTAAAAAAAGGCAATCAACCATATGCAAAAATTATGGCGGCTTTAATTTTTTAAAAAAATTCTTATTTAATCTACTAAAGGAGAGAATTGCTAAAAATAAAATGATTGGCGAGAATTAGGAAGATAACGACCTGTGAGCTTATTCGTTTGAAAATTTATATCCAATTGATAAGATCTTACTATTAGTGGAAAACCAATGAATGCCGTTCTCCTCTTTTAGCCAGAGTGACTAGCTATTATTTACCTATACAAGCCATATTGGTGTCATGTGAATTTGTTTTTTCCAAAGCAGGAGGCCTGATAGGCAAAAAAATTTGGAATATTTCCAATAATGGAGATGTTTAATGACGTTAGATTTTTTACTGAAGAATGGCTTAAACTTGCAGATAGATAGATTGAGAACTAGGAGGTGGAAGTAAAAATTTGAGAGCAGGAGTTGGAAATAAAATTTTTTTTCCAACTAAACATAATAATTATCATTACATTTTTTTTAACTAAAAATAGCCTTTGAATATTATTTGAAACTTATTTTAGCATTTTTTTTACCTTAGATTTTTTTTGGCTTAGCGATCGCTATGTTTTTCTTTAATACAGCTTTTTCACCTGAATACCATCTCATGGTTGACACCTGCCACCTCCCTGCCGAAGACTGGGCTAGGGTGAAACCCTAGTTTATATAATATAATGAAAATTTGTTTTAATATAAAATAGGTTTATAATTAAATATAAAATAGAGTGCCCTTTTTACTCCGAGGTCATGTCAATAAAATTTTATTTTATCAATAGTATTTAAAAAAATTAAATAATTTATTATATAAATTTAGAATGCAAACAAAGTATAAAATAAAATATTTAAATAAGGCTAAGCATACAAGAGAATTTGTGAAATTATTTGAAGGCTATATTACAGAAAAATTAAGTGAGTGTTTCGAAAATTATAAATTTGTTTATGAAACGAAATATTATTTTAAATCAAAATATCAATAATATATATTATAAACAGAGGACCGGTGTAAAATTTTTTTAATGAATATTTTAGAATAAATCTCAGTCATTTTAAACATGATAGTAGTGGTGGGTATGAGTGATTTTATGTAGAAATGAAAATTATATAAAAGATATCTTAAATGCAAACATTAATTTAATTGTAAATATAAACTATATTCACAAATTATGAATATTATACCTAGATCTGTCACAATACAAATCAGCTGGCGGCACATCATTTTTATTTTCCTATATAAACAATTTTTTACTTAAATTTTATTAACTATCTTCATTATCTGGGTAGTTAACAATAAACTCTATACCTTATCGTGTTGCAACAGGAAACCCTAATATCTTTATATTTAAGTCCTTTTCAGGGCATCAACAATTTATTATCCAAAATACTATAATTAAATCTTTAAAATTTTTACATAATTCATTAAATTATATTGAAATCAAAATGACGTGACACTGATTCGGGTATTATATATATCAACGGGACTAGGTTAACAACGTAAAGTCTTCCAATACAGGATGGGTATAGATCCTCTAGGGAATGAAAAGATTTGTTGAGAGAGCTAAATTACCAAAAGCCCTTTTTTATAGTTCAAAATCTCCCCACAGCCAACCTGGAGTTGGAGGTTATATCATCAACTCAGCAGCCGCAACTGACCACAATAGAAATAATAAATCTCTCTAAATTCAGAATTGTCATTTTTTTTCAATTTCATATATCATTTTTTAATTAGCTATCACTTTGTTTTTGAAAAATATCATTAGTTCGGGAATAGATACTATTTGATTAAATAAAACTACATTTCGTTTTTTAAAAAAAATTATGGAATTAAATCTAGTTGAATAACAGTAATAATCAATAAAATTTTAATTTATATTAATTCTGATCAGCTACGTGAAAGATCAAGAAGAAAATATGAGAAAGGATGAGGTCGACGTAGAATATTATATGGGCAATCCCATTAACGCTTTCTTACTCATCAAAAGTCTCACAAAGGATTGGAAGCATTTAACAACCATTATGAGACATAACACTTCCGAAAGTATTTTTAAAATATTCGAATATACTTCAGAAATTATCAACGCAGCAAGATTTTGTTTCAAAATATAGTTTTATTAAAATAGTATTTTTAAAATATGATAGATTTATTTTTAAATATCTCAGAATACTGAATATTATTCGAATATACTTCAGAAATTATCAACTCAGCAAGATTTTGTTTCAAATATAGTTTTATTAGAATTTAATTCTTATAATTGCAAGATTTTTATTTAAAAATCTATTTAACGATTATAGGCAGTCTCAGAAACTCAAATCGAATAATCTAGTATTCGTATTCATAAGAATCGACTAATTGTTATTCATATTCGTAATACGAATACCAAATATCGATTTTTTTTAAAAACTATTTTTTTCAGATATTATAATTTAATAAACAACAAAAAAAAATTCAAACATTTTATTGTCTAATTAATAGTACTTAACTTATTATTATGATAAAAGTAACTATTTTTTTTGATAAATAAATTTCAAAAAAGATATTCTTTCAAAGGTATAAAGTTAGGGCTGTGTCGATCCACATATTTTTCACAGATCCGATCCGATATTTTCCGATATAGCTTCAAAACCGATCCGATACCGATCCGATATTTATACTGATTTTTAATCACCCCCGTTTGAACCAAATGTAATTAAGGAATCAATATTTTTTATGTAAAAAATTGAATTATGAATTTAATAATTTTTTTATTTCTACAATTAAGACTATAATAAAAAAAATGGATATATTTAATAATATATCTTTATGTTGGTATGAATTATAAAATTGTAATATTTAATATATAAAATTATAATATAAGATTTTTTTAATAAATATGAGATCCTCCAGATTTTCTGGGAATAAGCTTCTACGATATGGTCTAGAGGTGGGCGCGGACTTAATTTTTTATTCACTGCCCGCCCGCTCACGGTGGTAATAAAAAATATCACGCCCATTCACGCTTAACGCTAAAAAATTTTCGACCCGATCCGCCAAGCAATATTTTGATTCACGCCCAAAAATTCACGGTGTTTTTAAATTTTTCAAAACTATTGCTATAATTTTACCCATTTTCGAATTCATTATATTTATTTCTCAAATTTCATAATCCATATTAATAACAAAAAATAAATATAATCTATAAATCGAAATTTATTTGGAAAAAAAAGAATGCCCATCTTTTTTTATTTCAATTGTGTACGCCTTTCCTCTAGTAAGAGATTGTTACAGAAAATAACCTTTCACTAGAAGCCGAACTTGCAGCTGACAAAATTTTACTCGATAGTTTTCTCAAAAAAGGAAATGAATATTCATGCTTCCAAAACTTCAAAATATTGTCTTGTTATTTATCTTATATGAATCTTTTAAGTTCATCCTCACAGATTTCATGGGTGATGTTGATGCTTCATCAGAATCATCTAGAAATATACGGTCTTTTATGAGGTAGGATGAATTAGGAAAGTGATAGTAGGTATTGATCATTTAGAATATACGTTTTTTTATGAGTTTAGGATAAGTTAGGAAAGTTATAAATGGTAGTTGGCATCGACTTATGCATATCATCTAATTTTATATCATTTAGCATTTTTAAGATTGTTTTATATATATCATTTTCTTCTTTTATTAAAAACTTAAATCTTTTGAAATTCGGATCTAGAATTAAGCCTACTATAGTGGCTGCATAATAATCTATAAAATGAAATCTTATTCTGTATTTTAAGGTTTTGATTATTATTGTATAACGTTCAGAAGGTTAACAAAATTTTATTAATTTTTGTTTCCATAGACAAACTTTATTTATTGTGGGACGAGAATCAGCTCTCAGATTATCCGAGCATTCTTTAAATATTTATAAAAATTTATCTAACTTGCGTATGATGCTGATATCAATTGTGGCTAATCTATTTAATTCTTGCTTGCTAAACAAGTGTACACCTGTATTTCAGAATATGATTTTAAGAAACTGTATCATGAAATATACAGAGTTCATCTTGTTATTCTCGCTATTACATATTGTTTAAGGGTGTGGCTTAGTTTGCTATTAGCTGTGTTTAAAATATTGTACCATTTTTTTTTGCACCATTTATATTTAAGGCTATTTCAGTTAAACAATTGTCAAAAATTTAATGCATAATATTATTTAGTATATGGCATATACATGCTAGCGTTTCGTCATCTTTGAATGCACTTATAAGATTTGCTCCGTTATCACTCACAACTATAATTTATTTAAATAATTTTCTATTTCTGTATATTCTCCTAAAATTGAATTGACTACACTTTAAATTTTAACGTTTTTTTCATCCATTGCTCTTGTGGCCAAAACAAATGTTTTTAATTAAAATCCTTAATGATAATATGTCCTATAATGGTTAAAAACTTAGATTTTTATAGTCATCCGTCCAAATATCAGTGATTATGGACAACGATCATGCTTTTAATCTTAAATTTTATTTCATGGTATATTTTTGATGAGAGTTTTCCGGTTCACGACTTTTATATTTTGTTATCCATATGTATCACCAACATTTATCTCTTGGCCTAGCTTGTAAAATCCCTCACTTTCTGTTGCATTTAAAGATTGAAGATCTTTACAAATAAAATATTACTGACTTTTCTGTAAAAAGTTTAAGCAAAATTTAGCATAAAGTCTCGCGATAAAAAACACCTTAACATAAAAAGAAATAGAACTAACAAAATGATACCGGATGTTGTTTATAAAATGCGGAAGATATTTTAGTTTTTATTCTTTTTTAAAAAAGAACTAAATTAAATAAGAAAATATATAATATAATTATAAAATTGCAAATTTATATTTATAAAAAACAATTTTAAAAATTTAAATTTCCGTGATTCACAGGAAATTTATGTTCACGCCCGATTACGCCCGGGGAAAATTTTGGGAAGACCCCTCACGCCCAGTCACGCCTTGGAATTTAAAATTTATTCACACTCATGTCGTGACCCACCGTGACACGATGGGTCACGCCTAATTTCACGGCCCGCGCCCACCTCTAATATGATCTATATCTCTTGCCATACTCAAGGCAGACTCAGATGATTTTGCAAAATTATCTTTGTCTTTTGTAAAATATTTCCATAATTCAGATACCATATTTAAAAAAATTCTTTTATTTAAAGTATAAATAAAAAAATTGGCTTTAAAAATAAATAAAACTTTGGGTGTTCCTTTCTATTTTTATGAAAAAAATTTAAAATATTATAAATCTATTTTAAAAAAGAAGAAAATATTATAATAATGTAAAATAAATATACATAACATAAAATAAAATAAAATAACAAAAAAAAGAAAAGTAAAAGATCGGATCGGTTTTTACAGGTATTGGCCCTATCCGATATTTTCGGAAAACACTAAATATCGGTACCGATCCGATCCGATATTTAATATTGGCACAGCCCTATATAAAATATCTTCTTTTTTTAGAGAATGCCACTAAAAAAATAGACATTCACAATGTAGAACTCTACTATTTCATTCTCGATCCTATTGCATACTCCTAAAATTTATTTTTGTTTTAATTTAGTTTTAGTAAGGAATTTTAAACAAAAGCACATCACAATAAAAAAAAATATCAATATATCGCAAGTGCCCGAAAATATAAAATATTTCATTTTACGAATATTTGCAAATTCTCAAATTAACGAATAATTCTAATATTTACTAAACATTTACGATTTTCATATTAAGTATAATTAAAAATTTTATTTGTCAAAAATTTTTTTTTAAAATCTCGAAATTTGTTATTCGTAAATTGAATTTTAATTGAATATCGAAATATTTGAAAAGCATATGATTGTGGACTCATTCTTTAAAGAAAATTTATATACTTGTTCAATTTGAACATAAAATTGTTTAGTTTTATCTAAATATTATGGGAGAAGGCCTTATATGAATTAGTGTGGGTTTAATATTCTATTGATCTAAAATTATATATACAAATTTTAAAATAGTTTTAAAAGAGAGAGAGATAAAATGTATATTTTTTTGTTAAATTGCTTCTATTCAATCTGACTTATATTCTCAATCTTTAAAATGTGGCCACCTATTAATAGTAACATATTTCTTATCTTAACTCTTTAGATCGGGCTACAACTATTAAAATCCCATATCTCATTAAAAATGGTCGTAAAAAGGTTTTAGCTATATATTGATAACTAGAGACCAGGGTAATCTTATTTTTCGACCCAAGTCCTCCCACCTACCGGTTTTTTATCTAACCCGGACCCGTGTCTAGGAACAACTTGAATTTTTACGGAGGATAGCTTTGTTGGATACTTCTGATGATTGAATAGTAGGGTTGGCCTATTTAAATTACCTCTACTTTTTTTAAAAATCAATGATTTAAATCAAATTTTAAATAGTAAAAGATAAGGACTTAGATAAACAAAATCTAAATAAAATACCAAATTGCTCTATTAATCACCACTTGTTAGACAAAAAAATTTATTTTCTATTTCAATTTTTGACATAGTAATATTCTAAATGTAAAACCAAACTAATATAAAAATTTACATATATTTTAAGAAATTTTTTATTTCTTTATAATAAAAAAATAATCCATTAGTTTGTAAAATTAAGAAATAACATATATTAAAAATCACAAATAATATCTATATCGTCAACATTGGTATTAGAATTTAATTGTATAATTTTGAAATTTATATCTAATAAACATTTTAAAAATAAATTACCTTTATACTTATTTTATTTTATTTTTTTCTTATACAATAATACAAAATTTGGTTTCAAGATTTCCAAAATAGTTGTAAGAAACTGAGTGGAAAAATAAATAAATTTATGAATGAAAAATATGCCCTTAGGGGTCTTAAATTGGGCTAATTATTAACCTGTTGAAAAATGGCAATAGCTAATTTTAGTTGAAAAATATTAGAATAATAAAATTATTTTAGCCAACAATATCAGCTGACCTTCTTTCGACACCGATATTGATAGTTAAATTTTTTTTTAAATAACTATATTGTATATCATGGCTCTTTATCTGAAAAAATGTAAAAATACAACATATAGCATTAATTAATTTTTTAACAATTTCCTAACTTGTTCTCTTGAGCATTAATCCCTTACTTGCAAGATAATATTAAACTGAAATTTAAAAATCAATATTTAAAATCTTAGACCATAATTCTTTAATTAAATTTTGATTATTTTT